>NW_019272048.1:1612699-1631161 GCF_002738345.1 Cucurbita maxima | reverse complement strand
TTTTTTTTTTTTTTTTTTTTTTTGGAAAAGAGGATGTTGGTATGTATGTTCTTGCTCTTTTGTTCACTACTTATGTTGCCTGCGTTTAGGAGAGACTATATTGTTTTTGCATAATTTTTGTTTTGCTCCTTAGGTTTAGGGTTTAGTAGTTTCGTCATATCTCTATTGTGTATCAATTTCCCACTTTACAATTCTATTGCTTGAAACTGCACATTGCCTTTTTTTGGTGTTTAGGTATCTCCTCGCATCTTCCCAAGAGGTCTATTTTGTAACCCAATTGCTAATTGACCTATTTGAACTTTCAAATTTCACAAGGATGGTTGTCGACTCTGTATCACAACATTATTTTTGGCCATATATTCCTTTGTTAGGCACTCAAGTGATGTTCCATGTATGTGTTGAGCTTGGCTAGTTCCTTTCCTTTGAGTATTGGCTTGTTGAAGACCATATGTCATTTGATTTTGTAGTCAAAAAACTCGAGAGTAATTTGTTTTCGGTGGCATTTGTTGATTGTATGGACTTTGTCCCTCCCATTAGAAGTTTGTTATAAGTGTTTGAGAAGATATTATTTTTCTGGTTGCCTTTAACTAGCTTGATTCCTCACATAAAAAATTGATGTCGGATTACTTGGACATTGATCAAAAGTGTGTTCTTCTTCGTAATATACACAAGATTTAGTTTACAATTTGAGTCATTATAGCAACAATTTGGACTTGTGCTTTAATCATTGAACCTTATTCCAACGCTAGATTTTGTAGAATATTAGTCACCAATGCTAATTGCGCGTTGATAGACGTCAAAGCATCAACTTCAAGTATTCCTCGGGTCTTCTTTCCTGGATTGCTCTTCACATCAGCCCATTGACATTTGTTAGGTGCTATTCTTTCTAGAATCTCATAAGTTTCATTGTACGTCTTTGAAAAGATTGCTCCATTGGTTGAAACATCAACGGCTTGTTTAGTAGCAATATTCAATCAATTTTAGAAAGTCTCCATTTTGATATAATGGGATAGTGTAAGAGTTCTATTTGTTCGAATAAGATTAAAAATAAAAGTCTGTTCTTTATTTATTTAAAGAGAGATTACAACAAGAGCTCTCATTTGAACATAGAAATATTATAACACTTCCCCATCTTTGTTATATATTTTATTTTGAATACATGAGGGTGAGAATTATTTATATGGTGCTCTTTTTTATTTCTTCATGATATTATGTATATTGTACCGCTAAAAATGTGTTTCTCAGGGTGCATGTCCCTCGTGTTTACCTCCATCGTATCCCCCATAATTTTCTCCACTATACTCCTCGTGTTTACCTCCGTCGTATTTCTCATGCTTACTTTCACCATATCCCCCATAGTTTCCTCTATCGTATCCCTCGTGTTTATCTTTGTCGTATTCCTCATGTTTACCTCCGCTGTATGACCCATAGTTTCCTCGATCATATCCCTCGTGTTTATCTTTGTCGTATTCCTCGTGTTTACCTCCGTTGTATGCCCCATAGTTTCCTCTATCGTATCTCTCGTGTTTATCTTTGTAGTATTCTTCGTGTTTACCTCCGTTGTATCCCCCATAGTTTCCTCCATCGTATCCCTCGTGTTTATCTTTGTCGTATCCCCCATAGTTTCCTCTATTGTATCCTTCGTGTTTATCTTTGTCGTATTCCTCGTGTTTACCTCCGTCGTATCCCCCATAGTTTCCTCCATCGTATCTCTCGTGTTTATCTTTATCGTATTCCTCGTGTTTACCTCCGTTGTATCCTCCATAGTTTCCTCCATCGTATCCTTCGTGTTTATCTTTGTCGTATTCCTCGTGTTTACCTCCGTTGTATCCCCCATATTTTCCTCCATCATATCCCTCGGGTTTATCTTTTTCGTATTCCTCGTGTTTACCTCCGTCGTATCGCCCATAGTTTCCTCCATCATATTTCTCGTGTTTATCTTTGTCGTATTCCTCGTGTTTACCTCCGTCGTATCCTCCATAGTTCCCTCCATCGTATCCTTCATGTTTATCTTTGTCGTATTCCTCGTGTTTACCTCCGTCGTATCCCCCGTAGTTTCCTCCATTGTATTCCTCGTATTTACCTCTGCCATATCCCCTGTAGTTTCCTCCATTGTATCCCTCATGTCCTCCATCGTACCCCTCGTGTTTACCTCTGCCATATTTCTCATGCTTACCTCCGTCATATCCCCCATAGTTTCCTCCATCGTATCCCTCGTGTTTATCTTTATCGTATTCCTCGTGTTTATCTTTATCGTATTCCTCGTGTTTACCTCTATTGTATTCCTCATGCTTACCTCTGTCGTATCCCCCATAGTTTCCTCCGTCGTATCCCTCGTGTTTATCTTTGTCATATTCCTCATGTTTACCTCTGTCATATTCCTCATGCCTACCTCCACCGTATCCCCCATAGTTTCCTCCATCGTATCCCTCGTGTTTATCTTTGTCGTATTCCTCGTGTTTACCTCTGTCGTATTCCTCATGCTTACCTCCGCCGTATCCCCCATAATTTCCTCCATCGTATCCTTCGTGTCTACTTCCGCCATATCCCCTGTAGTTTCCACCATCGTATCCCTCATGCTTTCCTCCGTCATATCCCCCGTACTTTCCTCCATTGTATTCCCTGTATTTTCTTCCATATGCACCATCTTTACTATATCCATCGCCATAATTTTCAACACCATATTCTCCTACAGAAGGATAGCTACTATAACCATGACCACTTGAAGAACCATATCTTTCATAAGAACTTGACAATCGTCTGGCTGCAGAACAAATTCCTATTCCAAACAACAGAAAGAACACAAGAGAAGAAAGCTTATGAGAAGCCATTTGCATATGGATGTGAATGCTTTGAGTGAAGAGATATAGTATATATAAGGAGAGAATGGGGCCTAAAAGCCACTACCTCAATCTGTACACGCAAAAGGCAGAAAAAGGGTTTGGCCCAAAATCTACGTTTAGGGCTACCAATCTTATACACATGATTTTGCACCTCACCTTCTCCGTAGCTCTCATTTACTTCATATTACAAAATCACTGTGATATTCTAAGTATTATGAACAATACCAAATTTCTCTTCTAAACCATTTTCTTCAAATGAAAGCATAATTTAGTCATTCAAATCTGCATGCATCTACCCATTTGCTTCATATTTGTGATTTTTATTTCTATTTACCAATTTTAGTTAATCAATCATTCCAAGTTATATTTGTATGTATATATCAATGTCTAATTTAACATTTTTTGTGTTGATATGTCAATGTCTATGCTAAGTCTTTTAAAACACTCAATAATCCTTCAAACTCAATCTTATGTGTTAATTCTAAGCTGCTTGTAAACATCTAACTTGGATCATGCTTATGCTTGGGATGATGTTGGGATGATGTTGGGTTAATATTTTTTTTTTACTAAAATATATATATATATATATATAAACAATATCTTTTTGTTCTTTAAAAAAATATAATGGTGTACTTTAATGTCATAACCAAAATGTTCGCATACCCAATTGTTGTAGTGGAAGGGGAAGTAAGATAGATTGCACTCATACACCCACAAATAGAAATTAAACCAAGACATGTTTTTCATTGTAAGCTTGCTTAGTTGTTCTTGGAAATCATATTTTTCAAGCACTGTGATTATCTCCATCCATTCGGATTTTGTTGGCATTGGTTGCTCAATTTAATCTTGAGCTTGCACAACTCGATATAAAAATTGCTTTCTTGCATGGAGATTTGGAAGTGGATATATATATGATATTGCAAATTTGTTTCAGAGCAATTGAGCAACAACATTTGGTACGTAGATTAAAGAAATCTTTATATAGACGGAAAGAGAGAGTATATGGTTAACCTTTTAAAGAAGTTATTTGGGTGCATGGTTTAAAGAAGTTATTTGGAGGCATGGTTTAAAAAATTATTTGGATGCATGGTTTAGTTAATGACTTGGTATTTTTCAAAAACAAAACACGTAGATGTGCTTTGTAATAGCTAGAGTGTTATTTGATTGTCGAAGAATCAAGTTCATCATGCTCGTACCAAGCATATTGATGTTCAATTTCATTTTATTCGAGAAATTATCAATGAAGGGGACATCTGTTTATTGAAAATTGTAATGGCTCATAATCTTTTGGATATGTTGACAAATGTGATTACTCGTGAAAAGTTTTGGCATTTCTTGGATCTGATCAATTTTGGAGGAAAAAGTAGCTTGTTGACTTGGTGGCAACCAAACCGTTTATCTGCTTGAGATCTTCTAACAAGGTGTAAGTTGTCATGAAGATGTATTGTCATCACTCTTATTTAGTTCATAACTCTTTTGGTTTATATTCTCATTTATTTTGGTTCATAACCCTTTTGGTTCATAAATCACATATATTTCGTAACCCTTTTTGTTCATATTCTCATTTTGATACATAAATCATCATAATTCATGCATGAACATAATGTTGCTTTGGTTCATGTATTAGAATTATTATTGCTATGCCTATATAAAGGCTTGTTTAACATTATTTTGAGACTGTATTCATTGTTCTAGAGACTATTGGAAGGAATTTTGTAAGAGAGATTTTGTAGCATGAGAGTGTAAGAGATACACTTAAACACTTTGATTATAGTGATTGGCTATCACCCGTAGATGTAGAAGAATTTCTTCTCTCCAAATCACGTAACTATTTGTGCCTATTTATTTAATTTTTGTTTGTGGGTGTCTGAGTGCGATTGAACTTGCTCCCGCTTCCGCTACAACAATTGAATATCATAATATTTTGATTGTGGCATTACGGTACAACTTATAAAACACTCAATAACTCTTTCAATTATTGCTTATATATTTTTGGTTCTGGTAAAAAAAAAAATATTAACGTAACTCAATATGTGTCGGATTTATCATTGCTAACAAGTTAAGAAAGTGAAGTTATTTACTTGGAAATATAAGTTCTTATGAGAACAATTTTCTTTTCTTGTTTCTTCCATTTATTATTTATTGTGAGAGTACTCAGGTAAAGAATGATAACAATCAAGACTACTCCAAGAAAGATTTGCACTGAGGATGGTATATCGTCTAACACCAAGAAAGATTTGCATTTTGTTGGAGGTGTCCACGATCGAAACATATCGAAACAAATAAATGAAGCATAAACAACAGAGGGGAGAGATCATTTGAACTGAACACAGTATTTACCATCATTAACAATCTTCTTAATTAAATAACTAAACAATTGAACAACCGTTTACAATTCTTCTAAAATTGTTATTTCTATTAAGTCAAGTCTATTGGCTCACACATTCAAGTCAAGTTGAGACATAAATAAAAGGGAGGTAATAAGTAGACAAGAGTTTGGGCATGGGACACTGAAGTTATGTTTGTCTAAATGGAATACGAATTTGGTATCAATCCAATATCGGAAGAATACTCCACAAGACTGTATGACTGTTCACCAAAACCATATCTACTCCTGTTAGCCAAAAAAAATGACTCATAATATATCTTAAGTCGAGTCTTGGTGTCAGCTCTTCACCAACGGTGGACCCTAGATTTATGTTAACAGTACCAATAGAATCATGGAAGAAATTGCGATCAATTATGGTGAAAAATTGTTGGCCAAATTTGAAATACAGAAACGGGAAGAAGAACAGCAGCCTTGTGAGCATTGGTCCAAGGTAGGAGATGTGGTATGATTGAACTTGTCAATCGGTCCAATTGAATTGGTTCTTAACAGTTCATATTTTAGGACTCGTTGAATTACCAAATACCATTGTGAAATTAAGAAAGTTATGAGCATGATCGATGGTTTAGTTATACAATTTACCGTGTCTTGTCTATGATTTATGCTTGTAAAATTGTATGATTATGTTACTATGTGAGGATAGTTAGGTATTCACCAACTAATCCTAGGTCGTGAACTAGTCGACCTAAGGGCAAGGATCCACATAGCATCTGAGTAGCCGACACCACTTTATGATTATACCATTTTGGGACTATTAAGAGGTTGTTAGAAAGATCTTCGAACTGTTTCTTTTTATAATGATGAGTTGGTATGGACAAGGTTGTGCTCTAAATATATATATTTTTTGTGCCCTAGGATACTTTATGTGGAGACGATTAGGGGATCTCCATCCATTACTTATCCATGAACTTGTTGAGTTGAGCACAAAGGTTCACATGGGTATATATAGTTGGCAGGTTCAAGAGTCTCCTCATTTGATGGTTACGACATTAATGTGACCTATTAGAACCTCGTAGAAGAACGTTTAAATCTAAATTATCCAAGAACCTCAAAAAAATGATAAGGAATCAATCCAAAAAAAAGTTTTCGAAATAGATATTTTGATGATCAAAATTAGAAATGAAGAAAACTCGTTCCTGAACTCATGATCCGAATCATTTCACAAAAGATTGATAACATCACTTGAATGACACCGTCTTTTAGAATTTGCAAAATAAAGAACCAATCTAAAAAGAAACTCTTATTTATTTCAATTTAAAATTAGATGTCTTCTATTAAAAGGACAAAAAAAAAAGCTTTATTATAAGTTTTGATAATCTTATATTAGTTATACTCGTAACTTTCGTAATAAAAAAAGAAATAAGGTAACCTCCAAATTAAAATGGCTAATTAATAATGAAATACGTTCATTTATGTGTGTGATAATAACTTTTAACACCCATATTAAAACTAGCATAAGTGATTAACAAAAATTCACCCATATTAAAACTATTTTAAGTGATTAACAAAAATTGAAATACAATTAAATTAATGTAATACTATAAATTCAACTATGAGTTCATCATAGGCAAGTTAAAATGTTTTTATGTATCTTTCTCTTAAAATTCAACTTTACACCACATATAGGGAAGAACTCAATCATATTCGAGAACTTTGTTTGATGAGTTCACCATAACTTGAATAAAAGTGATTAAAGCTCGTTGTAGTCACTCTTGACCTTATAATTGGATCTTGAGATATGACATTTCCTTAACCGTAGTTCATATCAAAATGGTAAGGAATTAACTAGATTATCGATAACCATAATGAGATAGATGACCTTGAATGAGTTATATGATTAGAACCAATGAATTAAATGAGATATATGAAAAATGGCCACGAGGCTAAATAGTTAGGAAAGACATCACATTTCTATGGGTGGATACCTTACCCTCATTCAAGTCACCCTTCTAAAATCTTCCAGCCTATTACTGCTTTTATTTTATCTCCCAACAAAGCCAGACTACACTGAAAAAATACTACCTCAACTTTATGTGGATAAAGAAACACCTCTATCTCCTTAATGTCTCTCTCGAGTTAAATTCTCCCAAATAGTTATAGTCTAACCACACTCATAACCACTTGAAACGTTTTAAGCAACGGGTTCTGCTTCGTAAAGCTGTAATAATTCATGGAGTACAAGCACGGATACAAAATTTAAATCTAGCAAAGTCGTAAACATATGAATCATATATATACCGCAGAATGTGGCATCCACTCTCTAAAATCCTTCTATCAACTCCTTCAGAAACGTAAGATGGAGCGACAGAAAATGGCAATGAGCTAACAGCATGCCTATGACGATGCTGATGGTAATATCGCGACTCGAACAAAGAAAATTACAATCAGATCAAAAAAAATTGAAGATGACTAGAGACAAACAAGCAAATGAAGCTATTGGAATCAAATTCAAATTGAAGATGGAACATGGATCGGCGGAGGAGAACCTGAGTAGAATTGAAGCTTAAGATTTCTTTGAGTCTCCAGAACCTGAAAGTCATATTTGTTGCAGAAGAAGAAGGGAATGACATCAAGTCGACAGGAAGCTCATAGTCTGAGAGAAGGAAGCAGCAGTAGAATTGGCTTTGACGGCAGCAGGGTTTATTGTTTGCGATCCGAAGGGTTTTAGCGAGTTTTCGTCTAATTTGAGAGAAGAGTAGAGAGCAAAGTTGTCTCTGGAAAATATTCAAACAATGGGTTTTGGTTTTTAGTAGGGGTGTATATGGTCCGGATTGGGAGATTTTTTTTGACCCAACCCTCGGGTTGGTTGGATTGGTAACCCAACCCGACCCAAAAATGTTCACAACCCAACCCTCTATTTTTGGGTTGGGTTCTACCGTTGCTAACTTTTTTAAGTTTTTTAAAAAAATTTTATTTATTCACCATTCATAATTATTCCTTATAATTTTAGATAAAAAAATATTAAAAGTTTACAAACAAATCCAAATCAATTTATAATTATAAAAAAAACAAATTGATTGACAACAATAAAAAAAATAATAAAACAAAAATTAGTTAATTTAACTATAAGTAAAATAAAAGGATAGATTATAAAATTAACAAATGAATTGTTTAAATAAACTATACGAAAATGTTAAGAATAGATTATAAAATTAAAAAAAAAAAAAACTATATATATATTATATTATATAAAATAAAAATACCTTCAAAATCAACTTATAAATATGATTGGTTAGTTTATCCTATTATAAATCATATATTTAAAAAATGGTATAAAATGAATAAATAAATATTTGTTAATTTATTGTTTGAAAATAAAATAAAGTATTGAGATAAAAAAAATAAAAATACCTCTAAAATCATATTAAATAACTTATCATAAATCATATTTTTAAATTATTAAATAACTTATCCTAAATCATATTTTTAAATTAAAATAAAATTGATAAAATGTGATTGGTTAGTTTGTTACAATGAAATATGAAATATGAAATATGGATATTTTTAAATTAAATAAAATTTATAAAGTGTGATTGGTTAGTTTATTACTCTGAAATATGGAGGTAATTTTTTTGTTAATTTATTTACACTATTGTAGAGATAAAAATAATATGAAATATTGAAATATTTTTTTATATCTAAAATAAAATTTTATAATATATAAAAGCAACTAAATAAAATAATATAGTTTATTGCAATAATATGAAATATAAAATATGGAGGTAATTTTTTTTGTTAATTTATTTACACTAATAGTGTGATAAAAATAATATTAAATATTAAAGAATTTTATAATATATAAAAGTTACTAAATAAAATAATATAATTTATTACCATAAATATGAAATATAAAATATGGAAGTAATTTTTTTTTTAATTTATTTACCCTAATAAAAATAATATGAAATATTAAAGTAATTTTTTATATCTAGAATAGGAATTTATAATATATAAAAGAAACTAAATAAAACAATATAAATATAAATTTGGAGGTAATTTTTTTTTGTTAATTTATTTACAATAGTGATAAAAATAATATGAAATATTGAAGTAATTTTTTATATCTAAAATAGAATTTCATAATATATAAAAGAAACTAAATAAAATAATATAGTTTATTATCATGAAATATGAAATATAAAAGATGGAGGTAGTTTTTTTTTTTTTTTTTTTTTGTTAATTTATTTACACTACAAATTGTGATAAAAATAATTTGAAATATTAAAGTAATTTTTCATATCTAAAATAGAAATTTATAATATATAAAAGAAACTAAATAAAATAATATAAATATTCAAGTAATTTTTTATATCTAGAATAGAATTTTATAATATATAAAAGAAACTAAATAAAATAATATAATATATAAAAAAATAAATAAAATAATATAAATATTGAAGTAACTTTTTATATCTAGAATAGAATTTTATAATATATAAAAGAAACTAAATAAAATAATATAAATATAAATTTAGAGGTAATTTTTTTTTTGTTAATTTATGTACCATAGTGATAAAAATAATATGTAATATTGATGTAATTTTTTATATCTAAAATAGAATTTCATAATATATAAAAAAAATTAAATAAAATAATATAATATATAATTAAAAAAAAAAACTAAATAAAATAATATAAATATTGAAGTATCTAGAATAGAATTTTATAATATATAAAAGAAACTAAATAAAATAATATAAATATAAATTTAGAATAGAATTTTATAATATATAAAAGAATATGAATGAAACTAAAATAGAATTTCATAATATATAAAAGAAACTAAATAAAATAATATAATATATAAAAAAAAAAAAAATAGATAAAATAATATAAATATTGAAGTAATTTATTTACCATAGTGACAAAAATAATATGAAATATTGATGTAATTTTTTATAAAATTTCATAATATATAAAAGAAATTAAATAAAATAATATAATATATAAGAAAAAAAAACTAAATAAAATAATATAAATATTGAAGTAATTTTTTATATTTAGAATAGAATTTTATAATATATAAAAGAAACTAAATAAAATAATATAATATATAAAAGAAACTAAATAAAATAATATAAATATAAATTTAGAATAGAATTTTATAATATATAAAAGAATATGAATGAAACTAAAGTAGAATTTCATAATATATAAAAGAAACTAAATAAAAATAATATAATATATAAAAAAAATTAGATACAATAATATAAATATTGAAGTAATTTTTTATATCTAGAATAGAATTTTATTATATATAAAAGAAATTAATTTTTAAAATAATATAATATATAAAAGAAACTAAATAAAATAATATAAATATAAATTTAGAATAGAATTTTATAATATATAAAAGAATATGAATGAAACTAAAAATAAAATAATAAAAATATAAAATCAGCTTGGGTCGAACCGAGCAAATATTTTAAAAAATATAGATTGACACTCTGACATACCTTAACAAATGATTAAATTCTCAATGTTATTTAAAAGTTTATTTGGTTTCGGGTCTAACCCGAGTTTTTTATCCTATGAACTAACAACTGAACCGAGACACTCCGAGTACCGAAAAAACAACCCAACCCAAACCAAAAGACTAATTCAACCCAACCTAAATTCGGGTTGGATTGGTCCGGGTTGTCGGATTAGATGTACACCCCTAGTTTTTACTAAAGAAAACTCATTTATTATTTAGATAAATAAATTATTTATAGTCTTAAATAAATTTTAAATAAATAAAGTTATATTCGTGTATATATTGTATGACCTTATACAAATAAATTATTTTAAATAAATTATTTTTTAATATATATATTCGAAGAGGAAGATTTAAATTGAAGAAAAAAAAATAATCGTTAAATAAATATAAATTTTAAATAAATAAAAGTTATATACGTCATACAAATAAATTATTTTTAAATTGAATAAATTATTTTAAATAGATTAATTTTCAATATATATATATTCAAAAAGTAATATTTAAATTGAAAAAGAAAAAAAAATTAATCATTAAATAAATATAAATTTTAAATAAATATAAGTTATATATAAGTGTATATATTGTATGACCTTATTACAAATAAATTGTTTTAAAATTAAATAAATTATTTAAAATAAAAGTTACATTTATAGTAAAAAATTATTTTTCAATATATATTCGAAAAGTAAAATTTAAATTAAAGAAAAAAAATAATCATTAAATAAATATGAATTTAAAATAAATAAAAGTTATATACGTGTGCTTATACAAATAAATTATTTTTAAATTGAATAAATTATTTAAATAAAATTTAAATTTATTTTAAATAAATTATTTTTCAATATATATTCGAAAAAGTAAGATTTAGGTGGAAGAAAAAAATATTTGTTAAATAAATATGAATTTTAAATAAATAAAGGTTATATAAGATGTTATACAAATAAATTGTTTTTAAATTGAATAAATTATTTAAAATAGAAGTTACATTTATTTTAAATAAATTATTTTTCAATACATATATGGTATATATTCGAAAAGTAAGATTTAGATTGGAGGAAAAAAAATTAATTGTTAAATAAATATGAATTTTATACATTATATACGTGCAATATTTTATGATCTTATCCAAGTTAACAATATTTAGCACCCTCCAGTTTTTAAATTTAATCGGTTGATATACGACCGTATGTTAATTTAGGTGGATCTACAATTACAACGGGTCGTCTATAATTTTGAATGTGATATGGTAATCCATATAAAAAACCTTCGTATATCTTTGGTTCAACGTTGAGAATTACTTTCATCTTAGCATAAACTGATGCGGTGAGAAGACTGTCAGACCCAACAAATTGGATAGTACCAAATACGATTAACTGCAAAGTGGGCAGTACCAATGCGATTAACTTGGAGCAGCTTCGCCAGTTTTTTTAAGCCTAGGTTGCAATTGAGTAGGTAACCAGAGTACCGAGCCATATGTTTAAGGTCGGTGACTGTTCCTAATAGATGTGTAGCAGTGTTGGCGAAGATAGACATAGACGTAGGCATGCACATTATGTTGGTAATCTTTATTAAATAGGCGATGACATATCATCCATGAAATGTTATTTATCTCTGTATTCTCCCACTACTAAGGATAGGGTTAAATTGTCTACCAAATTACTGGAGAGAAATTTCATAGCTAATCAGATTAGTGTATTGAAATCAAATCTCTCATTTTTTAGAAATGAATTGAGTAAACACCTTCCATAGAATTCTTCCTCTGAAACGCCTTTGGAAGTCATCTTAAAAATCTTAAAATACATACATCAAGAAAGTTAGTAAAACAAAACTAAAAGAAGAATCACTACTTCTCACTGCAACTTAAAATTCACTTAAAAGTTATTTTTTACCTGGAAACTCCGGATGGGTAGTGCTTCATAAGTTCTATCTCCTCCAATAAATTGTGAGACCAAACATATCTCTTCTATTCTCCTTCAACTATAGCAATTTCTCCTTTTTGCTACTTTATAAGATCTATT
Source organism: Cucurbita maxima (assembly GCF_002738345.1). Lineage (NCBI taxonomy): Eukaryota > Viridiplantae > Streptophyta > Magnoliopsida > Cucurbitales > Cucurbitaceae > Cucurbita > Cucurbita maxima. Next base: position 1,618,435 of record NW_019272048.1, on the reverse strand, counting down.
TATTTAGATTATTTATTGTTTGTCAGTAAAATATTTTAAGTAAATTCAAAATATTGAATTGAGTATGAAAATGAAAAGGGCAAAACTATATATTATAATAAAAATTACTTCTAAACCAGGAAAGAAAATAAGATTATCTAAATGAAAATATAAATACAATAGATAAAATATTTGAATTAATAATAAAATAACACCAAAAACTAAATTTTTTTTATTGAAAATAAATGATAAAGGATAAAATAGTACTAAAAATTAAATTTAAATGAGATCGAAAATAAATGATAAAAATATAATAAAAATTAATTTTTTTTAATTAAAAAAAAAATCTTTGGAGTATTGAAGATTACATTGTAATATTGAATTTAAATTATTAGAAATTATGTTGAATATTATGTTATGAAACGTGTTGGATTTGTTATTATGTTTAAAGTTTTTTTTTTTAATAAATTTGGTTGAAAAATATAAATTATTTATTATAAATTCTTTTGGAATATTTTAAAAAATTTATATGATAGATAAAACTTTAATACGAAAAAAAATAAAATTTTTATTTTTGAAATAGGATTTTATAGTTTATAGATCTATAAAATTGACGTGTATAGATTATTTAAATCTCTTCATCTTATATCTACAAACATTTTATAGGTCTAAAATTAACGTATACATTAGTTTAAATCTTTCACCTTATATCTACAAACATTGTTATAGGTGTCGCTCCTCAACTTTTAAATATACAATATATTAGTATACATTACTTTAAATCTCTTCACCTTATATCTACAAACATTTGTATAGGTTTTGCTCCTCAACTTTTAAATATATAATATATTTTTTATTTATTAATTACAAGTTGAGTTCTCGAACTTTTGAGCTTCTGTCAATCTAGTCTTAAATTTTGTACTAATAAATGATCGAACTTTAAAAATGTCTAATAGATCTCTTAACTTTTAATTCAAATCCATAACATAGTCAAAATGAAAATGAAATAATAATAGATCATATAATAGCTTTACGACCAATACAATAAGATTCTCGAAAGGTAGACAGACACGACCCTAACTCATCAACCGAAACTTAAGTCAATTGATTAAATCCTATTCATCTACCACGAAACCAAAAATTGGTTAAACCATTTGACTTTAGATATAACTCAAAGTTTAAATACGCTAGCTAATCATCCACTCTCATATACTCCTTATCGATTAAATCCTATTCATCCACCACGAAACTAAAAATTTGTTAAACCATTTGACTTTAGATATAACGGATGAAAGTTTAAATCCGCTAGCTAAACCAAAAATTGGTTAAACCATTTGGCTTTAGATATAAGTCAAAGTTTAAATACGCGAGCTAATCATCCACTCCAATACACTTTTTATTATTGATTAAATCCTATTCATCTACCACGAAACCAAAAATTGGTTAAACCATTTGACTTTAGATATAACTCAAAGTTTAAATACGCTAGCTAATCATCCACTCTGATACACTTCTTATTGATTAAATCCTATTCATCCACCACGAAACTAAAAATTTGTTAAACCATTTGACTTTAGATATAACGGATGAAAGTTTAAATCCCCTAGCTAAACCAAAAATTGGTTAAACCATTTGGCTTTAGATATAAGTCAAAGTTTAAATACGCGAGCTAATCATCCACTCCGATACACTTTTTATTATTGGTTAAATCCTATTCATCCACCACGAAACCAAAAATTTGTTAAACCGTTTGACTTTAGATATAACAGGTGAAATTTAAATCCGCTTGCTAATCATCCTCTCCCATACACTCCTCTCTAATCTAATCTATCAATCAGTAAAATTACCCATTATTTTAGGTACACCATATCCTAATTGGTAGGTATCTTTGGATTTTTTTTTAATAAATGGTTTTTGTGAATGCTTTGGCCTATGTGCGTTTGAAGAATTGGGTTTTTTTTTAATAAATTGTTTTTGTCAATGCTTTTGGTGATGTGATAAGAATTGATGTTTTGGTTTGTGTAGTTGGGATAAAAGATTTGTTGTTTGGATAGAAATTTTGATGATTGGGTATGAATTTTTTGGTGGAGATTTGCATGGTGGTGGTGGTTATTGTGTTGGCTTTGTTGGAAGCTATCAATTTCTTTCTGTGCAATGTGTTTCTCAGGGTGCATATCCACCGTTGTAACCGCCATGTTCGCCACCACCTCCACCATATTTACTGTCTCCTTCTTGACCTCCATACGCACCTTCTCCACCATCTCCCATGTATTTTTCATTGCCATAACCATGCTCTCCTGCTCTTCCATTACCACTATAGCTTTCTCCATGTTGTTCACGGAACCCATAATAACTCTGGTAACCTTCTTCAGTGCCTTATCCACCACCACAATAGTATAATATTGTCCACTTTGAACATAGGCTCTTATGGATTTGCTTTGGTCTTCTCTAAAAGACCTCATACTAACACTAACTGATATGTATTCCTTACTTATAAATTCATCTATTATTCCCTAAATTAGGAAACATGAGACTTCCCTACCAACCATCTTCACGTGGGTGTGGCCCAAAATCTACATTTAGGTTTCTATCTTACTCACAAGATTGTGCACCTCACCTTCTAAGTTATATTTTCTCAACCATTTTCCTTCAAATCCAAGCATAATTAAGTCATCCAAAACTGCATGCATTTACCCATTTGCTTCATATAATCAATCATTCCAACTTATATTGTATGTATATATCAATGTCTAATTTAACACTTTTTGTGTTGATATATCAATGTCTATGCTATGTCTTTTAAAACACTCCATAATCCTTTAAACTCAATCTTGTGCGCTAATTCTAAGCTACTTGTTAACATCTAACTTGGATCATGTTTATACTTGAGATGGATTAGTTTTTTTTTTTTTTTTCTTGACTAATTTGGAAAGTGTTAGCTCATAATTATTTTATTTACACTTTTATATATCTATATATAAAAAATTTTAAATTATTAATGTAATTTTGAATACTACGTGGTTCACATCTGAGGAACATATGAGGAGATCATGTTGAAGTAATGATTTAAAATGTCTATAGTATACGAATAAGGTTGGTTTCCTTATTCTGGTAGCACTACTAATATGACCCACTTCATAATTGTTATAAATTTTTTGATCCAAATTGATCCCATGGAGACATGTGAGTGAGAGTATCCTATACATTGAGTTTATATAAGACTTGTTTATGAAATTATTTATTCTCTCTTTATAAATTGCTTAATTGAGAAAATTAATATTTTACTTGATGATCATATGCGACTCGATCTTAATCTAAAAGTGAGTTATGAACTCTTGCCTGTGAGGGCTTATCGTTTACAAGTGAGAGTGGCTTTTGTAGCCGATTCAATAAGCCTATCATTTTGGGGACTTGACAGATAGGGAGATTAGAACATAATTTCTTGAGATGAAGTTCACTCTTTCCCATACTGAGGTAAGTATATGTGTAGTGCCCTTATGCACTAACTTTGAGACATTAGACAATGGGGTCATACTCTCTCGTTGGCTCTGGAGGAATTTAATATATTGTTGGATAAAATAATTTTTTTCATTAGATGATCAAAGATACTAAGTTTTAAGAGGAGAGTAAACCAAATTTTTGACCCAATTGTAGTTACGAAGTTGAATGATTGACTTCCTTGTAATAATTGTGTTACCAGAGTAGATATCTTATCTAACCTTGATCAAGATTGACGGCATGATTCCTTTTTTTATAATGATTATAATGATTGTCTCTTTTAATATCTACCACTTGACATGGACACTACTTGGTCTAATCTTGGTCACCAAATAGTGTTACAAAGGTACCAAAGAAAATAGTTATCAATTTAGCTCTAGCGAATACCGGTCACACTGCTAGTAGGTCTGGTAAGTGGTTTAGCTCTAACGAATACTATTCACACTAGATTTCGTGCAGGTTGACTTTCTCTAGTTGTCGTGCGGGTTAACATTCTTGACTTCATAGTCGGAAAAAGTGGAAAAGAATTAGATGAAGAGAAAGTTAAAGCAATTAGAGATTAGACGACACCAAAAAATGTAAGTGAAATTCAGAGTTTTCATGGGTTAGCAAGGTTCTAAAGGAGATTTATAAAAGACTTTAGTACCATAATTGCATCACGGAATGATTTAGTGAAAAAGAAGGTTATTTTTAAATGAGGAAAAATGCAAGAGAATGCATTCAATGAGCTTAAGAAGAAATTAACTAATGCACCACTACTTGTCTGGCCTAACTTCGATAAGACTTTTGGAAATGAGTGTGATGCAAGTGGTTTGAGCATAGGTGTTGTTTTGATGCAAGATGGAATTCTCTTTAGTGAAAAACTAAATGGGAAAGTATTGAACTATGATACCTATCATAAAAAATTGTTTGCTTTTGTTCGTGTATTGTTGGTGTGGCAACACTACTTAAGTCGAGAGAATTTGTGATCCACTCTGATCATGAAAGCTTGAAGTAGGTCAAAGCAAATTGAGCCATAAGCACACAAAATGGGATGAGTTTATTGAAATATCTTCGTATGTCATCAAATATAAGCAACGTAAGGATAATATGATAATTGAAGTATTATCAAGAAGTTACCATCTCTTTCCTTCTATTAGTTCAAAAATTCTTGGATTTGAGCATACTAAATATTTATATAGATACAGACGTATCCAAGACTTTGAAACCATTTATGCATCTTGTCTTACGAACAAATCTGCGAATGATTATTATATGTTTCATGTATTTAGATTTAAGATGAGTAAGTTTTATGTTCTTAAATGCTCTATAAGAGATTTGTTGGTAAGAGAAGCACATAGGGTGGCTTAGTGAAAAATTCTAGGATTATTAAAACTTATAATATGTTGCATGAACACTTCTTTTGTCGACGATGAAGAATGATGTTCATAAGTTTTGTAGGCCAATGTTTTAAATGTAAAGAACCTAAGTCTAGATCACAACCAAATGGATTGTATACTCCTTTGAAGGTATCTAATAAATCTTGAACTAATATATCTATGGATTTTATTCGTGGTTTGCCTCATACTCAAAACTGTAAAAATAGTATTTTTATTGTAGTAGATAGACTTAATAAAATGTCTCATTTTATTACAGGTTAAAAAATGGAGGATCTTTACTTATTTTTTAGGGAAGTGATTAGATTACATAGAATCTCTAGAATTATTGTGAGTGACAGGATGTTAATTTTTTAAGCCACTTTTAAAAAGTATTGTAGGGTAAATTAGGTACCGAGTTGTTATTTTTAACTACACGTCATCCTCAAACTCGTGGACAAACTGAGGTTAGAACATTGGGAGCATTGATTTTTTCTAATAATATTAAGTTTTTTTCTAAGAATATTAAGTTTTAGAAAGAATGTTTGTCATTTATAGAGTTGGCATATAAGAAAGCAATTTGTAGTACCTATAACAACTTAAGCCTACCGTATTATCCATTTTAGCCCGTTACGTATCACCGTCAACCTCACAATTTTAAAACGCGGATGCTAGAGAGAAGTTTTCACACCCTTATAAAAAATGTTTCGTTCCCTATCCAATCTATATCATCGGGGGCCTAGTGTCTAGTTCTGATACAATTTTTCGATTTGTGCTTGTTATCCTTGCATAGGTGGCAATCATAATAGCACAAGCGGTTTAGTGGTAGAATAATACTCTATCACGGTATTGCATGAAAAGAGCATGTCGATGGAAGTTTTTTTTTTTTTTTTTTTTTTTTTTT
>NW_019272048.1:1552403-1612332 GCF_002738345.1 Cucurbita maxima | reverse complement strand
TTTGGATTTTTTTTTTTTTTTTTTTTTTTTTTTTTTTTTTTTTTTTTTTTTTTTTTTGGAGGGAACATGCATGCAATTGGTGTGGTTTTGTGGAAATAAGAGAGACAATAATTTTATATATAAAGAAAATTTTAACATCACACTTTTCTTAGGATATATTATATAATTAATTATTCCTTTTCCCAATCATAGATTTATATTTTCTATTAATTACTTGGGGAAAAAAGGATGAATGATTATATGTATATGCCCTTTTTATAATAATAATACTAAATATAAATATATAAGGTAATGGTGAGGTCTTTCTCAAGGTGCATATCCACCGTGGCCACCGCCTTGGCTGCTACCACCTCCTCCTCCATATCCTCCTTCATGACCACCAGATGCACCTCCATGTGCGCTTCCTCCACCATATCCTCCCTCATGACCACCACCTCCACCACTACTTCCTCCATATCCTCCTTCATGACCACCAGATGCACCTCCATGTGCACTTCCTCCACCGTATCCCGACCCTCCTCCACCACCTCCACCGCTTCCTCCACCACTACTTCCTCCTCCTCCTCCACCATGACCCCCACCTGCTCCGCTTCCATAACCTGACCCATATTCTCCTCCTGGCCCATATCCTACACCTCCACCGCCGCCATTTCCACCTCCACCACCACTACCGTAGCCTGCTCCATGTTCTCCACCATACCCTGAACCTCCCCCTTCTCCTCCTCCAGCGCCAGACCCAGCACCGCCAGAACCATACCCTGCCCCACCGCCATTTCCGCCACCCCCGCCGTATCCACCACCTTCATGACCATACCCTGCCCCACCACCATTTCCACCACCCCCACCGTATCCACCACCTTCATGACCGTACCCTGCGCCACCACCATTCCCACCACCCCCTCCGTATCCACCACCCTCATGACCATACCCTGCCCCACCGCCATTTCCACCTCCACCTCCATATCCACCACCACCTTCATGACCATACCCTGCCCCACCGCCATTTCCGCCACCCCCACCATATCCACCACCACCTTCATGACCATACCCTGCCCCACCGCCATTTCCACCGCCCCCTCCATATCCACCACCCTCATGACCATACCCTGCCCCTCCGCCATTTCCGCCACCCCCACCATAACCACCACCCTCATGACCATACCCTGCACCACCGCCATTTCCACCACCTCCTCCATATCCAGAACCTCCAGGACCATACCCAGCCCCACCTCCATTTCCACCGCCACCTCCATACCCTCCACCTCCAGGACCATACCCAGCACCGCCTCCGCTACCTCCACCATACCCTGAACCTCCAGAGCCATATCCAACTTCACCATATCTAACCCCAGAACCATAACCACCTCCACCGCCACTTCCTCCACCTCCACCATATCCATTTCCACCTCCCGGGCCATACCCACCTCCCTCACCACTTCCTCCACCGCCACCACTTCCATAGCCACCAACACCATATTCACCTACAGAACCATAGCCACTACCGCCTCCATTTCCTCCACCACCGCCATAACCACCAAGAGAGCCATACCCACCACCACTACCAGCGCCTGCACCACCGCCTGCACCATAAGCAAATGCCGGAATGTTAACCGGCTTTCCTTCACCATAAGTTAAGAGATTTCTGGCTGCAGAAGAAACCCCAATTCCTAATAAAAGAAAAAAGATAAAAGAAGAAAGGCGTTTATGAGAAGCCATTTGGGAATGGTTGAAGTGAAAAGGGAGTGAGTGAAGGGTTTATATAAGGGAAGCTGTGTGGAGAGAGTGGTTGAGGCACATGCAAAAGGGAGAAAGTGGGTGGCCCTAAATCTACACCTACCCACTCCCCCTTTCACTCCATTTTACAAAATCAGTGTCATTAAGCTGTCCTCCACTCCCTCCATTTCAACTCCTATAGTAAATCAAACCAATAGCTAAGAAAAATTTAAAAGAATTAAAAGTTATTACATATATCAAGAATGTATTGAAATAAAATTCGTTCGGATACCAATTTGTTGAAAATAGCAATCCGCTCTAATACCAATTTGTAGAAATAAACGTTCAATCTAAAACTAACTTAAAATAACACTCACGAAGAAGAGATGTCGAGAGAGACAAGGAGTGAAAAACCCTTTTCTATTGCAGTGTACTTAACTAATGATTTGCCCTTCCTTCTCCAACTAATTAATTTATAGGTTTTCTAAAATCTAAAATTGACTATCCCATAACCTACTCTCTCCTAAAATTATTATTGACTACTTTTTTTCATTTAAGTTTATTCCTCTAATATGCACACATTCTCATTCATAGAATCTCAAAAATTAAGTGTACTTTGCTTGGAATCAAGATAACTCCAACATTCCCTTATGACATAGTCACATTACTTACATACCTAACGGACTAGAATCAAAACCAGAACCAAAGTTGTCCTCATTCCCACAAGCTAACACGAGTCATTTCCGCATGTTTTATCCTCATTCACATAAATACTCTTGAAATTCCTAAGAGATCACCCAAAATAGAATTTCTCCAAACAAAACATGTTTAACATTAAAGCTCCTATGATTCAGCTATGGATAAGAAACGTGCACCTTGTTGGTATAGATAGTAACTCTCGATTCTTTTAAGTTTTTCTTGACTGTCTAATTCTTAATATCGCTCTCATTCAAATGTAATCTGAGTTCATTCATGCACCTCTCCTATACTCAGGTGTCACCCCAATTTTCATAAACCCGTCAATTATATCAATTGAATGGTAGTAGTTAAAGTGACATCAAAACTTTTGAGAAGAATGGTTAATATGAAATATGAATTATAAAGCATAACCCACCATTGGGATTATGAAAATCTTGGCTGTTTAAATTAATGATTTGAAGTTTGATTGGCCAAAAGTCTTGATGTTTAAAATAAACCTCTATCCATTACCTTGATTTGAGAATATATTATTTGAATAAAATGTATTTATTTTAATGCCATGAATTGAAGGTTTGAGAACATTAGTTGATTTGGTGTCCACTCAGCCAAATCTTATCTCTCCCAAAGTGAAAGCCAGCAATCTCCACATTTGAACACAGACATTGGTGGAAACAAGTATTATATATGTTTATATTAGTAGATACTCACATGCCTACAATACAACACTCAAAATATATATATATATATATATTTGAATATACGACAAGGAAGTATATTAATGGATTGAGACTGAATCTGAACGATAATAATTTTGAGAATAGAACTTGTGTTTTTCTATGAAGATAATCTTCCACTTAAAAGTGAAGAGTAAGTAATATTTTTAAGATAACACTTTTTGTTTTTAGGAATAACGACTCTCCACAGTGATATGTATATTTATATTGTCTACTTTCTCATGGCTTTGTTTTGGGTTTTTCCACTTAATCGAGTCTCGACTCCTTCTCTAGAATCTTCGAACAAAGTACACCCTTTGTTCGACACTTGCTTCGAGGCTCAAAACTTCTTTGTTCGACATGGCTAAGTTCAACGATCCTTCCCTCGAACAAAGTACACTACAGAGCCTTCTCTGAGGCCTATGGAACCCTCAAACAGCATCTCCCTTGATCAAGGCTCGACTTCTTTTCTGGAGTTTTCGAACAAAGTACACCTTTTGTTATACACTTGCTTTGAGGCTCAAAACTTCTTTGTTCGACATGGCTAAGTTCAACGATCCTCCCCTCGAACAAAGTACACACTACAGGGGCTTCTCTGAGGCCTATGGAGCCCTCGAACAGCATCTCCCTTGATCAAGGCTCGACTCCTTTTCTGGAGTTCTCGAACAACGTACACTGTTTGTTCGACACTTGAGTCACTTTTGACTACACCTTCGAGACTCACAACTTCTTTATTCTACAATTGAGTATTCTATTAACATGGCTAAGTTAAGGGCATGACTTTAATACCATGTTAGGAATAACGACTCTCTACAATGGTATGATATTGTTCACTTTGAGCATAAACTCTCATGGATTTGCTTTTGGCTTACCCAAAAAACTTCATACCAGTAGAGATGTAATCCTTACTTATAAATACATGATCACGGTTTTAAAAACTTTTCAAATATGTTGAGCTATTTGATAAAGTTCTCGTGGATTTTATCATTTATTATTTAAAAAATCAAACTTAAAAAAAGACATTTTTCTTCTAATGTTTTTTAGGTCATTTTAGAAACGACAAAAGCATTTAAGTCAAAAAGCACTTTTCCTCATTTAAAAATACAATATTTAAAATAATTTTAAAGTGCTTCTAGAAAATGTCAAAAACAAATTACAATAATTTTATATATATATTACCTAATACATGTGAATTACTCTACATATCTTTGTCTCAATCTTGGTTTGGTGAGTTGAAGTTAGTCTTAACTACACGATTTCCAGTTACTGCACCTGGACGTAAATTGAGGTGATTGTTGGAATGACGAGAGTCAAGACTCGATTAAAATAGACGAAGGGCTGAAAGGTCAATAGGGAGTTACCAATTTCACATCTCATTTGGAGTGGAAAGCGAATCGACATCTCGATCTGAGAGAGTATTTTCAATTTTAGTTGGGAAGAAATAAGGAAGTCCATTGAAACCATCAAATGAAGAATAAGGATATACTCCTGATAAGGCAACCCTAATCCTAAGCTCAACATCCAAGCTTTTATTTTAGCAAGAACCCTTGAATCAAAGTAATTAGCACCTAATTATGCTAAATTTAGACCAACCAAGAGATAAGGCTAGAATTAGATTACCGAAGATCTAGAAGCCAGATTTGAAACATTGTTCTAAATTGAGTCACTCCACAATCTAACTTGATCAAGGCTTGATTGAATGGTTCGGGTGCAATTCTACCACAACAATTGCTTGAAACTTAGAAATGGCAAATATGATGCTCGAATTTCTAAAGGAAACGTCTCAATTTGAGATCTTAATTACACTCATCAACGAATCTGATTTTTACATAACATATTGTGGGTATTTATAGTCTCCCGACAAAAGACGTTTGTGGTCGGGATTCAATCCCGATCCCCTTTAATCTCCACAATGACGAAGTCAATTTTGACCAATTGACCATTGCAAAATGAAAATAAAAAAAACAATAAAATCTTTCAACATAGTTGTTGACATTTTTAATGTTTTCCAACTATTTTTCAGCTTCAAATTGGAACACCGTGATTCTTATCCTTTCCTGACAATAATTAATAATTTTTTATTAATTAAATAATCGTTAAAGTATTAGTGATCGAAATGCAATATAATGTATTATTTGTCATTATGTACTCTATGGTGTGAATAGATGGGATGTGTGCGCATGTGGTGCTGTTTTGTTAGTGGAACTTTATTTATTTATTATTTTTTCTTTATATAGAAAATATATTTTATTTTAATTTCCTCTTCTAACATCATACTGACGTATACATACAATATACACTAAAATTTCCACTATTTTGCTTTTTTACTTTTCATTGTATTTTATGAAGTCTTAGTTGTGGAGAATAGGTATGAACTTTTGTATCGGCTAAAATCATCGAGAATAGAAGCTTCGGATTCGAGAGATTTTTTTTAAATTATGTTCGAAAATTTTGACATGTTGTTCTTGAGGGAATTTTGCACAACTTTCGTGAAGAAGTTGAAGTAGAATCGGAATAAAAGTTGAAATTCTGGTGAACGTCAAGAACGGTGAGTTTTGAGGGACTGATTTTGCATACGTTTATTTCTCTTCAAAGTTAACGAAATTGAATGAAAATAATTTTGTTGGAAAGCCAGATTTAAACTATTCAACTTTGATAATTTGGAAATATGTTTATTTCTATCCAAAGTTAACGAACCAAGTTGATTTGAGTTATAGGAAAAAAAAACTATAAAGATTGGAAGAAATTAGGAATGCATCAAATCGAATTGAAAATCTAGAAATTGAATAGAAGGGGAAAAAAGGTGACACGTGTAACACAGGTATGGACAAATGCATCTGGCACGAGGAAGGGTGTCATCCCTTAAATTTTGAGGCATGGTAAGATCGGAAGTGACTCGAATAACTATGCAATGCATGAAGAATGAAAGGACAGAGAATAAAAAAAAAACCATTCGTAAAATTTCTGGTGAGTTTAAAACTTTACAAACAATGTGCATCACAGACCTATGTAGAAGACTTAGCTTTTGTAGCGGTATCCGACATTTGAGGATGAAGCATAATCTCAAATAACTCTGCACCAGGTGGGGGACACCATGGTGAGTGCTTGTCTGCTTGTCATCGATGGGGGAGTTAGTTGGAAAACCCGTCCCATAGGCCATGAATTCGCCCAAGCGTAGGAGAACTACTCCCAGTACATGTCAGCTCAATCGATTACTTGCATGGCCAATGCTCTCCCATAGGATGGATCCTTCGTGCAGGGTAACCACTGACTACCCGCACAATCAACGTTCTACCACAGGACAGATCCACCATGTAGACTAATCGATCTACCACTGAGTAACATGATCCTAACCAGCATCATGTCTAACTCAACGGTAACGCACCAAAGTGGGAAGGGAACTAGAAGCTTTTTGGATGCCATATCAGCTACTGTCGGCCTAGAAATATTTCATCTTCCAGAGATGCCGAGGTGGTCCTCTAGGTCTCCAAGGCGATTTGGCGATTTTGATTGGGACTAAATTCTCCATTTTCATCAATTTCGACTCCCCAAGTTTGTGATGGCCGAGAGCTGGAGGGTCTCACCCTCTGATCGTCCCTCACGATTCCAATGAGCTCAGACATCTGGAGGCATTCCATTCTAGTCCCCACCTAACCATGTTCTCACCCTAGACTTAAGTCGATCCTACCGTTCATTCTCTATAGGGAGGGATCACACAATCATTCACCTAGAGCTAATGTACAACTAACCATACATACAATCACACATGCTTAACGAGCGATAACATCCATCCAGCTCTTGAAGCGTAGACACACAAACCTCCTATCCACCGTCATAGCATGATTACTTACTAGCAGTAGTCAAGTATATCAATACGATATACATAGTACAACAAGAAAATTTCAAAAACTGCGAAGTTTGTTTTCACATTTAGTCGGCCTTCTATTCTTCTTTCACCTATAAATAATCTCCCAAACCCACCATTTTCATTATTCCAACTCATTTCACTCTTTACTCATCTTGGATAATAGGGAAGAATGAGAAGAATAAAGAATGAATGAATGAAAAGAGAGGAAGCAAGTTTGGAGTTAGCTTCGAAACCAAACCCCTCGTCGAACCTCTACTTTAGACCAAAATCACTAACTGAGCCTCACCTTTAGAGATATACCTAGATGAGTGGGATCAAATGAACATCAACTAAAAAAATTTATTGACTTCTACTATAGCCAAAAAGGTAAGTGGACTTAATGTTGAAACGCCTTCTTGCTTAGATGGATGACTTGAATTATGTATAAATGACACGTACCTTATAGCTCATTTACATGCTACTTTCTAATGTTACAATATGATTATATGATGTTGATTGTGATTATATAATGTTATGAGTATTATGTGATAGCATGTATTTTCAGCATGTTATGTCATGTATGTTAATGAATATGGTATGCCTATGAGACATTGTTGAGCCATGTATAATAAAAGTGAAAGAAATGTCATTTATGTGTATGCATATCTCATATAAGAGTTATGTCATGAAAAGAATGAAAGTATGATGTGCATCATAACCATGTATAATGATTTTAAATTATGGGACCTAATGCATGTTATATGTCACAAGCACGGCACACCTCTCCATGATGTTTTATATTGGCACATACACCGTGATACGATGTGAATTCCTTTCTTTCTATTAGTTTTTAGCAACGTGAACATGCATTAGTCCGTAGTCAAGCTTGGGATATATAAGTCCGCCCTATCGGCTCATGCATGCATGCATGAACCGTGTATAAGAGAAGTACTATGCATCAAACCCTACTAAAAAAAGAATGTAGAGTCCAAAGAATAGTCATGAAAAGATAGGTTCCACCATGAACCATGATTTTGACTCCACAATAAGATTACTTATAGAGTATTTTTAAATATTCAAACTATGTTTACTATTTTTTCCAAGTAATGACAAGACTCCCATATAATGATGACGATGTTAGGTGAGAATGTCTGGAAACGAAGTCACAATGGTTAGATTTCTCCATTTAAGTTATAGTCTTTATCTTAAGACACGTTACTCGGATCTTTTAAACTGTGTTTGATAATAGTTATAAATCATAGTTTTAATTATTAAGCTAAATATAGTTATAAACCATAGTTTTAATTATCATACAATATCATATAATTTATAAACCTATTATATTATACATATTTCAATAAAAAAAATATATATATATTATTTTTAGTTTTATTAAGCCTTTTCCGAAAGGTTTTTAAATATATGGGCTTCACAGGTGAGATCCGGCCCAATAGAGAATCAAAACAGACTAAATTACCAAAATACCCTTAAAAATTCATCGAATTTTCCAATTCAACCACATTGCTCCCAAACTAAATTCATGGAAGACGCTTGGATCGTTGGTCCTTCCACACATACTTCAATGCCTCCCGCGCCGTATATTCCGCCAGTTCCTCTCCGTCTTTCCCACTCCACAGCCCTTCCCAAACTCCCCTTCCGGCGAAATAGCACTCCGCCGCGATCCCCACCGTGTCGCCGTCGTTGCCGACGACGAGAACCGGCAGCCTGTCGTAGTGGCCAACGGCGGTGTCCTCCAACTCGTCGAGCCTGATGAGACCACGATCTGAGACGGCGTACACCTCGCCACGGACGCGGCGGCCGGAACCGGGGAGATTGATGAGGTAAGGTACCCCATAAGGTCCGATTATGAGAGGGAATGAAAATTGGGTGGAATAGTTGCCCAGGAAAACGGCGTCGTTATTGTCGATGAGATCCTTTGTCAGGTTGTGATTTGGGAAGCCTCTTTTTAGCGTGCCGTAGGTGAAGATCAGGCGTCGTTTTGGGCCTTCGTTTTCCGTTGCGTTTTCCATTGCAATTGCAAATGCCTCTCAATTCCTAACTTCCATAAATATACCTTTCACACATTACTTTGTTCAACTTTTTATATTATTTTATTGATATGGCTAAGTTTAGGGCATGCCTCTAATATCATGTTAGAAATCACGACTCTCCATAATGGTTTTGCTAAAGCGATTTTGATTTGAACATAAGTATCATGATTGTTGAGGATTGTCTCAGGTTGGCTAATTTAAGGAATGATCATATAATACTCTCTCTATTGGTTTGAAGCTTTTTGGGTAAGCCCAAAACAAAATCATGAGAGCTCATGCTCAAAGTGGACAATATCATATCATTGTGAAGATGAAGAGTCGTGTTCATCTAACCGGTCAGGTTGAACTCCATGGCTCGTATCATTGCCCCTCATTCATAAACACGGGTTCGGTTTGGTTCTTTCCATGCATGTACTTGTTCAGCCCAAAGCTATGTTGGGCCGTGAGGTGGGCCTTCGCTATAAAAAAATGGGCTTCTGGTTTTATTGTCGAATAGTCCAAGAAAAAAATTCGATGATACAATGTAGTTTCGTTTTCTACAAGCCCAATTACAATTGTTCTTTCCAATGGTTCTTTCCATGTAGTTTCGTTTTCTACAAGCCCAATTACAATTGGGCTTTCGTCAAGGCCCATTCTCAATCAATGCTGGGTTCTACATGCCCAAAATTATAATTGGGCTTTCATCAAGGCCCATTCTTAATTTGATTGGCAGATTTTTTATCGTTCAACCTATCCGCTCAATCTAAATATCTTGGATTAGATTAGATTTTTATTATTTAATACAGATTTTTTTTATTTATTTATTATGGATGTTCGTAAATTGAGTTACGTCGAGATTAAATCTAACAAAATTGAGTATTTAAAAATAAATAAACCACATGAAGCTTCGAGGCCGACACACCCATCTCTCTTAGCTCGTTGTTCTACTCATGACCCTTATTAACCGCTTGAACTACGTTTAAATTGATATATTATCGAGAAATTATAATTTAAAATAAGTTTTTTTAATGATAATTTAGAAGTTGAATAATGAGAAGAAAAGATGGAATATTAGCTATCCTTATCCTTTTGGGAATAAATAAATAAATAAATATATATATATATAAATGAAGAAATTAGAACACCAAAAAAACATTATCTAGACATGAATTGGGCAAAGATAATGATATGCCAAATCAATTACCCATCAACCATACAAATATAAGTCATTCATTAAGATAATGAAAAATGTTTTTTTATTATTATTATTTTTATAAAATCAATTAAAATAAAAATAAAAATAAATAAATAAATAAATAAACCATATACTTTATTTATTTATGATTATTATAATATGCGACAAGCAAAATTGGGTCAACTTGTTTTGTCGTTGGTGGCCACAAAGTCTACTCACTTACTTCCCAACTTCTTTCTCCATCTCTTTTTTCATTCGCTAAAAATTTATATAATTTTTATATATATCTTAATATATTTAGTCCGTACATATATTCCTCAGTCTCACGATTTTAAAACGTGTCTAATTATCCATCTTTTTAGAGGTCTAGCATCCTCGCTAACACATCTCTCAGTGCCTGACTCAGACACTATTTATAACAACTCAAGCTTACCACTAACAAATATTGTCCGTTTTGATCTATTACATATTGTCATCAGCTTCACAATTTTAAAATATGTCTAATATAGAAAAAGTTTTCACACTCTTAATCATGAACATTTTTTTAAAAAAAATTGTTTTACATATTTATTTATTTTATATATATATATATATATATAGTCATTTTGGAGTTGAGACCCATAGACGGGTCAAAATAACTAAGACAAGGAAAAGTCCACACGTTAAAACATGTTTACACGTTATTAATCATATTTGGTGTCACAATCTGTAGAGTGATTGTGCTCTCTAGAAAGTCATCGAAAACAATGACTAATTTAAGTAGCGGATAATGTCACGACTATACTATGAACTTATTTACAGTAAATTTAAAGCTAGTGCTATTAGAGTTTGAAAAATATGGGTTGACTTCGACATGATCACGTTACTTACTCCTCTCAATTAAGACATCTACAAATAATTGTTGCATTATAATTATTATTTTATTATTATTATTATTATTATTATATATTTTATTCCTTAGTAATTTTTTAATTTAGTATTTAATATTTTGAAAATATTAATTTCATCCATTTGAAAAAAAATGGTCCAAAATCCAACAATAATGCGCCACGTAATTACCAACTTTTAAGACATTTTGGATACGTCTTTTGAGACAAAAACATTCAAGAAGTTGACTCCTAATGTTTGTCTGTCGTTCTTCAATGTGGGTTGCCTAATTGTTTCAACTGCCAATGCCATATGTCAATGTATGATGCTCGGTCCCGTACCCTTGAAGTTTAAGTTAGTATTAAGCTCGAGTTATTGTAAAACCAGGCTTGAGTAAGATTGCTTCAGGAGTGTGTGTTAGAGTCATTCTATCGTTATAATGGTTAGTTAACTAGTGAGTGTTGAATGATGAAAGTCTCGGGCTAATTTAAAAAATGATCATGGGTTTATAATCAAATAATATTCTCTCCGTTGTTACAACGTCTTTTGAGAAACTCAAACCAAAGTTATGAGAGTTTATGCTTAAAGTGGACAATATCATACCATTGTGAAGAGTCATGTTCATCTAACAGTGAGAAACCTATTTTTCGTTGGTTTTATTCTATGACTAGGTTGGACATCTTAGCGTCTTTCAAATTCGGGTTTAGGCTTGTGACCTGTCCAAATTCAGGCCTAACGTCTCTCTTTTGCACATTTTTAATTTAAGCTTATTCGAAAAAGTTTAAAAGGTAATGTCTTTATTAAGAACTTTACTTAACCGTCATTTAATAATTATTTATACTTCATATATTTATTAATTTCTTTGTGTTAAATTTATTTTATTGTATAATAATAATAATAATATTTATTTTTATTTTTAGAATTTGGGAATGAAAAAATCAAATAATTACCATCATTTTATTGTATAGAATTAAAATAAAATAAAAATAAACTTGTTGGTTTGCTTTTGTCAATTTGTTGATTATTCTCATTCCATTTTAAAGTTATGACCTAATCCAAGTTGCACAATTTCATTATTTGAGGAGATCAATATTATATATATATATATTTAAATTATTATTTCACTTAATCACCCGTATTAGTGGAACAAGTTTTAGGGATGTTCGTGGATTTAGTTGGGTCAGATTGATACACTTTTTGTAGATTAAACTCAATTATTCGGGTTGTTAATTTTTTCAACAAAATAAAATGTATTTATTACTCGATGAAAGTCCCATATCGGCTAATTTAGGAAATGACCATGAATTTATAATCAATGAATACTCTCTTCATGGGAATTGGGTCTTTCGAAAGCCCAAAACAAAACTACAAGAGCTTATGTTAGACAATATCATATCACTGAGTCGTGTTCATCTAACATGTATAATTGTATCATAATTAAAAATGTATTTTTAAAAATTAACGATAAATTCGTTTTCACCTAATTTAGTTTAAAGAGAATCCATGAACCAACCAATCTATAAAATTTTCATTTGTTCGTATATAATGGATTAAGCTGATCAGATTTTTCAGATCATCGAGTTTTTTTGGTGAAATAATTTTATGATTAGGACAATTTTAATGTTAAATTAGGGTATAAACATGTCTCTAATTAAATTGCCATTCATAATTAATGATGGGATTGAGGCTTTTATAAAGTAAAAGAAAATGAAATTGTTGGTTGCTTATTTGACCAAAATATATTTAATAAAATATATTTTTATTTTTTATTTTAAATAATAAATACAAATATATACTTCCAAAAATAAAGTCTAATATTGAACAAGATCACAACTTTGAATGAATAAAATATGGGAGAAAATAATTCTAAGAAAAATAAATATTTGATTTTTTGGTAATTATATTTCTAGCATTTTTTATTATTATTATTAACTTCGTTCGAAATGTGCATAAACTCCATTAAATACATTATTATCATCCATTCAATTTTATCCCTTGTCTACGATTTAAAATCTTGATTTGATATCGATATTTTCGACGACATAATATCGCTATGAACTGTTGTTTCTAAAAGTGAATGCTTAGTGATCTTGACACACTTACAACCAACCTTGAGAAGAACCCAAATCCCATACCTAATTTTCGTCCGATTTTAGTCGGACATTTGTTAATTATATTTCTAAGCTTGATCGACCACAACCACTTGCGCATGCATGTTCAATCATATGCGACACCAAGTCATTCGGCTCGATCTTACCACTACTCAGGGCTAAGGTCTCTCAACACAACACCACATCTCATCATGTCATCTTGATGTTCAATTAGCATGATCCACATGTCTTGATGCAATCCCAAATCACGGAGTGTCGTCGGCTATTGCAACTCACTTGATTATACCATCGAGAATAGGCCCACGTGTCATTCATAATATCGGGACATCCCCAACATTCATTTACCTAGATCCAAGCACTAACTTTTGAACTTCGAAGGATAGCATTCCCGTTTAAATGTGGTTTAAATTTATTGATATACCTCTAATTTAGTCGGAAGGAAAGTTCAAAGTATGTAATTAATGATGGGAAATAAAGTAATGAAGGGTTGAAAATACGTGTTAATGGCGAATTAATTAAAAATTAAAATACAATAATAATGTAGGAATAGAAAAATATGCGATAAGACCGAAGCAAAGAAGAAAATGAAAGCAAATTTATAAAGGAAAGAAGGAGAAGAGTTCCTTATGGCCAACGCATCTTTCCCCTTTTGCTTCGGCTTAGACTTTTTTCGCAGATAAGAACCACTTCCCTCTCTCCCTTCCATTCTCTAAAATCACAAACACTGTTCTTCTTCGTCATTCAATCAACCACAAGAACAGAAGAATCATGGTATGATTTTGGGTTTGTGTTCATTTCTCAATCTGAGTTTCTTTGTGTTTCAATGGCGGATTCTGTTAAAACAGGGCGCTGGAGTTCTTGAGGAGGAAGATAACCGATGGCCGCCATGGCTGAAACCTTTGCTCCGTGAAAGCTTCTTCGTGCAATGCAAGTTTCATGCTGATTCTCATAAGAGCGAATGTAATATGTATTGTTTGGATTGTATGAACGGCGCTCTCTGTTCTCTCTGCCTCGCTTATCACAAAGATCATCGCGCCATTCAGGTTCGTTTACAAACTCTAAATTTCCCTTTCTCGGTAAGAACTCGTGCGATTTCCTCTTCAAGAACATTCCTAATTAAACCCATTGCTCCACCAATTTAGATTTCGAAAACTGGGTTTGCTCTGATTCTGGCTCTGTTTTATCACAAAGATCATCGCGCCATTTAGATTCGTTTAGAAACTCTAAATTTCGCTTTCTGGGTAAGAACTCGTGCGATTTCCCCTTCAAGAACATTCATAACAAACCCATTATTCCAACAATTTAGATTACGAAAACTGGGTTTGCTGGGTCTGCTCTGTTTTATCACAAAGATCATCGCGACATTTTGGTTCGTTTAGAAACTCTAAATATACCTTTATGGGAAATAACTTGTGGGATTTCCCCTTCAAGAACATTCATAACCCCATTACAGTTTAGATTACCAACTGGGTTTTCTGGGTTTGCTCTGTTTTTATGCCTCTGGCTCTGATTGTATGATTTTGGATCTGTTTTGGCGCAGATTAGGAGGTCATCGTACCACGATGTCATAAGGGTATCAGAGATTCAGAAAGTTCTTGACATTACCGGCGTTCAAACCTACATTATCAACAGTGCGCGAGTCGTGTTCTTGAACGAACGGCCACAGCCAAGGCCAGGCAAAGGCGTGACGAACACCTGTGAGGTCTGCGAGCGCAGCCTTCTCGATTCTTTCCGATTCTGCTCTCTGGGTTGCAAGGTAAACTTAGTTTCATATCAATGCCTTGTTGTTGGGATAGCGTTGATTTCGAGAAATTGATATCTGGGTTTCTTCCAGATTGTGGGAATATCGAAGAAATTCGTGAAGAAACGGCCGGCAATGGGATCAGATTCAGAGGATTCTTCGTCGTACAGCAGCAGCAGAAACAAGAACAGAGTGGTGCTGCAGAGCTTCACGCCATCAACGCCACCACCAACCTTGGTTAGTTACAGAACGGCCAAACGAAGAAAGGGGATTCCACACAGAGCGCCAATGGGTGGACTCATAATCGAATATTAAAAAAAAAAAAAAAAAAAAAAAAAAAAAAAAAAAACCCTTCTTCAGTTCATAAAAATTTTTTAATTTTGAATTACATAAAAACATGTAAATACAGGGGTGGAAAAGGAAACAAACAGGAAGAATGGGGAAAATGTGCAAATACAGCAAAGATGGTGGGCTTGGGAGCAATAAACAATGTATAGATGGTATAATTATACGTGAGTTTTGGGGTTATAGATGTAAATACTGTTTTTTTCTTCCTTGGTTTGTAATTTAGGAATGTTTATACAAGGAATGAAATAAAAAAAAAATATATTTGTAAATTATTAATTTTTATTTTCATTTTCATATAAGGGGGCGGACCGGGGTAGGACCGGTGGCGGGCGGTTCAGGAGGGAGATTGTCTGGACACGTGTCGTGTTATTAGAGGATGATGGAAAGGTAAGCCACTGGGTTCCCGAGGTTGTAAAAAGTAGGTCAGCCGCCCACAAGCAGAAAGGATTATTTTATTTTATTTTATTTTATGTGTATATATATATTTTTAAATTTTATTTAATTAAAAGTAAATAATATATTATTTTATTCTATCAATTAGAGGCCACGTTTCGATTTATAAACGGTTGGTTTTTTAATTTATTATGGTGGGGTGACGTGGAGATAGCAGGAACGGTGTGTGGTGATTCAGCGACAACACGTCAACTCCGTAAAATTAATAATTTTTTTCTTATTTTTTATTTATTTAATTTTACGGTATGATATTAGAAATTTTATATTTGACTGAAATCATCGTCCTCCTTAAGCGTGCTGAGGTTCACGACTTCAACGTGGGGATTCACTTGCCTTACACGTGACCTACCACGTGTTCTCAATTTTTTATTTTTAATATTTTAGTGAGTTGGATTTTATTGGAAAATAAATTTTTAATTAGTATATTGGTACCCAAAGAAGAATGGATTGTACGATCCCATATTAATTGGAGAGAGAAACTGAGTGCTAGCGAGAACGCTGACAGGGTGTCCACATCAATTGAAGAGGGGTTCGAGTGCCAGCAAGAACGCTAAGCTTCAAAGTAGGGTGGATTGTGAGATCCCAGAATGATTGAAGAGGAAAACGAGTTCAAAGAGAACCATATCTATTAATAGTGACATGGAACACGTGTCATGAAAGTCTATTAGGAACTTGGTGAATGTTCCGGGGACAATCAGTATGTGAGTTACACGTGTGGAGAATGCTTGGATGGATGAGGCGCCAAAGTCCAAAAATTTATTGTGTTTTTTTTTTTTTCAATTAATTTAACGTATTTTAAAATTCAAAATTAAAAAAATTTATAATTGGTCATTAATATTTATTGGAGTGAAAGGTCAAATATTTAATTACTAATTTTTTTTATAAAAATCAAGAATTAAATAGATACTCACTTAAAATGGTATAAACATAGTATAAACATAGTAATTCTATCATTTTTTTAGCATAATAAATTGTATAAACCTTCACGTGATCAGTATCCTCACCTTTCTAATCGATATGGGATCTCACTATCCACCTTTTCTTTAAGGCTTAACGTCTTTGCTGACACATTGCTCAATGTCTGTCTATAATACCATTTATAACCCTCTAAAGTTTTTTTTTCACACATTTTTAAATTTTGTTTTTTTTTTTAATGAATTTGGTAATGTTTGATATTAAATAAAATACACACAGCAGGGAAATGGTCAACATCCCAACTCATTATATGCCCTATTCTTATTGGTCGGTTTTGTGTATGGTCACCTACACTTCCCTACTCTCATTTATTCATATATATATATATATTATATATATGAATACGACCAAAAACAATATGAACATGAAGTTGATGTTTAAGAACAACTCCACTTTCAACCCTAACGAAATTAACACAACTAACTATGGTTAAGTTACTAATTTATCGATTTTATAGTTTGTCGAGAGATTCATGATTCTATCCATTCATAAATTTCTCATTTATATGAACTTAACCCAACACAACATGTACGGGTTCGGTTCGGTTGGGTTGATTGGTTTTTGGGATTATCAATTTTTTTTTAATGTAACCACTCATACCGAGATTTAAATAAGGATTTACAATCCATATTTGACATCTAATAATCCCAACATTCAACCATGAGTCATTCTAATATGTTTTATTCTCAGTCACATGCATCATAAGAAGATTCTCTCGAGAAGTTACCCAATATAAAATTGTTCCAAGCAAAACACATTTGACCATGAAGTTCTTATAACTAAGTCACCAAAAAGAAAGGTGCACCTTATTGATATAATACGAATGAGGTCGGTTCACTCATCTACTTATCCTTTACTCGGGTGTCATATTTAAACACTCGTACGGTTAGGGTTAACCTTAAAAGCAAAGAAAAAGATTAATGGGACAAAATGGGAAGTTTTTATTCAATATTTATCATTATCAAAGGGTCCATTTGGGGTTAAAGAAAGCCAAAGGGAAAGAAGATAAGATGGAGAAGGGCTGTCATAGTTAATATAATTTTATTTTATTAATTTTGGGTGACGTACATAAAACCCTTTGTTAAGCTAACAGACATAAATGTCTCATCTTAGAACAAGATAACGTGGAAAGTGTCATTTATGGTTAGTTTAGCAAGAGCGGAATACTTGGCATCAATTTTTTTTATTTTTTTTTATTTTTATAAAAGGGCGTGAAAGATCGAAAAAGTTAAAACTCGAACAATTGAATTATCAAATAATAATTGATATCTTATCTACTAAACTCATCTCCGAGGATCCCGAACTATAAATATTTGATATTTGTTAGTGTTGCAGTCAATTTGGGTCGTGTTAGGAATCACGGACCTTCACAATGGTATGATATTGTCCACTTTGACCGTAAACTTTCGTGACTTTACTTTTTGTTTCTTTGAAAGATCTCGTACCAATTGAGATATTGTTGCTTACTTATATACATCTATGATTTTCCTCTTAATTAACCAACGTGAGACTACTTCTCTCAATAATTTTTTCCAGACCGTGTATGGCTGAAGATAGAAAGATTCTTTTAAAAGGAGTCGAGTCAATTAACTAAATGCTCATTTTCCTTTCTATTTGTTTGTCTTTCTTTCTTCGGTTTTGAGCGATGTAGGACTTGTAAGTAGCGGGTTAATAAGTCAATAATAAAATTCTAGACCAACTTATCTTAAAATATATAAATTAAATTAAACTAAAATTCATTTTATTTAGTCTTAAAAAATATTTAATAAATTTTTAAATTTTTAATTTTGTATTCGTTTTACATATTAAATTAATTACTTGTATTTTATATCTAATAAAATTTAAAAGGTAATTCTTGTTTTAAAAATGTTAAAAAAATTAAAAAATTTATTGAGTTAATTTATTAGATATTTTAAAAATTTTATGGATGAAATTAAATAAATATGGTAGATGATGAAATTTGCAATTAAAACAAATATATAATTAAGACGGAATATGATGGAATCTTAAACGTAGCACATTACGCCACGTGTACTTTTTTTTTTTTTTTTTTGTAAGCCCCATTGGTCAACTAATTCAATTTCCACAAAATTGGTGGAAATTTGGCAATTTCCATAAACAACTGGATCGATATGTCAAATCCTATAAATTGGGAATTATGAACTCAAAATTGGTGAACACGTGTACCTCTTTTTTCTTTTAGTCCCTCAATTTGAGGGCAAATTTTTATTTGGTACATAATTTATAAAAAATATCACTTTTAGTCCTTTCATGTTCCTCTCACTATTTTTGCAAACGTTTCCAACACCTCCCCTCGAACAAAGCACGCCTCCCTTTAATCGAGGCTTGACTCCTTTGGATTCTTCGTCATATTTGCATGGCTCTGATACCATGTTAGACGAACGACTCTCCAAAATGGTATGATATTATCCACTTTGAGCATAAGCTCTCATGGCTTTGCTTTGGGCTTCCCAAAAGGCCTCATACCAATAGAGTTAGTATTTCTCACTTATGAACCCATGATCATTCCCTAAATTAGTCGATGTGGAACTTTCATCATCCAACAATTATAAGGTGACAAGGTACCGCAGAAATAGGGAGGGAGGATAGTTAAAATTAGTACTAACCTCCCTTCTGTCTTTGCACTCAAGGGTCAATTTTCTATCTAACTCGAGGAAACCTTTGCACGCTTCCGTTACCTTTTGGGTGACCAACGTCCCCATAAAAATTGTCTACCTGAGACTGTTCCTTGGCCCATAGATCCAAACACAAGGTTAAATTTGAAGAGAAGGAGAAACGAGTAAAAAAATTGACCTAACCTAGAATCAATCTAAAATTAATAAAATAGGTTGCAATCATATTAAAATTTGACAACTTTATTTCGTTACTATCATATTTTTATTATTCAACTAACGATCATCTTTATTTAGTGACTATTTAAAATTACTTTCTAAATTTCAAGGACTAAAATGTTATTTTTTAAAATTTAGGGATCAAACAGAAACTTGTCATCGAGGGCTTATTTTATTAAAAAAAAATATTGAAATAAAATTTGTAGTCTCTAAATTCTTTAGATTTCATTGATTATTTAATTCTTGAGTTTAGTCTTTTAAATTAATTTATATCAAAATTGATTAAATAATAATAAATAATTTTTATTATCATATTGTAGGCTTTAAAAATTTTCTTTCCCATTTACTATAATTTAGAAATGTATGGGAAAATAATGAAATAAGCACACAAAAAAATGGGCCGCCCGGGCTAGAAATTTTCACGTTTTTTCACAGCCCATTTGTACAGAGCCGAGCACCACATACGTGTTTGTTTATCTTCCACCATTTATCACAATCGCACTCTTGAATGACAAGTGAGCTAAGCCAATTCGTTTTTGGGTCGCCTACGCTGCCAAACAACGTATGCTCGAGCCTCTGGCCTCGGTTTTAAGAGAAGGTTTTAGAAAACGAGGGTAGAGAGAGATTTTCGAAAGAGACGTTATATAAGCAAACAAGAGAGAAATAACAATCGCTCACAGTATATAATCATGGGTAGGGAGAAGTTGACAAAGAATCTATTTTTAACCTTAAATATATCCCCTCGGTGTCTTGTTTCATTTTTTATCGAGTAATGAATGAATCAAATATCCAATAAGATCAAATTTGGGTGAAAGTGATCCTAAAGATAGAATGACTAAGAATGACCTAAAAGAATTGAAATTCACTATGCATACTAATAAAGTGCACTTTTCCTTTCAGTGACCCAATTATAGGAACTATAGAGTTAAACGGCTCTATTTTGAGTAATCCAATGTTAGGTGGCATCTTGAAAATTTTCTTAAAATGCATGTGAGTTAGAACAAAAAAAAAAAAAAAAAACTCGTGATGATTTGTAGAGATAATTTTTAGGGGTGTACATGGTCCGACCGGTTGAGAGATTTTTTTTTTACTCAACCTAAAAGTTCGGGTTGGTTGGATTGGAACCCAACCCAACTCGAAACTTTTCACAACCTGAGCCAACTTTGAACTCTGGTCAAAATTGTTTTTTAAGTTTTATTTATTCACCATTTATAATTATCCGAATATAATCTTAGATAAAATATATTAAAAGTTTCAAACATAAATAAATAAATAAATTTACGTTACTGTCCTAGACTAAAGTACTATGACAAACTCATTAATGCAAAAAGATTCTTAATATATTTTATTTATCTTAGTCAACTTAAAGTACCATTCTGACAAACTCATTAATGCAAAAAGATTGTTAATATATTTTATATATTTTATTTGTCTCGGTCAACTCAAGGTTTTACCCACAAACCCAAAACCAAATTGATTCAGTTCGGATTCAGAAAAAATGAACCCAACCCTACCTGAAATCCTAATCCATCGGATTCAGAAAAAATGAACCCAACCCTACCTGAAATCCTAATCCAACCCAACCTAACCCTTATAGTTCGTGTTGGGTTGGTCCGAGTTGTCAGATTGAATGTACACCTTAATAATTTTCCATCTTTAACGTAGTACAAATGAGAATGTCGATTTCATCCCATTGATATTTTCCTACCTTTTTCTTTTACGGGCAAGATTAGATAAATTAAAATTTAATCTATAAATTACTTTCAATGCATCAATTAAATTGAGTCCAAAAAAATGTCGGAACTCGATCCAACCTAACCTAACCCACACATAGTTAGATAGATTAGATAAAAGAAAGAGTATGATGTAGCATAAGTAATTAAACACAATTCCAAATATTTAACAAATAATTATGGCAATAATGTAGTGATTAACAATTAGACAAAGAAATTACAAACCCCAAGAAAACCCTACATGCCTTGCTCCAAATAGTCACCCTATGGTTCCATGATAGTATTGTCACCCTTTTTCAAAATCACCGAATATTACAATGAAATATTCTTTATAAGGGTGTGAAAATCTCTCTCTAACTGACTGTTCTAAAATCTCAAGGAGAAGCCGGAAGAAAAAGCCAAAAAAAGATAATATCTACCCGTGGTGAGCTTGGATGTTACAAATGGTATTAGAGCTAGACATCGGGCGGTGTGCTAGCGAGGACGTTGGGTTCTCAAGAGGGGTGATTTGTGAGATCCTTATATCGGTTCGAGAGGGAACAAAGCATTCCTTGTAAGGATTGTGAGCTCCCACGTGAGTCAGAGAAGGGAATAAAACATTTCTTATAAGAGAATGAAAACCTCTCCTTAAAGAGGACAATATCTGCTATTGGGACGATTACAAATTATGTCCTCCAACTTTACACCAAATTTCTACTTCAATCAATATATTTTCACATATCAAAAACTTTTCAATAAGTCCGAGAAACATTTAAAAATCACGAACTCTGATAATGATGATCTGATATAGGCTTGGTTTGGGTTTAGGCTTGCTTATATTTGTCAAACAATTTGTCAAAAGTCGAAAGAAGTCTGTGCCTAAGAAATCGAAAGAAGTCATCGAGATGGTACTCCAAATAAGTCCGATTGGGCTCGAGGTAGCCAGAGCCTCTAATGATGACCATGTAAATAAAACCCACCAAACAAGCGAGGAGCACAACGAGAAGAAGCATGACCACGAGGTTAATAAGAAGCAGCCAACTGATGCACCAAAAGGCTCCAATGAAGCCCGCCACGACAACCAAAAGGACAACGACATCGGGTGACTAGCCAAATTCCGCTCCTTTCACTCGTTTAGCTAAAAAGAAGAAATTCAAGTCAGGCAATTAAGCAAACCCCACCTTCTAAACTTCTTTTTTCTCTAGTCAAAAAGTACTTTTGACCCTCCCAAATACAAACTCCTTCCTTTGCTTTAACGCTCACAAATCACTTTCCTTCTTACACCCCACCACATATTCTCCATTACTACTTCAATAATCATAATGGTTCGAGTGTTCATCGATTGAGTGGATCCATGTATTTCAGGAGGTGAAACAAGGTGCAACAACAGTCTGGTTAGTACATTTGTTTTGGATATAGAAGGCCATAGGTTCGAATCCTGTCACCTTGATGTAGTATTGTAACAACCCAAGCCCACCACTAGTAAATATTGTCCTCTTTCGACTTTCCCTAAAGATTTTTAAAACGCGTATACAAATAAGAGGTTTCCATACCCTAATAGAAAATGCTTTGTTCTCCTCTCCAACCGACATGGGATCTCACAACCCTCTCGTTGCTCACATTCGTTCCTCTCTCCAATCGATGTGAGATCTCATAAGTATTCTCAAGGGCCGAAGCAAAGCTCTATAGCCTATAATGTATGCTTTGTTCCCTTTCCAACCGACATAGGATCTCACAATCCTCCCCTTTCTCACATTCATTTCTCTCTCTAATCGATGTGGGATCTCATAAATATTCTAAGGGCTGAAGCAAGGCTCTATAGTCTATATGTAGTCTAAAGAATAGGCGAACCACCCACACTTGGTAAAAAAAAAAGTCTCAACTTTTGACCAACTTAAATTCTATTCTGACCTATCAACTTTAAATAAAGTTATTTTATGTCATTATTTTAATTTGGTAGCTAACAAATTGATATTAATTTCTCGGACATGAGTATAAACATGTGTTAGAACGGCATAACTAGTAACACAAGATCAAAATGAATATTTTTTAAAAGTTGAGGGACCAAAACCGCTATTATTCTAAAGTTTAAGGACCAAAACGAAAAAAAAGAAAATTTTCTAAGGTCCACAAAATGGAAATAAAAGAATTTTGCATCTAAGTTTCTTTCCAACTAAGTCATAAGGTTCTCTTTCCATTATTATTATTATTATTCTTTCGAAAATAGTTCCTTTCACAACTTTGAACGCTTTTTGTATCGATGAAAGAACATATTTCTAGACGAAAGAACATTAAATAGAATCTATAGGATAAGATATAAATTAATGCATTATTGAATATTTTTATATATTAAAATAAAGTAAAAATTAACGTGACGACCAATATCTAAAAACTAGAAGATACATGTGATATTATTTATAACATAATTTGACGTGACAGCTAAAGTGTCAAACTTGATTATGTGAATATTTTTAAACATAGATTTGGAAATGAAATAAATGATAACAATAATCTAGATCTTCTCTATAACGGTAGATGATATCACATGCACCGATAATTTTTACACAATAGCTAGAACACCAATTTTTCTAACTTATTTTTGCGAAAAATAATTTTTAAAAACCATTCAAAATTTAAGGATGTTATGAAATATTATCAAATTTAGTCTATAATTTGGAGATATTAATTGATTATTAAATTAAATACTTTGGATCGGCCACGGGATTTGTGAATGTTTGATTAATCCACCACACTTAAATGGTGTGAAAGTTATCTTATTTATAATCAAATAAATTACAAAGATATAGAAATAGTAATAAATAGAAATAACAATAAATGGATATTTGCCTTATAATAAAATATCAAATATAATATATATGGTAAACTATAATTTATTACTAAATATCTTTAAGAGGATTCCTGGTTTAGATAGAGAAAGGGAAGAGAATGGAAAATATTATTTTGTTATTAGATAAAAAGGGTCGGGGACTGAATTATATTCCCTGCCTACTTAATATAAATATATTTTTAATTTGTATATATATATTGTTATATTAAAAAAAAATGAGTTAGTTTTGACAGTCTAGTAATAATATTTAAACTAAAAATCTCGATCCTCGCCAGCAAATTTACAGAACCTCGCCTCCATCTCCACCAAAATAAATAGAAAATGAAATAGGTGTCGGTGGGTGTTGGATGATGAAAATCACAAGCTAATTTAAGAATGATCATGAGTTTATAAACTAAGAATACTCTCTCTATTTGTATCGGAGTGGAAAGTAAAATCATTAGGACTTATGTTCAGAGTGGACAATATCATATAAGGAGAGTCGTTGTAATGGTGGTTCGTGGAACCCAGATGAGACTGATTTCCTTCTCCGCCCGGGCCCATGTATAACTCTTAGTGATAGGAGATGGATCATTTGGCGTCACAATTGAGCTTCAACCATACCAAAAAGCATTGATTACTTCAATAAATTCCTGCACCAGCAACTTCATCTTAGTCAACAAACTGTTCTTCCCAAAAGCAAGCCACAGAAAAAGGAAAAGATAATGAAGAACAAGAAAAAGAAAAAGAGAAATATTGAAGATTACCCATTTAGATTATCCTCTCTTCTTCCTACTTCTTCGCAGTTCTTCTGCTCTGCTTTCTTTTCCCATTTCTTTCTTCCTTCAAACACCCTTTTCCATTGCAAGAATTGTTGGAGTTAAGTGCACAATTTTATGTTCTGCTTATTTGTTTCCATCATTTTTTGAGGGCTGTTCAATTGGAGTGCGATTTTCAGGTAATATTGTGTTTTTTGCTTCGATTTTCATGCTAAACACCTTTTTGTGTTGTCTACGCCCACCAACTGTTTGATGAAATGCCGCAATGGCCAATTGGTGGCTTCCGGGTAACCGTGTGATCTAATTAGCTAGAAATCACCCATTTCTTTGGAATTCTCTCCTGTTGCATTGGAGGGATTTGAAAAAACTGATATCTGGGCCTCTTAGAATATTGATGGGGTCTTATGGCAGCCCTAAGACTTGGATACCTTATATGAGCAACAAAGATTGCTCTCAAGGTTTTTGTAGTGTATATTGTCCTCAATGGTGCTACATCATGTTGTCACCTCCACCACCCTTGGAGTTTCCTGATGATGATTCATCCCCAAATTTTTCACCTCTTGTTATAGCAATTATTGGAATTCTAGCAAGTGCTTTCCTTCTTTTAAGCTATTACACCATCATTTCAAAGTATTGTGGCAACACAAATCGCTTGTTTGGAACTGGAAATCATGACCCAAATGAGGAATTTGAAGATAATCATAACCCAACACTTCATGAACCATGGCATGTTGCCACAAATGGCTTGGATGAGGCAATGGTTAAGTCCATTACGGTTTGCAAGTACAAGAGAGGAGATGGGTTGGTTGAAGGCTCTGATTGCTCTGTTTGTCTTAGTGAGTTTCAAGAAGATGATAGCCTTAGGTTGTTGCCTAAATGCAGCCATGCTTTTCATCTTCAATGTATTGATACTTGGCTCAAATCACACTCCAATTGCCCGTTATGTCGTGCTAATATCGTCTCTGTCGATGCTTCTCCTCCTGTTCACCTTCCTGCAAGCAATGCATATCCCATAACTAATGAGACCATGCCAGAGACTTCTCAGACACATGACCCTGAGGCTGTTTCACAAGATTCAGAACGGAGTTTGAGAAGTGATTGTGGGAAGACCACGGTTCGTGCCTTCAGTGACCTCGGAGTACCGGAGAAAAGAGACACGGTCATTGAGCTTAGAGACGGCGAATTGCAGCAAATTAGAAGGTCCATTTCAATGGATCATTGCAGCCAAAATCATATCATTATTGCAGATGTTCTACATCTAAATGACGACGAGTATGAAGCAGGAAGTTCAGGTGATGTTGGATCATCCAAATGTTCAGTGGGAGAAGACAGCAAGTCCAGCCACAGAAAAACAATCCTGCATTGTGTTATGAGTCCTGTTTCGATTAAGAGATCGTTTTCAAGTGGAAGATTTTCTCTCATTAGGCATGGAAAAGAACACTGGGAAATCGCCCGTGTCTGAAACTTACAACACGGAATCAGGAGGAACCACAACAGAGATTTTATGGAATGAACATTATACCATGTTCTTGGTTTAGCTGCTTTATGGTTGGTTATGGGTTTTAGTGAAGATCATCCATGGCTTTTGTTGCATCATTAAACTGTCACAAATATGTCTGATGCACCAGTACTTTTCTTCTTCCATCAATTATTTGACTGCCTTTTCATTGCTTCTATGAAGATTATAAGACATCTCTCTCTGTCTCTCTCTAAACTTTTGGAGTTTTTCTGGGAGATTTTGGCTTCTTTGTTAAATTTTGGTTTTTCTGAATTGATGAGAATACAGAGTGGTGTGTATATAGAAACAAAACTGTGCATCGAATGGCACAATTTAAATAAACCCTTTTAGCTGCAGCCTTTTTCTCTGTTCAATGCCAAAAAGTTTGCATGTCACTTCTTTTTCCCAATAATTGTAGCACACAGGGGTCCATATGACAAGGAAAGGGATTGCTCTCTCATGATTCTCATCAGCATCTTCAAGATGCCCCATATGAACCTGTACGCCCTTCTACAAGATTTGTTTGTAAGTACATCTATTTTATTACCAGTTTTTTAATGTTTTGATAAGTTTTAGAAGCAGCTAGCTACTCAAAAAACTTAGTGTTCATGTGGTTGAGATTTTCAAAATTTCGAGATCCCACCTCAGCTGGAGAGAGAAACAAACGAAACATTTTTTTATTAGGGTGTAGAAACCTCCCCTGGTAGACGCGTTTTAAAATTGTGAGGCTGACGGCGATACGTAACGGATTAAAGCGAACAATATTTATTAGCAGTGGGCTTGGACTTTTACAAATGGTATCAGAGCTAGACACTAGGTGGTGTGCTAGTGACTCTCAAGGGGAGTGAATTGTGAGATCTCACATTCGTTGGAGAGAAAAACGAAACATTCCTTATAAGGATGTGGAAACCTCTCCCTGGTAGATGCGTTTTAAAACCGTGAGGCTGACGGCGATATGTAACGGGCCAAAGCGGACAATATCTGCTAGCGGGGGGCTTGAGCTGTTACACAACCGTACCTAACTTATTCTTTCTAGCATAGTTCAACCAGATAGATTATGTGCTTACATGATTGTTCATCAGATTGGTTTTCTAAGTGTTTAAAACCCAATGAACAAAGTTACGAAGAGATGAGTCCGAATAGTTGACAGCTTACTAAAATGAGACGACATTGTAGACCCCGAACTTAAATGACTATAGATGGAATAAGGTATAACCACGGCACGTGGTGTTGCTCTCTAAACCGTCCTGATCATCGTTTTCTAAACAAATCTCTCGTTTCAATTACCTCTCTTTATCTTGGACATTGACTTCTTACCTTCCCAAAAGGAAAGTTACTCACTATTTGGCATTGTGGGTCATCAAGAACCCTAACTAAATTTGGATGATGAAAGGAGGCATGAAAATGGGAAGGGAAGGGAGAGGAAATTGCACAGGAAGATAATGATGAATCCAAAACCAATCCCTTCGACAACTTTTTCTTCTCATCTGTCACTCTCTTCTTGTCTGTGGTCTCAAGAAAAAAGAGAAACTAAAGCAAATAAGACAAACCCTTGAAAGCTACAAAACAATATCATCTTACATAAAAACACATTCATTTACTAATTACATCAAACCAAGCCACATGCACACACACAGTGAACTTGGCATTTTAATGGCTGATTCCATTTCAATGCTCTTATCTCTTCTCTTTCTTTGTTTTGGCTTTTGAATTGTTTACATTTTAACATAACATAGTTTCTTCCTCAATTATTCTCACCATATGATGTGCTGCTGCTGCTATGTCATCTACTGATCTCAGTTGGCATCCTTCTTCAACCTGCATTTTCATTGTTTCATCAAAACGTCATAAGTTTAATCTTCATTCTTGCCCCGAACTCCGACTTTGAACTTTGACTTATTCCATTTTGATAAAGAAGTTTCGTATCTAGACCATTTTGAAAGTTTAGAGACGGCTATAAAATGGTAATTAGAGGATGAAAAATTTGATAAGTGTAACGGCCCAAGCCCACCGCTAGCAAATATTGTCCTCTTTTGAACTTTTCCTTTCGGGCTTCCCTCAAGGTTTTTAAAACACGTCTACTAGAGAGAAGTTTTCACACCCTTATAAGGAATGTTTCGTTCCCCTCTTCAACTGATATGGGATCTCACAATCCACCCCCCTTGGGGCCCAGTGCCTTCGCTGACACACTGCTCGATGCATGACTCTGATCCCATTTGTAACAGCCCAAGTCCACCGTTAGCAGATATTGTTCTTTTTGGACTTTCCATTCTGGGCTTCCCCTCAAGGTTTTAAAACGCGTCTACTAGGGAGAGGTTTCCACACCCTTATAAGGAACGTTTCGTACCCTTCTCCAACCAATGTGGGATCTAATGGTATCAGAGCCCACCGCTAGTAGATATTGTCCTCTTTGAGCTTTCCCTCAAGGTTTTTAAAACGCATCTGCTAGAAAGAGGTTTCCACACCCTTATAAAAAATGTTTCGTTCCCCTCTCCAACCGACGTGGGATCTCACAACAAAGTTCGAAACATTAGGTAAGTAAGTACCTTGAGGCTGATGGAGTAAAGAACCACTGGATGAAAATCAGTAAGACTGAGATGAAGAATGGTGAGACGAAGAGCCTGCAAACCAGCAATGAGCTTCAAGAGCTGTCTATGGCTTCTTGTTGATAGGATTCTAAGGTTTGCATGAGTTTCAATCAAAGTAACTTCAATATCAGCTGAAGAAGCCTTGGATTTAGATGTGTATTTGGTAGAGTATTGGGAACAATAATTATGATCTGAATTATTCATCAACAAACTTCCAAATGAAAACAACTTATTATCATTAATCTCTTGTTCTTGATGATCAACTTCTTTCTGTAAAACTTGCAGCTTCTTGGCTTCCAAAGTTGATAGAAGATGCTCCAATTCCTTCACAAACTCAACCGCTCCTCCTACTATGGATGCTTGGTCACCCTTCATATGTTCATCACATAAAACTGATATCAGTTAATGAAAGAATGCTATCAAAAAGGTACGTATCATATTTTAGGGCCTTACAAACTCTGCTTCCTATGAATCTGTCATTTTTTGAAGTTCTTGAACAAAAATGTAGCCAAGCCATGCAATTATGAATAGGGTTAGGAGAAGAGGTCAATTTTTAGCAGTAATAATTGAATTCTATGTTTAGGCTAAATAATTGAGATTAGTAACGAAAATATGAGCAAAAGAAGAAGGTGGGTAGGAGTTTAATGGCATAATTATGAAGTTTAATCAAATCTCAGAAATGGGGTCCAAATTTTAGTAATGAAAGAGACAAATAGAAGAAAACAAACCCTTTGAACATAGGATTCGGGCATGAGTGAACGTAACACTGAAAGATGCTCATTCATCTGTTTGCGGCGGTTCCTTTCAACAGCAATGTGTGTCATTCTTTGTGTTTCAGCTTCCTCTTTGTTCTTAGAAACCCTTGGTTTTCTCTTCCTCTTCTTCTTCCCTTGTCGTGTTGGCGCCGTCCGGAGGCTTTCCGACTCACTCGGACGACGTTTTCTATTGGGTTTCAAGCAGCCTTCAAACCCATGTTGGTGATCTTGATGTCTCGAACATGTGTCATCGGAGAAAAATGTGTTCTCCGATGAGTCGTGGAAGACGAGGGAGGTGTTGGGGATAGCAGAGATGGTGTCGTAGATGATGAAGTTGAAGAAGTCATTGGAAGAAAGAGCATCAAGACTCATTTTTTTTGGTTTTTGGTTAGGAATTGTGTTGAAGAAAGATAGGGAGAGAAGGGATGAATGTGAAGAGAGGTGTAGGAATTGTTGAAAGGGTAATGTAAAAGGAAAGAGGTATATAAGGTGCACGTGAGAGGGGCAGAATTGGATTGCTTCATATAGTTCTTCTCTAGTCCTTGATATCATCATAGAAACTGCCAAAACATTGGAACAGTTTGTACAGAAGAGAGAGAGAAAGAAAGGACCAAGGGGACCAAATGATCCATGTAGAAATGAGCATAGAGACAAGTTAGCAAAAGCTGTGTTTCAGATGATCTTACCTCCGTTTACCTAAACTAATGCAATTTCTTCGATCCTTTGTGTGAGATCTCGTATCGGTTGGAGAGGAGAACAAAACACTCTTTATAAGAGTGTGAAAATCTCTCCTTAGTAAACGCGTTTTAAAAACATTTAGCGAAAGCCTAAAGAAGACAATATCTACTAGCGGTGGGCTTCGGCTGTTATAAATGGTATCAGAGCCGAGGATATTGGGCCTCGAAGAGGGTGGACACGAGGCAGTGTGCCAACAAGGACGTTGGGTGCCGAAGAGGAGTGGATTGTGATATCCCACATTGATTGGAGAGGAACGAGTGCCAACGAGGACGTTGGACCCTAAAGATGACGGATTGTGAGATCCCACATCAGTTGGGGAGGAGAACGAACTCGCTGGGCTCCGAATAGGGGTGGGATTGTGAGATCCCACATCAGTTAGGGAGTATAATAAAACATTCTTTATAAGGGTGTAGAAACTTCTTCCTAGCAGAAGCGTTTTAAAAAGCTTGAGAAAAAGCTCAACTAGTACAAATTTACTAGCGGTGGGATTGAGTTGTTGCACTTACCCATCTCCCTTACCTCTCAATCCATTTTATCTTTAGGGTTTAGATGCTTACCATGGACACAAGAAAATAGGCCAAATCCCGAGTTCAAACACATACGAGTTTATGATATGAATCATTGCCATATTACATGCTCACGTTTATTGAAAATGAAGTAATGTCTTCAAAGTGCCTTCGGGACACATAGATATTGCCTTTGGATCATTCTAAAGAGGCATGATACTCGTGAGAAATAGTTTTCTAGCTAGGTTACACCTATTTTTACCACCAATTCAACTGACACGAAAGTTCAAATGTTAATACTCTCACTTATTTTATTTAAAAAACTTACAATATACTCAAAATTATTCAAATTAAAACTAAAATATGTGTCTTAATTCCTTTCGAATGAGTATTTTTCGTCCATTTAAGTTCAATCATTGTACGAGTGAGAATTTAACAGATCCCTTTTATCTTCCAAATTACACTCGATTGGACCCTTGAAAGAAACTAATAATGAATTAAAACCCAAAATCATAAATTAAAAAGTAGAGAGACTACTTTATGATCATAGATGTGTGTTCATTAATGATGAACAAGAGAGAGAAAGAGAGAATTTTTGGGTAGAGAGAGAAAGAAAAGGGATTTGAAGTTGAAACTTGAAAGTGTGGTCCAATGTGTCAGCCTCTTCTCCACCCTAATCCATGTGACCCATCAGCTTCGGAAAAAGTACCATTATTTTTCTCATTGGACCTTGCTTCCTTTCTTTATCATATTAAATATTCTTCTAATATCATGATAATATTTGTTGAAACTAAAAATAATGTATTTATAATCATTTACCGAATCAAATAGATGGTAAAGAAAATAGAAAGAGAAATAACCAGATATATGAAATGATATTACCGTATGATCTATGGTCAAATATGATACCTACGGTAAAAATGTGGGTAAGTCGGTAAAAAAATTAATATTTAATAGAAAGAAAATGGAGAGATGAGTGAATGAGCTGTAATTTTGTAATATAGTGGAAAAGAATAATAATAAATAAAATTAAAAAAATAAATTGAGGAAATTTGGAACATAAGAGAATGACAAGTGGTCGGAATTAGGAAGTTGCATGTTATGGGAAATGGGACCATTAGTTTCCATTCTAATATTTTATTTATTTATTATTATTATTATTTTTGAATTTGGAACTGACATGTTTTTCCACAAGGGTGGGCTTTGGGTTTATGGGCCTCTACTCTACCACTCCTCATCCAACTCCAACTCCACTTACATCTATCTCGAACTCGAACGGACCCAGGAATCCTCGTTTAAATAAGAAATAGAGAAGGAGATAGGTGAGATTTTTTCTCGTTAGTTAAATGGGTCTCGTAGACATATCTTGTCCATACATACATCTCTGTGAGTTAGAATTAGAAATGTTCATTTAACTCCAAAATTGAAATTTCACGTAAACCTATCTCGAATAGAGCAAGGAATCTTCGTTTAAACAAGAAATAGAGAAGTGGGGTAGGAGAGATGGGCCTCAAGGAATCTTCGTTTAAACAAGAAATAGTGAAGTGGGGTAGGAGAGATGGGCCTCGTGGACATCTCTTGTCCGTACACACATCCCCATAGGTTAAAAGTAGAAATGCACATTTTAACTCAAAGTTGAAATTTTACATAAACCTATCTTGAATGGAGCAAGAAATCTTCGTTTAAACAAGAAATAGAGAAGGGGGTATGAAAGATTTTCCCCCATTAGCTAAATAGATCTCGTGGGCATCTCCTATCCACACACACATCCCTCTCGGTTAGAAGTAGAAATGTCTATTTAACCCCAAAGTTTGAATTTCACGTAAACTTATCTCAAACAGAGCAAGAAAACTTCGTTTAAACAAGAATTAGAAAAGGGGTCGGAGAAATTTTCCCGATTAGCTAAATGGGCACTAAACATCTCTCATCCATACACACACTCGAACTAAACAAAATTTTTGTAAAACTGAAAGTAGGGACGAAGATGAAGAAGATTACTAAATTATGAAGAAAGTCACTAGAGCTTATATCCCGTAGGATTAGAAAATCAATAAATAACCTAAACAAAAAGATTCAAATCTCATTGAATAATTTTTGTAATCTTCTAGAGCAATCGATAAAGAACCTAAACAAAAAACGACTACCCTGTTGTAAAGAAAACGAATCAAAACTCTTTAATGGATACAAAACTCAATACATCAAATCAAAACTGATAGAGAGAAAGAGAAGAATTAAACTCAAGAAACTCAATCATGGCGGCTTCTGCAGATCAATTCGATCATCAGATTCAGATAGCTCCGAGAACCCACCAGCATTCCCAGGATTTCGTAAGAATTCATCAAAAGTCACACAACTCCCCGTCCAATTATGCCCTCTAATCATCTTAATCTTTACATGTTCCGGCAATCTCAACTTATACCGATCATCATCTTCCCTTCTCGCCTTCAAAATCGAATGCCCCGTCGAATGGCACCTCGAGAATTTCTTGATACCGTCGTCCTCCGCCTCCTCTATTTTTATACTCTGTTTTCCTCTGTTCGAACCAGACCGGCGATCGTCGTCGTCGTCGGCGTCGGCGTTGTCATCGTCGTCGACGTCGTCGTCAATGTCAATACTAATAGCATCTTCGATTGATTCATGATGGGTACTGC
This sequence comes from Cucurbita maxima, assembly GCF_002738345.1. Taxonomy (NCBI): domain Eukaryota; kingdom Viridiplantae; phylum Streptophyta; class Magnoliopsida; order Cucurbitales; family Cucurbitaceae; genus Cucurbita; species Cucurbita maxima. The sequence goes on along the minus strand of NW_019272048.1, from coordinate 1,578,734 downwards.
GTGGTGGGTTGTCATGATCGGAATCAGGGGGCTTATCGGCGGAGTTTCTGGTGGAATCGGAGTCAAGATTCCGGCGACAAACAGGGCAGGTTTTGTGGGATTCAAGCCAGAGATCAATGCATTCTTGATGGAAGACATGGCAGCAGACAGTGAGGAGGCGAAGGAAGCTGTCGTCGTCGAATTCAAGTAAGCAAATGGCGCATTCTAATCCGAATTTGTCGCTGCGAAATTCCTTGATGCCGGAATATGGGAAGGTGGGGAAGGTGTTTATGAGAAGTGGGTCGAGGCCGGGAGGGACGGTGGGGGAATCGGCGGACGGGTGGAGGATATTGCCGGATGGGGAGCGGCGGAGGTTGCGGGAGTGGAGGAGGGAGTCCATGATGCAGCGGCAGAAGTAGATGGAGAAGAAGCCGACGAGGAGGAAGGCGAGGAGGATGAGAGTGAGGATAATGGTGAGAGGAGGAGTGGAGTGTTCTTCAGGGGAGAAAGAAGAGTGGGGGAAATCGGTGGACATTGGCCGGAAAAAGACATGGAGGAGGAAGGAGGAGGAGGAAGGAGGAGATGGCGGCGGAGGAGACGGCGGCGGAGGAGGAGGAGGAGAATTAATAAGGGAACTCATGATGGTGTTTCTTCATGCTCCTTCTTCTTCTCGCAATGACTCGTTCTCGTCGCTTGCTATGGTTTAAGGTTAATGGAGATGGAGATGGCTAACACCTTCCACATAGCCATTTCCATAATTAGGACTAACCCTTTTATACACTTTCTTTGTGACCAACACTCAATCCTTCTTTCTCTCCTCATTCCATGGGATGACCCAACACTTCGTGTTTCAATTATATCCCTCCTCACTTTTCAAAATTTTATTAATACTCGGCAGGTGTCGTCGTGGGCACTACTCGAAATTTTGAAGTGTCTCTCTGAGCGAGTATTTTATTTTGGATGACGAGGTGGGAGAATGCTTGAGAGCTACGGGGGGCCATCTCAGGGCATTGATCTTGTTTGTGTATTTTGGGTATTGCATGTTTTGTTTGAAATTTTAAGACTCAACGATCAATCTGTTTGAAGTTATCTTTAGTTAGAAAAGAACCAACTTCTGTAAATATGTCTTTTCTCTCGTTTGTTCAACTTTTATGCCAATTTTCTCAACAACCAAGCAAAATCCGAAAAGTTTGAGTTAAAGTATCAACACTCACAAAATCTTAAGTCGTATCAATATCAAAATTTTCTATTGAAACTAAGCAAATTGATGAGTATCAAATATAAATATCACCTTCGATCGTTAGGGAACCATTTGACCTAGCTATAACACAGATTTGAACTACAAAAATAATAAAAAAAATCTTCATTTCTAGAAATTTGACAATGCACGTATTTTCTTTCTTTCTCTCTCACGGGGTATCCTCGACGCAAAAAAGCACTCAACTTGTTTTAGAAACTTGAGAATCAAATAATAGTCGCACTCTTGCAACAATAGAACAACGATTGTGTAACATTTGTACTAACCCAGTGAACAAGTCAACCGTGAGAAATTCAGACTTTGCGAACATCTGCATATGTTTGAGCCTCGAGTCACATCTGAGAGAAATGTTTTTAGAAAATGCAAGCAAAGAAATACGTTGAAAACAATTTGAAAAAATATATATATCATGAGCCAAAAGCAATTAGACAACGGCGGCGGCTTTGATAGCATAGGAAGAGAGAATGGGTCATATCACCTATAATACATTTTAGGGCATTTTAGTCCTAGCGGGTGTAGATGTAATTTTGGTGAACGGTCATACACCCCAAATTGACACAACAATAATAGTAGACCTATCTACTATGAACCTAAGTAAAAAGAGGTTTGAAACGGACATGTGCTCATAGACAACATGTCTTGGACAAGCATGACCATGACACTCATCCATCAACCCAACCCCGGCCTCATTTGAAGGACTCGTGTTCCTGTTTCCATTACATAAAGATTGAAGACTTCCCAGAACACAACACAGAAGAATTACTCAATGATGAACTGAGGTGGTGGTGAAAATCATACATTTCTCTCATCTCTCAATGAAAAGGATTACATATAGTAACTACATAAACAACAACACTAACAGATAAAGACCATAATCGGACGTGAAGCGGGTTAGGAACGAGAATACGAAAAGAACCAACCGAAACTTAACCCGAACAAACAGAATCTTCATCTGCCAAAGGTTTACAAGAGACCAAGTCCATCATGATGCTTGTTATTCACGTTCAACGAATTCTTGGATATGATATTATTCGATATCGTCAATCCAGTCACCATATATCCGACTGATTTTATCGGGGCCCTTCCATTTCTGATGAGGTCGCTGACCCGACCTCTGAATTACAATGGTTGACCTCTGTGATGGAACCACAATATGATAAACATCTGAATGAGGTACTGAAGGAACAGAAGCAACCAGAGTATCGCCAGGAGCTTTAGGCAATACACCCTGCTTCAGGTCAGGAGGAGCAGATGAAGAGTCTCTAGTTTCTGTCTCCATAAGCCCACCACCATAACGGTGTAATTCTGTGGTTAATTCAAAGTATTAAATCTAAACCACAAACTAAACAGATCGTTCAACATCCGTTTTGTTCAACGGGACACGACAATGTGACAACGTTCTTATGTTTATCGGTCTAATCAAGTAACCAACTCAGTCTATATGGCTATATCGACGTTCAGATAAATATCAGTAGTAATTCAAAGAAATAAAAGCACGAAACATCATGGGAAAGAATGGAAGCATTGTTAGATATGCATGAGAATGACAACAAATCAGCATATGGCATAACAATGTTGATCCTCAACTTATACACTTCGTCAATATAAACTTCCCTTTCGGATTTCCCCTCGAGGTTTTTAAAACGCATTTGGTAGGGAGAGATTTTCACACCTTTATAAAGAATATGCTTCATTCCGCTCTCCAACCGATGTGGGATCTCCACAGCCAAACCAGCGTTCTCGTTGGCACTCGTTCCTCTCTCCAATCGATGTTGGACCCCCCAATCCACCCCCTTCAAGACCCAACGTACTCGCGGGCACACCGCCTGGTGTGCACCCCCCTTTGGAGCTCAGCCTCCTCGCTGGCACATCGCCCAGTGTTTGGCTCTGATACAAAATAACCTAACCCTACCACTAACAGATATTGTTCTCTTTCGGCTTTCCCTTTCGGGCTTCTCCTAAGGTTTTTAAAACACGTCTGCTAAGAAGAGTTTTCCATACCCTTATAAAGAATGTTTTATTCCCCTCTCCAACCAATATGGGATCTCACAATCCACCCCCCATGGAGGCCCAGCATCCTCGCTGGCACATTGCCCAATGTCCACCCCCTTCGGGACTTAGCATCCTCGCTGACACACCGTCTAGTGTCTGGCTCTGATATCATTTGTAACAATCTAAGACCACTACTAGCACATATTGCCCTCTTTGGGTTTTCCCTTTCGGATTTCCCTCAAGGTTTTTCAGAACACATCCGGTAGGAAAGGGTTTCCACACCCTTATAAAGAATGCTTTGTTCCCCTCTCCAACCGACGTGGGATCTCATAAGTATTATAGTGTCATTCAAGTTCCACATTTAAGCATGTTCATGTTAAATCAGTAAATCTTTAGTAGAAAAAGCAGGAAAAAATGGTGATGGAGTCCTAGACCCAAAGCAAAGAATGAGCTATGTCATTAACACAAGGATTGACAATAGAAGAAAACATACCAGCAGCTCCATGAGCAAAATGGCATTTGCTTCCAAATGGGCAATATCCTGTCAACTCCCACTTGTTACAAATCCTTGTTTTCCAATTCGAAGGCTTACTGTTGGATCCATTTCCTGAACCACCACCGCCGCCGCCGCCACCACCACCACCACCGCCACTGTAGCCACCAGGTCCCAAGCTTATTGCCACACTCTCTCGATTCTTTGACTGCTCATCATGAAGAAACGTACAACTATCCCCATATGGACAGCCCTCCTCTGTGTAAAACTTCTTGCAATGTCTTCCTTTATATGACCTCTGCGACTCTGAACCAAAATTTGATGTCCCAAGTGAAGGAATCTGAAATTCCTCCCTCGGCTCTGAAAATACCTTCTCTTCTTCATGTGCCGCCACAATTTCCTGCTAACAACACTCATTGCAATGAGGAACTCTTGATATTCTAAAAATTAAACTGAACAAAATGTTGAAGATGGTTGGGAGGGAGTCCCACGTTGGCTAATGATCATGAGTTTATAAGTAAAAAATGCATCCCCATTGATATGAGGTCCTTTGGGAAGCCCAAAGCAATACTCAAAGTAGATAACATCATACCATGGTGGAGTGTTATGATTTCTAACATAGTATTAGAGTGCCATGTCGAGAATCCTAACAAAGAAATTGCTTGCTTGGAAGATGCAGTCAAAAATGACTTATGTGGCGAACAAAGGGTACTTTGTTCGAGGGCTCCGGAGAAAGGAGTAGAGCCTCGATTAAGGGGAGACGGTTCAGGGAGGGGAAGCTCTAGCTCAAAGTGACAATATCGTACCAAAATACTAACGAAGAACCAATCCTAATACCTGCCAATTATGTGGTGGCCGCCGGAGCTCCTCAATGCTATGAGCGAAATTGCAATTCGTGATGTAAGGGCAGGTTCCAGCACGAAATTTGCAGCAGAGTTTGGTCTTGAAGAACATTTTACCTATCGCTTTTGATCGATTGGAAGACGTAACATCCTGTGAGCTTCTCGATTTCTTGTTTGGGGGTTCGCTTCCGGATCGGCTTTGGGATTGTCTTTGATCATAACTCGAATTAGAAGGCGTATCAATGGACCCATCACCACCGCCATTGTTCCAAGCTCTGTATTCTTCTTCGGTAGCCCAAACTTCACCGGGCCAATTCTCGCTACTCATCCCGGGGATCACATGGACTACGTTTCCCCCACTATAATCCATTCCAAAAAAAATAAACAAAAATCCACAAATTGTTACCTCCAAAGAACTACAAAATCATCAAATCATCACACATAAAACCCTAATTTGCAGAGACGAACGCAGAAATGGGTTTCTTCAACCTCGAAAGAACAGCTGAAAGCTTCAAAACCGACCAGCCATTAACCCTAATTGTAGAGACGAACACAGAAAAGGGCAGTGAAAGCTCCTAAACCGACCAGCCATGGAAGAATTTTCTCAAAAATGGAAATATCAAGTAGCAGATCGTAGAGGGATAGTAGGGATGAAGTTAGTAGGAAATCGCACAAATCTATGAACAATACAGAAGTAAAAAGAGGAGAAACAAGTGAGCTAAAAACAAGGTATAACAATGGAAGGAAAAGAGGAGAGATTTCTTCGAAACTAAAATAAATTAGATTCAGAATAATTTTATAAATAAAAGTTAAATGTTTTTTTTTCTCTAAATTAATAATCACTTATTATAACCAAATAAAGTAATCATTTTTTTGTTCAGATTATCAAAAATTTATAAAGTTATAAATATTTTTAACCGAATAAAAGTTTAATTTATATATATAAATATTCCACGCTTTTAAAATTAAAAATAAAATGTTAATGTCTATAAAATTATCAAAATATCAATTTTATAAAAACTTTAATAAAATTGAATACAAAATATTTAAGCCGATAAATGTTTAAAATAATAATAAAAAAATTTAAATGACAATAAACATTTTGTATCTCCAAATTTGGTCGTTTATGTTTAGTTACATGATTTTTAAAAATATCTAATAATTTTTTAAAACTCTCAATTTTGTATCATCTAATAATCTTTTATTTTTTAAAGTGACAAAATTTTAAAAGGATCTAAATTTCTAAAAGTGGTTCATTCAAAAGTTATTTCTAAAAATCAATTAATCTATTATATATAAATTTAAATCTTATGTCTAATAAAATTTTAAATTTGCATCTATTAAATTCATCTATTCTATATCTAATCAAACACTATTTTCCTATAAATCACAATTAAATCACAATAATCTACAATAATGTACTGGGGATGATTGAATTCCATGACTGTTTTCCGATAAACCACAATAATCTACAATAATGTACTGGAGATTGAATTCTAGGATCGATCTGAATTCCATGACCAGAAAAAGAATAGAATTCTAAGACCGGATCGAATTTCATGACTGTATTTTACGGAGAGTGATGAACAACGAAAAAAGGGACAAAATAAGCTATAGCTATTCATTATAGTAGGAAGATCGGTGTGTCTAATCAAACACTAAGTTATTAAATTTGCGTCTATTAAATTCAACTATAATATAAATTTGTAATTTTAAAAGTTTAATTACAATACCTCTTACAATATAAAAAAAACGTCGAAATATAACACAAAACAAACAACATTCTATACTATGAAAGATAATAACATTATGATCCACTAAACGAGTTATTCATAATATAATAACGGTCTATAAAAATTCCATCATAGAGAAGATTTAATGGCCCTCATATTTTGGATCAACCATCACATAGTGATATGCTATTACCAATACAAATATAAAGATTCCAAGAAAGTTTGAAAAGAACCCGAGATCTTGATCGTCAAACATCTGTACCACAATAAGGTTAAACATTATCAACAAACATATATACAAATATACCATAAATTTCGCATTTATAATATGAACTAATTAAATTGAACAGAAATTACAACAAGGCCCATTTAACAAATTCATAAACATATGAAATGCTTAATTTATTGGCAACTACAAGTAACATAATATGAAACGTCTATACAAAACCAATCCGCATTTTTCTAATCATTCTGATTTCCTTCTCTAACCTGAATATACTTGTGAGATCCCACATCGGTTGGAGAGGAGAACGAAGCATTCTTTATAAGGGTGTAGAACATCCTCTCAAGGGAAAGCCCAAAGAGGACAATATCCGCTAGCGGTGGGCTTTAACCGTTACAAATGATATCAGAGTCAAATACTGGGTAATGTGTTAGCAAGAAGGCTAAACCCCAAAGGAGGTGGACACGAGGAGGTGTGCGAGCAAGGACGTAGGGACTGAAGGAGGGGGATTGTGAGGGGTCCCACATCGATTGGAGAAGGGAACGAATACCATCGAGGACATTGGGCCCCAAAGGGAGGTGGATTGTGAGATCCCACATCGGTTGGAGAGGGGAACAATGCATTCTTTATAAAGGTGTGGAAACCTCTCCCTAGCAGACGCGTCCCCTTAAGGGAAAGATATCAGAGGACAATATCTGCTAGCGGTAGTTCGACCGTTATAAATGATATCAGAGCTAGACATTGGGCAATGTGCTAGCAAGGAGGCTAAACCCTGAAAGAGATGGACACGAGGAGGTGTGCGAGCAAGGACGTTGGGCTCTGAAGGGGGGATTGAGGAGTCCCACATCGATTAGAGAAGGGAACGAATGTCATCGAAGACGTTGGGCCCTAAAGGGAGGTGGATTGTGAGATCCCATATCGGTTGGAGAGGAGAACAAAACATTTTTTATAAAGGTGTGGAAACCTCTCCTTAGCAGACATGTTTTAAAAACCTTGAGGGGAGCTCGAAAGGGAAAGCCCAAAGAGGACAATATCTATTAGCGATGAGCCTAGACCGTTACAATACTATAGGAACTAGGCAGTGCAAAACAAGAATTCATACATAGAATCATTACGACAGAAATAATGTGAGAATCTTTAACCTATCAGCATTTTATTGCCCCTGGGTGGGTGATTAACATGTAAAGCACTAGATTATACTCCTTTGAAATGCCAAAAATGATTTATGATTTGCAAAGAGAGAACAACCAACGAAATTGCCGATTGCCCGAGCTTGGAAGCTCTTCCCTTCCTCAAGAATTTCCCTCTCCCAAGTTAACGGGTCTTTTTATCCAAGTGATCTCGTAAGTCCCTTGCCTTTTTCTTTTAACTTGTCGTCAGGGGATGGTCAGTGAGTTTTGTCCTAATTTGATGCTCCAATGCTTCTTAACTCCTTCCCGGTAGTGCCTTACTTTTTATTTTAGAAAGAGTTACGGCATTTGTTCCAATGTCAATCGTTTGGTGTGGTTGGGGAGGTCATCCGTATGGGGTGGTTGTGGGCACCCTTTTCCCTTTTCTAGCTCTGTAAGGTTTCCAGGTCTTCCCTTTGATGGGTGTTAATGGGAATTGGCTCTCCGGGTGGGCTGCTCCTGCTTCAGTACATATACATGTTATTTCTGGTGGTTGTGCTCCTTGTGGAAACCAACCGTCATCGCCAGTTGGTTAGAAGTCTTTACAGTAAAACAAAGGAGGAGCGGTATTCTTGTTCTTTGGGATAGTTGTCCGGTGACTCCTATTGAGGTGGTTAAAGGGTTGTTCTCTGCTTCCATTTCGTTCCGTTCTTCTGATTCTTAAGTGAGATGGGTTTCAGGATAGAATAACTACAGATATCATTATCGCAATAAGCACCCAACTTTTCAGCAGCAGAAAGCACAGTGCTAAAGATCCCAATACAAAGAAATGAAGATAATTTCAAAGAAAAAACCAATCAATCCAGCGCCATACTCGGAACAGGTTAGTAAAAAAGACAGCATTCAAGTTTGGAGGTGTTATAACTAGAATGGATCTACTCCAGACTTCAGATCCATCAACCTAACTTAGAACTTCAGGTTTCATCAGATCAAATCCTTCAGAACTTCATGTTTCAAGTTTGAAGGTGGGAATATCACAACCTACACTAACCGCGTTTTGCTATGTTTTGTTACGAATGAGAAATAGGAGTGGGATTGTGTTAAAAATGAGAAACAGAAGTGGGATCTTCTTAACATAGTATCAAAACAACAAAAGAGAGAATAGAAGAAAAGTGACGGAAATCGAAACAAAGGACGACAAATGAATTGTGATCACCTTCCTCAAGATATATGCTCACATCTCAAAAGTTTTAATTTCTCTTCAGGATTATCCTGATTGAGCACCGCAAATCATCAATATTTTTCCTCATAATAACAAAATCAAGAACATATTCATTATCAATATGTTTGTGGCAAGCTATCAAGATTCCAATAGCCTCCTAAACTCAATCGTCCAATTCAAAACTATGTTACGAGCATTTTTCAAATTTCTCACCAACTCTAATACCAGGATAACAGTTTCTCATTCTTAACATGTTTATCAAGATGGTATATTGTGAACAGGTTCAATCGAATAACACCAAAGATCCTCCGAAAATTGGCTTACAATAAACAAAATTAAATAACCCTAGACCTTACATAATCCAAATCGGCCTCGATCGAAATTATCAAGAACGGTTAATTCCAATCGGTGTTGCTAAACAATCGACGCTGTTACCAATTGGGAAATCGTGTCTTTGCAACATAGAAAACGGGAAAATTATTCATAAAAAGGAACCTAACAAACAGAATCCTTAGAGTTTGTCACTGAATTCTGAAGGAAAATTACAAGGTTAAGCACGGTAGATCTGGATGATTTCAACAAAATTATGCAATCAATAGCCATGGAATCAAGTGGAGAAATTGTAAATGAAAAAAAAACAGAGAAAAAGTTGAATTACTCTGATAATCGTCGAGTTGACAACAGCCCCAAGAAAGAACAGGAGAACTGCGGCAGAGAGGGCGTCGTCTGGTCAGCCACTCGTAGAGGCGGGAGAGAGTGAATTAGCGAATTGGAGAGGCCGAAATTATATATTTCTTGGGGCCATTTATTAGAGAATTTAATTGCTCAAAATTTAAATTTAAATATTATAATATAGCATTTTGTAGTCCTTTTTTCGACATTCGAAGATTTGTCAAATCTATTGGCACGGCTAAGTTTAGGGTACGGGTCTGATACCATGTTAGACGAACACGATCTCTACGATGGTATGATATTGTTCACTTTTAGCCTAAGCTCTCATGTCTTTGCTTTGGGCTTCCCCAAAAAGTCTTGGAGAGTGTATTCTTAGATTATAAACTCATAATCATTCCCTAAATTAAACAATGTGGGACACTTTCATCCAACAAAATGGACATCGAAAAGTTTATGACAAAATTGTTCTTATCGTTCTTATCTTAAACATAAAAAATGTATTTTAGAATGGTTAGTAATAGACCCCACGGCTAGAGTCGAAAATACACTTACATATATACATGTATCATGACGGGTAGGATCTAATGATTGTTCATTGAGCTCTATTTTCCTTTTAGAGCATAATTGAATGCATAGTATTTCTCTATACACGGTTCATATATTCGTACATGTACCCGCTAGAGGGGCTCATTAATGTACGCATTAGACCTGACTACAAGCTCGTAGACACTCACGCTACCGAAAATCAAAGCAAAAAAAAAAAGAACACGAATAATATCATGGTGAGTAGTCAATGATCATATAATATACAACATGCATGAGATCCCGCGCTGAAAATCACGGTCCAATGAAATGATGTACATAAATTCCTTATGAGACGTACATCCATATTCGTGATATGTCATTCACGTCTTTCATACATGACATATCATAGTGTCTCACACGACAAACATTGAAATAATATTTTTTTATTTGAACGTGACTATTGCTATATGTCGAAGGAATGAAATGGATAAAGTAGAGAATGGTTTGAAAATTTTAAGGAAAAATAATAATTATTTCCGATGTTTAAGTGACACGATTTCTTTTTTTAATATAAGCTTGTAATGTAAATTCCATGAACCTACATCGTAGTATTAAACATAAAGTTATTGATATTAAAATATATATAATGATCACATTATAAAAATTACCATTATTATTTTAGAATATAGTTTCATTTCTTATTCTTACCATAGTTTAAATTTAAATAATAATAATAATAATAATAATAATGTAAAGTTAATTTATTATTACCGGTGAATATTATTAAAAAAGGCTTATTCTAGAATAATCTAGATATACAACAAAATAATTTGACCGTGCCAAATGGCAGAAGAGGAGAGTTGACCACGTGAGATCTCACACGTGGGAAGAGATGCGCCACTTTGCTTTATCTTACTACAAATTTATATTATTTTATTTTATAAATTTCATTTCACTCATCAAAATTTCTTTTTTAGCAAATTATAAATTTATTTTCATATTACAATTTTAATTTTAATGTTTTAAGTTTAATTTTAAAAATTAAATTGTGTTATTTTATAATTTTAATTTTTTTTTATAAGATTTTAATTTTTAACTTAAAACGGGACATCGAATCCAAATTGTGCTAACATCACCCCTCGTTGCATCATCCTCATCACGCCCTTCTTGTGACATGTTGAAAAAAAAAAATAGTCTTAAACTTTTTAATTTTCAATACATTTTTTCTATTTTTTTCGGTTGATTTTAATATATACTCGTATAAAAGAATTCATAAATTTATTAATTTACGAACGGTTTGTGTACTCTTATAAATGGTGTTTTGTTCTCCTCTTCAATCAATATGAGACATCACAATTCACCATCCTTCGGGGTCCAGCGTCCTTACTGGCACATCGTCCGATGTCTAGCTCTGATACTATTTGTAATGGTTTAGATCCACCGCTAGCGAATATTGTTCTTTTTTTTATTTTTCTTTTCGAGTTTCACCTCAAGATTTTGCGTTTGCTAGGAGAAGGTCTGCACGTATTTATAAATGATGTTTTGTTCTCTTCCCCAAACAATTAGGGACATCACAATGGTCTAAATCTGAAGGGTAATTTAACGAATTAAAAATTTATAAACAAAAAAATTATAATATTATCTAAATTTAAATGGTAATTTAACAAATTAAAAGTTTAAGAAAAAATAGACATTTTTTAAAGAAAAAAACAAAGAAGACAAGGAACCGACTCCACCGGAGTAGCCTGTTCGTTAGCAATTCACGTGCACTTAAACACGTGTCGTGATCTCCCACGATCTAAAGCTTAATTCCATCGCCAAATCCAACGGTGAGAACTCGCCTATATATATGCATTACGACACATTGAAACACCTCAACGAAAAACCCAAAAAGGGAAAACGAAAGAAAACTCTGCCATTTCAAAACCTTCGCAAATTGCAGCTATGGAATCCGCTCTCATCAGAACCGTTTCTGTTCCCGTCCTCTCGTCGGCCGTCGCCGCTTCTTCGTCCTTCTCCAATTACAAACCGTTGTATGGAGCTCTCTCCGGCCAGAATAGTTCCATTTCATCTCCGAAGATCTCTCTGCATTTTGAGATCAATCATCGCAGAGGAAAGAACTGGAGTGGTATTCGAAGAGCGGCATCGGAGAGCGACATATCGCGATCACTCCACGAGGTTTCGAGTCCGTATGATCAATTCGGTGGATTCAGATCTCGATATTGGTCCGTTCCTTCCGGAATACCAGAGGAGGAGTTTCTGAACCAGGATGAATTTCACCGTGATTCAGTTGCGGACACTGAATTTCTCAATTCCGGAATCGTAAGCGGCGATGGCGGTGATTTTGTAGCAACAGATAAATTTACGGATGGAAGTAGTGAATCTAGTAAGATCAGAGCGTACTACGAAGAGATGCTGAAATCGAACCCTAGCGACCCTCTGATATTGAGAAACTACGGAAAATTCTTACACGAGGTAATCGAAGTCTAGAATTATCAAATTGAAAGTCTGCTTTGATCTGAAATCCTGAAATCCTGAAATCTAATGGAATATTACACTTTAATTTCTTTGATTTGATTGATGATGTAAAGGTTGAGAAAGATACTAAACGAGCAGAGGAATGCTACAGCAGAGCAATACTGGCGAGTCCAAGAGACGGAGAATTGCTGGCTCTATACGGTAAATTAGTATGGGATACTCAAAGAGACAAGCGAAGAGCTCAATATTACTTCGATCGTGCCGTGTGTGCCTCCCCTAACGACTGGTAATTTTCGATATCTGGATCGAGCAGTTTTGCCCTAATTTTATGAACTGGAAGGCTCTGAATGTTTGAATTGGTTTGTGAAGTTTGGTGATAGGATATTACGCTCATTTCTTGTGGCTAGTTGAAGACGATGAGGAGGAAGCGACGGCGGTGGCTCTGGCGCCGGCGCCGGCTCTGGTTGCGGCGTTTTAATGGAAGAAATTGATTTGAAGGAGGTTTCGCGGATATAGGAGAGGAAGAATTGAGGGAGAAGTGGCACGTGATTTGTGGACGTGCCATTTGAGGAGGAAATAAAATGCACGTGATTTGTTGGTGTAATGTAAAGTCCCATAATAATAAAAAAAAATAACTCTGATTTCTATTTTAAAATATTCTATTTATTAGGAAAATTTCGACGTCAAATCCTAAATTACCACCAAATATTTTAATTAGGGAAATTTCAACATCAACTCCTAAGTTACGAGCCATTATCAATTTAACTTTTTTTCCTTTTAATATACAAATTATAATTTTTTTAAATTTATTAATAAATTTAGATTAGAATAACCCACTTCATAGGCCTAACAATAGACATGTGTATGCTCACGCGGTTGAAAATCAATGGAAAAGAAAAAAATGGCCGAGTCTATTATTGTGATGTTTGTATTCATACATAACATACGGAAAAAAGTAATTAATGTTCATATGACATACAATATGTACGAGGTCTCATCTTAAAATTATGGTTAAATGTAATGATGCACTTAGTACTTCCATATTTATCATCACATAAATTTCCTATGAGATGTGCTTACATATTCGTGGTATTTCATACAAGGTACGTTATATAGTATCTTATGTATGAGACATAAATGTAAACAAAAACAAATACTTGGGTTAGGTTTAGATTTGATTTAGTTATTTGGATTAGATTTGATTTAGTTATTTGAATTAGATTTTGTAATATTATGTAATAGACAATTTCATTCTTAGAACGTAAGATTTCTCCCAATTTGTGATCTTTACGGTTTTTTCTCGTGGTTCCCAACAACTTCACCATAACCATAATAACATACAATAACGTCACAAATACTGGATATTCATTTTTCATTCAATTAATTTCAATGTAACTCGTACGTGTTCCAACAGTAAGTCATCTAAAGTTTCAAAATTCATGTTCACTTACGATATTACCGAGCATATTTTTTTTGTTAGCTAAAAATGATTACAATATCTCCTATAGTGGTGAATATTTTAAAAAAGGTCCCAATTTTTTATTTTCTCAAATATAATATTAAAAAATTTGACATTTATTTTTGTAATATAGTTTCTGTTTAAAAAAACTATATTTGTAAAACTATAAACTTTAGGGTATATTAAAAAAAATGTAATTTTTTATGATATATTTTTCACGAGCATAACTCAAATAGATGAAAGATATTTACATTTGATCGATCGAGAAATCAGATATTCAAAAGAGATTACAAATTTCCCAGAATATAAACAAAATATTCACAAATGAATATGATCTTCCACTTTATAATTTTCTGGGGAATCAAATGAATATGATCATTCCTTTTATCATTTTTCTGGTCAATCAAATACAATTATCCAAATTTAATAACTCTGACCCTTCTCCCAATCCTCCAAACCCGACATCCACCTTATATTCGACATCAAACGATCCATAATCACCTTCAATGGCTTGTTCGGGTGATTACGCTATACCTGTACAAGGAACGAGGCTGCAAATTCGCTCAAGCGTTACGCCATAGGATCCTATGCTTTACTCTTGCCAACTAAAGTCGGGGTCACCGACACAATTCCGATCAGAAACAATGTGGCAATTGAGTTGAAGTCGTAAAGATCACCAACCGATTGCAATTCTCCGAGCGTCAGCCCAGCCTGTCATACAATTCGAGATGTTCGAGTCACTCAATATACAGTTTAGAATCATCAATATACGAGCTGAGAAGCAAACAGCCAAATCAACATCAGCTCTTCACTAACTCACTCACCTAAGAATGTCAAGTATGCTTTTAAATGCATTTCCGAACTATGTAACAAGTTTAAGAGATCATCTGTGACATATTTATCCTCTTTCCAACTTCTCCTTTAGGTTTTTAAAATGCGTCTACTAGGAAAAGATTTCCACACCTTTATAAGGAATATTTCGTTTCCCTCTCCAACCGGTGTGGGATCTTACAATCCACCCCCTTGGGAGACCCAACGTCCTGCTGGCACACCGCTCGATGTCTAGCTCTGCTGTCATTTATAACAGCCCATACTCACCACTAACAGAAGTTTTTAAAACGTGTCTACTATGAAGAGGTTTTCATACCCTTATAAGGAATGGTTCGTTCCCCTATCTAAACAATGTGGGATCTCACATCATCCCTCTCTAGAAACCCATGACAATGAGCTATGAGCAACACAAAGACAAACAACGGCACTGGAAAAGTGATTACCTTGACTGTGACGTAGGCAGCTGGGATGAGACCAACGACGGTAGCAAAGAAGAAGGTATGGTAAGGCACATCGACGATCGGAGATGCAACATTGATAAACGTATTTGGCAAGGTTGGAGTCAATCTTAGAAAAAGCATGTAGTTCAACAGCCCTTTCCTTCTCCTCGAAACCTGAGAGACAAATCCATTCAACATCGAAAACCTTAAAAAATCGCCTCGAAAGAAATGGGGATATGAAACTTACCTGATCTTGAAAGAACTTCACCTTGTCAGGCCAAAGAGTAAAGGCAAGGGGCTTCCCGATCATCTTCGAGAGGAAATAGCAAGAGGAAGCTCCGGCTGTAGCGGTGAAGACGACGAGAGCAACGCCTTTGAAGACCCCGAAAAGGGCTCCAGCCAGCAGTGACATGAAAACAGTTCCAGGTATCATGAAGGTTTGCATAAAGATGTATACAACGCAGTATCCTACTAAGACCTGTGCAGTGTAGTCACTTGTATATTCCTCAAGGTGATCTCTAAAAGAAAGAATATTCATCAAACAATAATCCATATCCAAACATTCTAGCCAGATTTTAACCATCCACAAGCTTTTACATAGCAATATTTCCGATGAGATGAGTAATAACCAAGCCCACTACCGGTAGATATTGTCCGTTTTGGCCCATTACATATTGCCGTCAACCTCACGGTTTTAGAACGTGTCTATTAAAGAAAGGTTTCCCCACCCTTGTAAGGAATGCTTCGTTCCTCTCTCCAACAAATATGAAATCTCACAATCCATTCCCCTCGGGGGGCCAACATCTTTGTTGGCACACTGCCCGGTGTCTGACTCTAATGTCAATTGTAACAGCCCAAACCAACCGTTAGCAGATATTATTTGCTTTGGCCCATTACGTATCACCATCAACCTCAGGGTTTGAAAACGCATCTACTAGAGAGAGGTTTCCACACCTTTAAAAGGAATGTTTCGTTCCCCTCTCCAACCAAGGTGGGATCTCACAATCCACTTCCCTTGGTGGCCAGCGTCTTCGAGTGTTTGACTCTAATACCATTTGTAACAACCCAAGTCCACCGCTAGTAGATATTGTTTGTTTTCC
The DNA here is from genome assembly GCF_002738345.1 of Cucurbita maxima. NCBI lineage: Eukaryota > Viridiplantae > Streptophyta > Magnoliopsida > Cucurbitales > Cucurbitaceae > Cucurbita > Cucurbita maxima. The sequence goes on along the minus strand of NW_019272048.1, from coordinate 1,562,378 downwards.
TCACGGTTAGGGAGAGGTTTCCCACCCTTATAAGGAATGCTTCGTTCCCCTCTCCAACCAATGTGAATCTCACACAAACCATATCCACAAACATTCAAGAAAGTGCTGCAAATCTCATCAGCCAAAACCATAAGAATCCCACAAAAACTGTATCAAGGAAAGTGCCAGATCTGATCATATTTCATAAGCAATAGCTAAGAGCCTTGATACAAACACTTGAATTTGAAACTCCCTAAAAGAAGTATTTAGTGCCCATTGAAAAAACTATCAAATCATTCAAGAGCAAGCCATTGAAAGCTTAGGTAATCACTCCAAGAACAAGAACAAGAACTCAGGCAAACCCAATTCCAGAAATCACAAGAAAAATGACCCAAAAAAGAATCCACAAAACGAACGAAACGAAAAAACCCAACAAGCCAAATCCAAAATCCATCATCAAAATCCAAAGAAAACGCAATGGACAGAAGAAATACCTGAGGATTTGAAGATCTTGAAGGTTGCGAGGAAGCTTAAGAAAGCTGTAATCGGAGGCCGGCATGGTTAGGTAAACACAAAGAAGGCCAAAAAGGAAGGCAATGACAACGGCGCTAAACACAGCCAAATCCCAAAAACTCAATTGAAATTTGCTCATCTTTTCGACCACATTCTTTTCCCCTTTCTTCTCCATTTTCCTCAAGGATTTTCCCGGATCCCCTTTTCACTTTCCGTTGTTTTCTCGGGAAACAAACAGAAACCCAGAGGAAAGAGAAAGAGAAACGAAATTGAAATCCGTTTCAACAACAATCTTCTTTCCTTTAGGGTCACTCCTTGAGAGAGGGAGAAAGAAATAGAATATTCGCAGAAATTCAATACGCAATACAGAGATTGGCATGTCTTGGAAGCCTTAAATAAGGCCTTTGAATTCAACAAAGGCCTTTGAAATTTGATGGTTATTTTTCATTGTGGATGTGGTCACTTCTTCGCAATTTCCTCCGTCGTCGTATCATTTTCAGTGCCTCCACTCCACAAATTGTATTCCAAACTCGTTTTTCATTTCAATTTTTTTAAAAAATTAATATAAAGAACAATGTTTTTACAAAGTCTAATGTGTTTACAATTTTTTGTACTCAACAATTTCATATTAATTATTCATTTGGTTGGCTTGGTATGATAGATGATTGATGTTGATATACATATCTTTTAGTGTTGGATATTCAATTGGATGATGCTTAAATTAACGTGGGGAGTCGTGTATCTTGATATTTGTTGTTTCAAAATGGAACGAAGCTGAAAATTTTCCATTAGATAGAGATGAGGAAGAGAGTTGTAAGAGATTTCTCCTCATTAGATGAATGAGGTCGAAGATGGAGACTGCATTCCTATAGAGCCGGGAATTATCGTTTAAACAAGGATGAGGAAGAGAGTGGTGAGAGATTTCTCCTCGTTAGATGAATGGGTCGAAAATGGAGATTGTATTCCCACATAGCCGAGAAATCCCGTTTAAATATGGATGAGGAAGAGAGTGGTGAGAGATTTATCCTCGAACAAGGTTGAAGACATCGACTTTTTTTACATTATATATATTTCTATTATAAATTTAATAAAGCAATTACATTTCCATCACATTGATTATTTAGAAATTATATTTTTGTTTACATTTTTTAAAATAAGAATTATATTATAAAATAAAATAAATTTTTTTACAAAATTCGATCTTTCCACGTTCCACATAAAGAATCACCGCTCCGATCCTCAAAATAAACAGGGAAGACTTCCCGTCCCTATCCTTCCCGTCCCTATCGTCATGTAGTAATAGGCTTATCTTACCTTATTTAATTGAGTTAAAATTTACGAGTTATCGTAAATCTTAATTTAATAGTCAGCTTCTAAGACTTACTTAAGCTACAATTAAATGACTTTTTAAGTAAAAAAAAATTAATCGTTAACAATTTAATAATTTAGTTAAATTTATCGAACACAAAATAAAAAATTAAGAAATTTATTAATATAAAATTGAAATTAGTTGGACAATAATTCTATTTATTTATTAACTTTAATAATACAATCTTTTTATATCAATAAATCTTGGTCATTTTTATACCTACTATATTATTTCTAAAAATCCGGAATAAATGTTATTATTTTTAAATAAATTATTAATAAATTAAAAACAAAAACAAAAAACGACAAAGCCACGTAAGCCACGATAAGCACGTGATCTGGTGGGTTACGGCGCGTACATTGTGAAATACCTAAATTACCCTTCCTCATATCATTCCCTTTCCTCCAATGTCGGTCGATCCCATGTGCCAATTATTCTCGTGGATTTTTTTAATATTACAAAATTATGAAATGTCTTTTTTAACCCTTTGTCTCTTTCTCCTCCTCGCTGTTTTCCTCCACCAATAGATGGGCTAAAACTGTCTTTTCAAGCTTCTCATTTATTGTTTAATATTTTTTTATTAAATTAAAATTTTAGTTTATTTCTATCCTTAAATAAATTTTAAATATGTTTGTGTTTGAATTTTTATTATTTTATTGATGATGTTATATGTTAATTGAATAATTAAATTGATTGAGCTTTAATTAATATAAAACCCACAATGGACAACTAAATGAAATTGGATAACATTATTTTTAAAATATTTTATTTTCTAATTTATTTTTAAACTATATATGTCAAGATCCGATATTTAATTTTTTAAAAATAACGAAAAATCTCCTCCTATTTTTTTGTTTTACTATATGTTAAAAATAATAATTCAAACCGTGAAATTAATATTTTTTATTTAACTGAATAGAGAAACTCCCGAACATTTGACAATCTCAAATATGTCGATATCAGTGGTGACTCATTGTTTCGATAAATCGTTTTTTTAGATTATGTAAATACTTGCTCAATTCTATTTGGAAGACACAATTTTTTCAAAAGAATTCATCGTAATGTAGTTGATCCAAAATGGAAACAAATTTTTAGCTAGTACTTATACTTCGAATCGACGATAGGTCTGAAAAAGTTTGAAAATCGAAGTTTTTCAAAAATGAAAAAGAGTGCATTTATTAGAGATGTTCATATAACCCGATAATTCAACCAACCTGATTGCCTAATACAACCATGAACGTTGGGTTGGGTTAAATTTTTTTCGATTTGGGTCGGGTTGAATTTTTGGTTAGGTCAACACACTAACGTGAAAATGTTATAATGTTAAGAATGAGAAATAGAATTAGGATGAAAAGTGTATTCTCATTGATATTCATAACTAATACCTACCCATAAGAAAAATATAAACTAATTAAATATAGAGAATAAAATAAAATAAAATATACTATAAATCAAATCATAGATAAATAATATTAAAATATAATATTTATATTCAAAATATTATATCTTAACATATAACCTAATCGAAAATAAAAAATATTTGACAGATGTGATTTTTAATATTTGAATTTTATGAAATTTTATATTTAAAAAATAAAAAAATAAATAAAACTCAACAACCTAAACAAACCAAATCCAACTAAAAATCAATTATATATATATATTTTCCTTTTCAATTATATTTTCTTGCTCCAATTAATTACTTAAAAAATAATATAGGCAATTTTTATGTGGGCATGCATTGAAAAATCTATGAGATTTGGTCACTTTTTCCAATTATTTTGGAACTATGGAGTAGTAATAAAATTGATTTTCATTCCAATTTTTCTCCCCAAAAAAATAAATTATTACAATTCAGCCACCATTAAAGTTTGGGCATTTTATGTATTTAATATTATCAAATTATAATAAAAATAGCAATAATAATAATGATGTAATAATCGAGATTTTCATAAATTCAAGGGACCATAATTACATCTCTCACAATTTTTCGTCAAAAAAAAAAAAAAAATCTTAAAATAAAATGAAACGTAAATCCTGAGAACTAATGATTTGGGCTTGGGCCGTTACAGTCTGTAACTCAAATGGCCCATTGGGCCTGTTTAAGTGGGTATTTTACAGTCGGCTTGTTTTAAGCCCAGCCCAAACACAAGAGAGATCTTATTTTTCAGTTGAGGTGTTTTTATGTCCCGATAATCCGACCAATCTAGACTAGACAGCCCAATCTATAAATATTGGGTTGAGTTAGATTTTTCTCGATTCATACTAGGTTGAATGTTTAGAAAGTTGAAAATTTTAGATCGATTCACGGGTTGACATGTTTGTTTTGTCGAGTCAGCTCAACTTATTGGATGAAAGTCCTACCTCGGCTATCATTAAAGAGACAACCTCTTTGCTAAAGTCTCTATCAATTTAAATATTTGTAAATAGGTTATTTTAACTTTATTTTATATGAAAGAAAATAATTAATATTTATATATATATATATATATTAGCTAATTATATGAAGGCTAAAAATTATCTAACAATGGATGGATGGACCCTTCAAACCTAATTAAATTGACATAAAATAAAATAAAGAAAATGTTGAAATTCTCGAATATAAATGTTTAAATAACCAACTCGGATTATCCAACCAAAATCATAGAATTTGGATTGAGTTAGATGGGTTCAGTTGGATTGAGTTGAATTTTCTAAAAATCGAAAATTCAGGTTGATCCGTGGGTTGATATTTTTTTTAGTTAAATTAACTCGACCAACCTGAAAATAGGGTTACAATCAAACCCTACCGGACTTTTAAGATTATTATGAAGATTAAAAATATATAACGTATATAACAGATATTAGTGAAGGGTTGTGACTCGAGAATGTTTGATATTTGAGTTTGATAAGATTTTAGTTATTAATGTATCATATATTATAAATAATTAAAAAAACAAACTGGCAACCCAACCCAACCCAACTCAACCCAACTCAACCCAACTCAACCCGAAAGTATAAGGTTGAATTAAGTTGGAGTGTGAACTCTATTCAGATTGTTCAAGTTATTAACCCATTTTGAGTCTATCCAAAAGATATTCCCGACCAGTGTAAATTCCTATCTCAAATTGAAGCATAAAATAACGTTTTTTTTTAGCTTAACAACTATACATTAAATATTTAAACCTCTAATCTATTGGTCGTCGTCCCGACAGATTCACATTTTAATGCATTAAGAACAACAATCTTTATTCATAAGATTATAAAAATTTCTACTAACTATTTTTTTTTATAATATAAACTCCAATGATTATTCATATATATATATATAGAAGGTGATATCATATATTATAATATATGCTACTTTTGATTAATCATGGGTATGAATGGCCCATGTAAGTTCATATCACAAATTAGGTCAACCCATCTTAATTTTCTTCTCTCTCATCATAAATATTTGACCAATCTTGATTTAGTCAATCTTTCTAAAATGGGAAGTAAATAGTTATCTTAGCGGTTAAGTATGCATCCTCGTGTTCGAGATTTAGAATTCGAATTCAATACTCATATGGTCACGTTACTTACTTCACGCTTTTAAAAGTGAAAACTATCCCCCACGGTTCCTTACAAATCACAGGCTAACACGGTTCCTTTCAACATGATTTGTTCATACTTGTATGCTTTCTGAGAAAATTTTCAAGAGGTCACCCAACATAAGATTGCTTTAAGTAAAACACACATAACTTTGGAGTTTCTATGATTGAGCTACTGAAAAAGAAGGTGAAAGGATCTAACCTTTACTCTTAAAAGCGAAAAATAGGTAATGTGATCATGTCACATGAGATGAAGGGAAATGTCGAGGCCAAGCTTTGTCAGCCACATTATAGTAACCTCTTCAATAATTTCTTGAGAATAAAATCGTGAGGTTGACAGCGATATGTAACAAATCAAACAACATTTGTCAGTGTGGGCTTGGGTTGACACTGGGCGGTGTACCAACGAAGACATTGGCTTCCAAGAGGGGTAGATTGTAAGACTTCACATAGATTGAAAATGAAAACAAAACATTTCTTATAAGCGTGTGGAATCCTCTCCAGACTGACAACAGTACGTAACGAACCAAAACCAACAATATCTACAAGCATGTGGAAATTCTATCCAAAACCCAACACAATTCAAATTTCATTCTCTTTCTAATTCCTTTTCAATTAATTTATTTATTAAATAATGAAAAGACACAAAAGTCAACCACACAAATCTAAATATAGATGTCCACGTGGAACACTACGTTGAAAACATAAAACATTGGTACTATGTTTTTACCATGAGATAGGTCAACCAACCTTAACAAACACATATTTACTAAATTAAAAGCTTCGAATTTTACCCTTTACATACAGTTAAAAAAAATCATTCTTATGTTATCTAAACAAACCATTATAGCGAGTTATACTAAGCTCGTTAATTTTATATTTTAAAAAATAGCTCTAAACAGTTACTATTGTTAGTATATAGACAAAAACGATCTATCTACCCTCCTCAATTTTAAAGAAGTTAATGAGTATTTTTGAATCGTGATATAGTTCCGTCCATAAAAAGGGTATTTTCGTAATACAGTTCCGTTCATAAAATGGGTATTTTTGAATCGTGATATTAACAGTTCCGTCCATGAACACGACTCTCCATGGTATGATATTATCCACTTTAAATATAAGCTCTTGTGGTTTTGATTTATGCTTTCTCAAAACGCCTCAAACCAATGGAGAAAGTATTAGTTGATTATAAACTCATGATCCTTCTCTAAATTAGCTGATGTGGGATTTTCATCATCCAACACCAAATACTATAACTTCTTAAAATATTTTTAAAATTTTTAAAAAAATTGAAGGGTATTTGATAAGAAATGGAACCACTACAAGGGGAGTAAGATTCGGATTACCTTGTTGATCGAATATCTCAAGGCAAGAACATTGTTTGAGATTCGAATCACTCCACAAGCAAGATTGATCATGTCGAGCTTGAATGATTCTACATGCAACCTAAACTACATAGAATTGCAAAGAAACTTAGTCATTGGCTAAAGAAGAGCACAAATGCTTCTTTTTACTATATTTTTCAAGTCTCTTGCAAATACAACATACATGACTTTATATAGCCTCAAAATGAAACTACTAGGCATTCCAAAAATTGTAACATTCATACTTAATGGTCATAATTAACCATTATGTAATTGTAACCTAAAGTAAATAAAAAGTCCTAAAAACTCTAAATTGTAACCCACCCAAAATTTATAACAATCAAACTTCACTCTTCTTCAATGTGGCATGCATTGAAACATCTTTTGATAATTTTGGCAACTTTTTCTTCACATCGTCATTGAAATATATTGTATGATTGATGTTTTTTTGGTTCATATCAGTATTAATGAAATTTTTGAAATCCACAGACTTTAATCGTATTTATAATCCTAAGATTATTTGGATATTATTTATACGTTTTTTTTTTAATTTATAATTTATTATGTATTTACAAATTGAATATTCTAGATAAGATCATATTGATATTGTATTCAAAAGTTACGTAAATGTTTTTATTTTAAATTTTTAAATAAATTTATGACAATATTCGGATAAAGTAGAGAACATTTCATCTAGATATAAAGAAGGTTAAAAGTTTGCCTAATATTCTTTTTTTTTTAATTTTTTTATTTCAAAACATATAAACCCGAGTCATTTTAGCATATTTTGTCATTTTTTATTTCTTATATAAGCCTTTTTTATTCGAGGTTCATGAATTCAAAATCTAGATTCAGCACGTGGTCGACACCTTATGACACTGGATTCAGCACCTTGCTAGGTCACGTTACTTATTGCTTTATCCGTATAGACCAAATCAACACAAATCTTTTCATTATATTTTTGTCTTCCATCACATATTTTTTATGAAAATTCTGAGGAGTTCACCCAGCAAAACACGCTTAACTTTGGAGTTTATATAATTGAGTCACAAAAAACACGTATAGATAATAACTTTCATTTCTAAGCTTTTCTTAGCTATCTTTATTTAATGATTGCTCTCATTCAGAAGTGGTCTCGGTTTATCTAATGACTCTTGACATTTTCCTGCATCCCCTACAACATGGTCATGTTACTTATAAGATTGAAAATTCTCGGGAGTTCTTTAAGTATGTTTTGTTCCCACTAACCTGCTTTCTAAGAAAATTCTCACGAAGAGACCAAAAGAAAAAGAAATTAACACAATCGTTAGATAGTTCAAATTGATTAGGTTCTCGGGTCATATGACCTAGAATAATGACCGATGATTTGTACAATTAAATTAAATTAAAAGGTATATTATATAATATTTTGTTGAATCGAAATTCAAATAGTAATAAAAGCCAAATCCGTTTCCTCGTTTGAACATTGGTTGACCTTGGTGATCGCCGTGGTGTGATCCCGTGACGGGAATCCGCATATTGCAACAGAATATGCCACGTGTACACTGTGTCTTTTCACCCTACCAATTATGGTGGGTTATTTTATCAAAGCCCATGCCCTCCCTTCTTATCCACGCTATATATATACCCCTCCGCTTCTCCTCTTCATTCCCGAATTCCTGTCTGTTTCTTTTCTCTGTTTCGAATCAGAAGCTTTTTTTTTTTCATTGTTCTTTCAAATCGAAATGAAACGAAACGAAACGCTGTGATTATAATTCTGGACGGAATATTGATGAAGTTCTCTGTAGATTTTACCTTTCTGTAACTGTTCTTATGAGTGTTTTCCCATTTGTATTTCTTGTTATTGGTGTCAATGACGGAAGTCGGACGGAGATTCTGTGTCGGGTATGCGCTTATGCCGAAGAAGCGGAGGAGTTTCATACGAGATTCGTTGGTGAGGCTTGCGGAGTCGCGAGGTATCGATCTTGTTCGGATCGATACGGACCGGCCGCTTGTTGATCAAGGAGCCTTTGATTGCGTTCTCCACAAGCTGTATGGTGCGGATTGGAGGAGGCAGCTGGAAAATTTCAAGGTTGTGAATCCTAATGCGGTGATTTTGGACTCCCTGGATGCGATTGAGAGGCTTCACAACAGGATTTCCATGCTTCAGGTGGTATCGGAGCTGAAGATTGAAAATCACGATGAGTCGTTCGGGATTCCGGAGCAGATTGCGATTTACGATAAGGAGAAACTATCTGATCGGCGAGCTTGGGAGGCCTTGAAGTTTCCAGTCATTGCGAAGCCATTGGTGGCCGATGGCAGTGCCAAATCGCATAAAATGGCGCTCGTGTTTAAACATGATGCCTTGAACAAGGTTAAACCTCCCATTGTCTTGCAGGAGTTTGTTAACCACGGCGGCGTTATATTCAAGGTTTATGTGGCTGGACAGCACGTGAAATGCGTCAAGAGAAAGTCGCTTCCCGACGTTTCTGAGGAGAAATTGGACAGCGTCGAGGGTTTGCTATCGTTCTCTCAGGTATCGAACTTGACGAACCATGACAGGGTTGATGAAAAGTACTATCAGATGATGCAGTTGGACGACACCGAGATGCCGCCGTTGAGTTTCGTCACCGATATCGCCAAAGGATTGAGGCATGCGATGAAGCTCAACCTCTTCAACTTCGATGTGATGCGGGATTCGAGAAACCGGAACCGTTACCTCATAGTTGATATCAATTATTTTCCTGGTTTTGCGAAAATGCCAGGTTATGAGAAGATTTTAACAGATTTCTTCTCTGACATTATGCGAATGAAAGACAGAGAGCTCGTAAAAGCTTGGTTCGAGAATGATGCCTCGGAGCCGCCTGCCTTCGATAAAAGGCAAGTGAACAATTGTGAAAATGATTCTAGAAATGTTGTGATGCTTACTTGCATCAGTAATGGGGATGGAGGAGGTTAAACAATACTTGCAAGCATAATTTCTGTTTCTTTTTCATTGACTTAGATTCTAATCCAAATTGAATTTGCTAAAAGCAGGATGTTCTGCTTCTATTCAAGATCTGAAATGAGTTATAGTTACTAGTTCATAATATGGTGAAGAACAGGAAGGTTCCCCTGTTCGCTTTACCTCAAATTTGCCCCCCCCCCCCCCCCCCCCCCCCCCCCCCCCCCCCCCCCCCCCCCCCCCCCCCCCCCCCCC
>NW_019272048.1:1537654-1552064 GCF_002738345.1 Cucurbita maxima | reverse complement strand
CTTCCCCCCCCCCCCCCCCCCCAACCCAACAAAAAATATAGCATGTCATGATTGTTGATGCTATCTACATTCGATCAGTCGCTTCTCTGAGATAGATATTTCTGAATTACTCTGTTAAAGCTCAATAAAGTTAGATTTGAAGTTCTTTCCTTCCTTGAATAATTTAAGTTCTAGACTTCTAGTGAGTTGACCGTCAGATTTTTATTGCATGACATGTGCCATTTTTGGATTATGTGTAAGTATGTATGTATGTATGTTATTTTCTCAAACTTTTTTCGCGTTCATTTGGCATATCATCAAATGAAAGAATTAAATGCAAGAGCTGTTCATGGTCCTGGGCCCATGAATACGGTAAGACCCTTTAAGAAGATGAACGAAGATAGGACAGAAAGATATGATGAAATAGGAATCTCCATGCCCCAGTAGCTGGTGGGGGTGATTATTATTTTATGGGGTGTCCTTATCTATCTCGCATCAGGCGAGTTAAATTCAAATTTCTTTGATCACTACTGTCGGTAAATGTGGTGCAAAAGATCTAGTTTCATTTCTTGAATGATGTTCTATGGTGTCTTGATACAACTTGTGTGATGTTAGGCTGTACAAACGAACTCGACAAACGCTAGGATGATATTACTTTTCAATTGATGATGCTGTGTTAGTACTATTTGTTAGCTTCTTCTAACAGCTATCTTTAGAGATAAGATTTGCACTGTAAATGGCATGTAGATTGCAGATAGTTTTCTTGCCTTCAGGTGGCTCTTAATGGGCGATTCTGTTTGTTGTGTAACTGGGAAATCATTTTATTACTATATGTGATACCGAAGTTCTAGGAGATATCTATATATGAGATGATTTTTCTGTCAATCTGATCTATGAACTCTAGATATTATTAAGTATTGGCCTGGCAGAGGAGACACAATAATGGGCTTTGCAGCATCAAAGGAGGTAAGCATATGAAGTTTAATCTTCTTTTTCTTCAATTCCACTGATGATATTTATACCATATCTCGCCCTTGAAAGTTTCTTTGCGTTGTGCAATTTGTGATACTTAAATCTTCCCGTTTCTCTGCATTTTTCTCTATGTAGATGACATGGTAAGCATGCATTTCCAACAATGAAGGTTCTGAACCGACTATTTTGGAGAATCCAGTTTGTATGTATTCCCTTTGTGGTTCATTGAAGTTTGATATTAATATTATAACCATATTCCTTCAAGGACCCTGTATGAATCTATGCAAGGAAGTGGGCGGATAAGCTTGTTGATTCCATCTTTGCAGAATAGAATGAATGGCAGAGACGGCAAGCACAAGTGGCTGGATGAGTTTGTTGACATTCACAGAATAGAACGGATGGCGCACGGCAGACTACAGAACATTTGCACGATTGATGGCAGTCTTTTTACCCCTTGGATGTGTTGAGGATCGTAGGGAGAGGAGTCCCACATCAGCTCATTAAGAAGTTCATAATAGATTTATAAGTAAGGAATACATCTTTATTGGTATGAGGCGTTTTGAGGAAACCAAAAGTAAAGCCATGAGAGCTTACGCTCAAAGTGGGTAATATCATACCATTATGAAGAGTTCGTGATTCCAAACATGGTATTAGAGTCATGCCCTTAACTTAGCTCGGTCAATAAAATTCTCAAGTATCGAACTAAGAAGTTGTGAGTCTCGAAGGTGTAGTCAAAAGTGTCAAGTGTCGAACAAATGGTGTACTTTGTTCGAGAACTCTAGAAAAAGAGTCGATCCTCGATTAAGGGGAGACTGTTTGAGGGCTCTGTACGCCTCAAGGGAGGCTCTATGGTGTACTTTGTTTGAAGGGAGGATTGTTGGGAGAGGAGTTTGGTTGATAAGTAAAGAATACATCTTCATCGGTATGAGGCCTTTTGGGGAAACCAAAAGTAAATCCACTTGAGCTTATGTTCAAAGTTGACAATATCATACCATTATGAAGAGTCCGTGATTCCTAACAAGAGGGTCATTCTATGGAAGCAAATTCTGTTAATTCAAATGGTAACTTCCATCAACTGATACTGCCATCTTTGAGGAATATTATATATTTTCCCCCTTGTGACAGGTGAATTGATCCGATTCTGTTCTTACTTCTGATTTTGATTAATTTGCTGTAAATATGTTAAATCTAAGCTTTGTGTCTGTATCTCCAATGCTGAAGCAGAGAAATGTTGAGGAACCTACTTGACCGTGGACACGAGAAGTATCCGGTCCCATATCGAGAAATTCTGTAAGTTTCTTTAGCAGTTTCCTTCCATCAATTTAGGAACAATAGTTCCTGTTTTAGAATGTTGTAGCTTTGGCGATAGCAATAGTTGGTGTTCATAAAAGGTAGCCATATTCTGATACAACTTGCCAAAAAGAATATAGAATAGTAGTGGAAAATTTTGGTATTCATATCTAAGTTATGCTATTCTCTGGAAAGTCAAGATTTATCTGTTTAGTTGATGAATACAAAACGACTTTTAGCTACTTGAATTGAAAACTCTTTGATTACTGTAAAAAGAAAACAAACAGACTAGTGGGATTCCTTTATTGGTCAAATTTAACAACAAACCGATTGAACAAAACCAGAATGGAGGAAGGGAGAATCACATCTGCAAAGAAGCAGAATAGATTCTCTGTTGGAGAAGAAGTTCTTTGGAGCGGTCAAGAAAAAGTCAATATTCTACGGTGAGATTTCACATTGGTTAGAGGGGAGAATGAATCATTCGAAAAGGAGAACGAATCATTTCTTATAAGGATGTGGAAACCTTTTTCTAGTACACGCATTTTAAAAATCGTGAGGTTGATGACGATACGTAATGGGCTAAAGCGGACAATGTCGGCTAGCGGGGGGCTTAGGCTGTTACAAATGATATCAGTGCTAGACACTGGGCGGTGTACCAACGAAGATGTTGAGGCCTCAAGGGGGGTGGATTGTGAGATCCCACATCGGTTAGAGAGGGGAACGAATTATTCATTATAAGGGTGTGGAAATCTCTTCTTAGTAGACGCATTTTAAAAACCGTGAGGCTGACGACCATAGGTAACGGGCCAAAGAGAACAATATCTGCTAACGGTGGGCTTGAACTGTTATAAATAGTATCAGAGCCAGACACCAGGCGGTGTCCAGCAAGGATGCTAAGCCCCAAGAGGGGTGGATTGTTAGATCTCACATCAATTGGAGAGGGGAACAAAGCATTGCTTAGAAGGATGTGAAAATCTCTCCTTGATAGACGCATTTTAAAAATCGTGAGATTGATAGGGATATGTAACGTGTCAGAACAGACAATATTTGCTGGCGGTGGGCTTGGGGTCTTACAAATTGTATCAAAGCTAGGCATCGGGCGGTGTGTCAGCGAAGACGTTGAACCCCCAAAGTGGTAGATTGTGAGATCCTACATCGGTTGGAGCGGGGAATGAAGTATTCCTTATAAGGGTGTGAAAATCTCTCCCTAGTAGAAGCGTTTTAAAAACTGTGAGACTGTTGGGGATACGTAACGAACCAAAGCAGACAATATCTGTTAGCGGTGAGGTTGGTCTATTACATTCTAATTTCATGGTGAACGACCATAAATGTGATTCGGAGTTAGGCCTAGAATATTTAGGAGAAAAAAAAAGTAACATGAAGATGATATCATAAGTTTGAACCTTTTCTAACTTTCTTAATTAATACTCTTCTCAACACAAAAATTAAAAGAAGAATTATGGTATGAAGATTTGAATCCTCCTCCATCCCAATTTTTTATGCCAAAGAATGGCATAGTCTAACCTTTTAGGACAATAGTTCCCACATGCTAAGGATGCTCATCCAGCCATACTTATTCCTTTCTCTCTACTAATAAAGAATATATTTTCAATTGTAGCAAAATTTTTAAAATTTGATTCTCCTTTTTTTTGAATTATACCAATTTTACCCTCATGGGTGTGTAGCAACATATTACGTATAGTTTATATTTTGTATATCTGATTCACGATAAGTTAACTGATATTTCCATTAGTGTAACAATACTCATTTAAAACTCATTTCCAAGTAATGTATCAATAGTAGTCTATGCTTGCTTAGGATATGGAATTCGGATTCAACACTTGATGGCCTGCATCTCTTGCGATATGGTCACTCCTCGTTTCTAAAAGTGAAGACTATCCCTACAAACCAACTCGAGTTCTTTCAGCATGGTTAGTCTTTACTCACATGCATTTTAGGAAAATTCCTAAGAGGTCAACAAATATAAAATTTCTCTAAACGAAGCACGCTTAATCATGAAATTTCTATGATTGAGTTACCAAAAAAGAAGATACACCCTATTGATATAAGTAGTGACTTTCAATTCTTCTCAGCATTTCTTAGTCATTATATCTTCAGGATCGCTCTCGTTTAGATGTGGTTTCAGTTCATTTATATACCCCTCATTTATTCGGCTGTCACACGAATACTAATATCATTGTTATGTTTATATGAATTATGAGCGAGTGTTAGTAAAGTATTGATACGTTATAATATTCTTGAAATTGTATGCTTGAATGAATGTTGATGTACATTAATGATATACTTGGATTACATTTTGAATCTATATTGATGTATTATTGATACATCAATGTTATACTTAAAACTATATTTATAATGAGTGTTGATGTATTATTGGCGTTCTAATATACTTGGTATTATATTTTATCTTAATTATGAATGAATGATTGTTAATATACTTATATATAAATGAAATATTTCAAATGCATTTTGATTGAGTACTGATATCAATAATGTACTCCTACTCGAAATATATTTTGAATGAGTGTTGATGTATTACTAATATGATAGTTAGATACATTTGAAATATATTTTTAATAAATGCTGATATGCTATTGATACATAAATGTTTGAAATAAATTTTGAATGGATGTTGATCAATGTTATTAAAACTGTATTTTAAAATAAATGTGACGAGAATGAAGTATTCAAGACATGATTTTTAAGCAACTTAGCGAGTTGGAATCGACTTTGGGAGGGTTTAAGAAGTGAGTTTAACACATTTAGTTCCATTTAAATACAAATAACAGGTAGATTGCTTATTCGTATTTTTATACTCATTCTTCCCGTTCTTTATTTCTCAAATGAGTTTAGGATGGTAGGAAAATCTTGGATCCGTGCAGCTACGAGGACATTGCTAGATTTGAGTCGTTTTCCTTAACTGCTTTAATCTCTTAACATATTTATTGTTCTAAGAGTCTCCCGTTTATGTGATATTTTTCATGTGAAATAAACCTGTGACAATTGTTCGTACGTGTGCATTAGTTAAATTGTATCACTAGGGTTAGTGGACCTATATTTTGATTTTGACCATGATTAGTTAGTCTATGATTTTTGAAAACTAATCACAAGCTTACAAATGATCGGTACCTACGGTGGTTTGTTTAGGGTCATGCTAGGTAATCCTATTTTGAGGCAAACCACGTGTGATCTAGTTTTGAACGTTCTTAGGTCCCTCAAATTTACAATACTTTTTTACTTTGTGCGCTTATCTAACCCCATTAAGAGAGTTACTAAGAATTAGTAATATTGTCTAACGACTCTGAGCGATCTAAACCCAGAAAGTCGAATCAGAGTTAGGTGTAGGTTGGTAAAAGAGAGGCTTCTAGAACATAGAATCGTATCAATTAGTCAACTATATAAATAAAACCTATAACTTTTACTCAGAGATAATAAACATTTGATATACGTCGATATATCATTATTTTATCTATATACTAGTAGAATCTAAACCTCGACAATATTTAAGTCCATATTACCCTCAACAAATTCCAAATAATTTATAATAATCATCTTGCTTGCTGCCTTAAAACAATAATTTCCACGCCAACTTTGACTTCCAATCCAAAGTCAAAAGTCAACACACATTTATCTTCATGTTCTTGGCCAAGAAAATCTCTGTCGTTACCAAACTAATCACTGTTCTTTTATCTGTCTTCAAATGATTCGTTAATTAACGTAGCTGACACGACATGTTTGTTCTTTCCCTTAATTATTTTTTGTTTGGTGAGAAAATAATTATATTGAAAAAAATAACGAAATACATAGAGATTTAATTAAATTAAGTGAACTAATTAATGCATAATTCAGCTACGTTGATCAAAGCTGTTTGAAAGTATTATGAACACTAAAATTAAAAAGAATATATAAGAACCACCAAGCTATGATAATTCTTCATGCATAAACTCCTCCCCATTTGAAAGCTCTTATGAATCAAATTGTTGATCTGCAGGAAATAGGAAGAAATTAAATCAAATTTAGCAGCTTGATAGACAATTAATCAAAATAATAATCCCGATAACGTTATAGATAACAAAACAAAGAAACATATAGGTGGATGTAGTGTTCGGGATAACTCCCGTTAGCTAAGTAAAAGACACTATCTCTGTTGATACGATACATTTTGGGAAACCAAAAGTAAAGTCACGAGAAGTTATATTTCAAGTGGATAATATCATACCACTATTGACGTTTGTTCTAATCTTAACTTAACTATGTCAATAGAATCCTCGAAGATATAGTAAATTATTTGGGATAATAAGAAACTTACTGGAGAAGACCTTGGATATATAAGTAAAATACATTATCTCTATTGGTACGAAGCATTTTGAAAAACCAAAAGTAAAGTCATAAAAATTTATGTTCAAAGTAGATAATATCATACTACGGTAGACGTTTTCCCTTATCTTAACTTAGCTGTGTCAATAGAATTCTCGAAGATATAGAAAAGCTATTTGATATGATCTGCTCGATAATAAAAAACTTACTGTAGAAGATTATTCCAGTACGATTCACTTGGTTCGTCCTCGTTCATCAAAGACTCCAAGCTATCAAAAATGGAAGAAGATGAAGAAGGTGAGTTTGAATTGGTGGAGCAACCCAATGGATTTGTTTCACTCTCTGAAGTCAATGGAGGAAGAATTGGATAATAATTCTCAACTTGAACATAATCAAAATTTTCCATTTCTTCTATCTTAGCTTTATTCTTGTCCCCGTCGTCAAAACCCGACAACGACACGAACCCGCTCGTAAAACCAGCTTGAAGCTGGCTAGAGTTAAGGTTTTGGGTCGAAAAACTAGCTCGAGACGGGTTAGAGTTAGGGTTTTGAAGGCGATCGAGGGGGGTGCTGGGTAGTGCTTGAGGAGGTGTGGTAGGGTTTAGAAGTTGGCATAGATTTTGTAGTAATTGGAGCTTGACTAGTTCTGCTTGCAACTTGAGATGATCATTGTTTAGATAATTTGCTATCCCATTGAACAATTGAGAATTGTTGAGCAAATGATTTAGGTCTGTTCTTGGCTTGTGAGTGTTTGGATCGATACCCATTTGTAGAAGCTTCTTCTTCAAATGGGTATTCCAAAAGTTCTTGATTTCATTGTCGGTTCTCCCGGGAAAATGACTAGCGATTTTCGACCACCTGCACGTAATTAAAGATTAAATTTATCGTAACCTAATGATTAATATTGATTTAAAGAAAATAATCAAAACCCATTTTCGATTTTTTTAGATTCATTTCTATAAATCCACAAACAAGACCGTTAGCAGATATTGTCTGTTTTAGCCATTACGTATCACCGTCATCCTCACTGTCTCCACACTCTTATAAGAAATGTTTCGTTCTCTTCTCCAGTGAGGACGCTGGCACATCGACCAGTGTCTGGTTTTGATACCACTTGTAACAACCCAAGCCCACCACTAGCAGATATTGTCAGTTTTGGCTAGTCACGAATCGCCGTAAGTCTCATAAGAGGTCTCCACACTCTTATAAAGAATGTTTCGTTCTCCTCTCCAATCGATGTAAAATCACACACATATATACAAACCTGTTCCCAAGAACTGAATGAAGCTTAATAATAGCAGATTCTTCTTCTTCCGAGAACTTCCCTCTCTTAATATCAGGTCGAAGATAGTTAGTCCATCTCAACCGACAACTTTTTCCGCACCTATTCAAACCGGCCAGCTTCGGGAGATTTCTCCAGCTTCCATGGCCATTTCTTGCCACAAAATCAATCAATTTCTTGTCTTCCTCCGGCGTCCATGGCCCTTTCTTGACACCAATTTCATCACAACAAGGAGATCGACCCATTTTCAAGCACAAAAAACCCGACAAGAAGAGATGTGTTCTAATTTGTTTTGGTTAAGGAAAGGAAGATAAAATGGAGTTGGTTTTATAGAGGAATTAATGGCTCAAAAGATGAGTTTTTTCAAAGTCATGATATCATGGTTGGCTATGAAGAGAGTATGTTTCCGTTTTCAAGTTTAATATTTTCTTTTTGGCTTCAAAATTGTTGGATTAGGTATATACTTTTTTATTTTTTTTTTATATAATAATATAAGAATTGTATATCCAAGACGATAGCGTATACCGTCGATTAACCGTGTCAATTTAAGTAGTTGTTAGGGCTCGTTATTAAAATAAAATAGACCAAATTAATAAAAATATCCCTAAATTTTGTATTTTCTCTCGAACGTTAAAAAAATTATTGAAATTATAAGTATTTTATTTAAAATATATCCTAGTACTAATATTACCATTTTGTTTTAAAAATACGGATAAAATCTTGATATATGAATGTATACGGTCTATTGACATTGGTTATCTTTTTTTTAATGTATTTTTGAAAGTTTATTAGTATTTTTAAAACGTGGTACGATTATTTGTAGTATAAATTTTTAAAAAATTTAATGGTATTTTTGAACAATTTAGGTATTTTTGGAACAAAGTATTAATCAAAAGGAACCGTAAATATATTTTTTAATTTTTTTTTAAGATATTACATTATAAAAAAGGAGGAAGATATTCGAGCTAACCAATAAGTAGAGGTGTACATAAGTTGGATTGGTTGTCGGATTGTTTTTTTTTTTAATTATTTAAAAAATCTTATTTATCCACTAAAATATCTTCACTAGTCAGCACACATCACTAGGATCAGTTACAAACGTTAAATATTTTTAATTTTTCATAATAATCTTAAGATTATGGTCGAGTTAGGTTGAATTGTAATTCTATTTTTGGGTTGGTTAGGTTGACTCGACCAAAAAATGTTAACTTGAGAACCAACCCCGAATTTTCGATTTTTCAAAAATTTAATCCAACCCAAACGGAAAAAGAATTTGATTTGGACGGAATAATTGAGGTTGATCGAGTTATTGGATCATATTAACACTAGTTAAAGCATATGCTCTTGTCCTAAAAGTCGAAACTTTCTTTTCAGTGGTTCAATCATAAGAATTCTCGAGTTAAGCATGCTTAGCTTGGATTAATTTTATGTTCGGTGACCTTTTAAATGATGCCATAACATGTTAAAAGAACTCGTATTCGTTTGTGGGATAGTCTTCATAGATAAAATAGTCATGACTAACGATAATATCGGAGCTATCAGATGCTGGGCATGGGTCGGTACACATTCGTTTTATTATTATTATTTTTTAATTTAAAGAAAAATATGAAACAACAAGCTTTGTTGGCAGATTTTGGGACAGGAAATCAACCATCTTAACCATCTATGATTTCAACGGTAAATTTTGAGTATTTAATTAGGAACCCAAAACAATTGGGATTTGACAATCTTTTAAATAATCATATTAAAGTAATCCATTTTTTATTTATTTAATTTTAATTTTAAAAGAGACCATCTATAAACGTTTCGTTTTATAATTTGTATGGTTCTCGATTGGATCATAGCTAAGTAAATAGTAAATATAACATCAATTTTGACTCAAATTTCGATGATCCGTTCTTTCACACGATAACAACCCTTGCTCAATTTGAATTCGATACGGGATGACTATTGCTGTGAGATCTGACATCGGTTGGAGATGGAAACAGAGCATTCCTTATAAGGGTGTAGAAACCTCTCTTTAGTAGACCCGTTTTAAAACCGTGAGGCTGACGGTGATACATAACGAGCAAAACCAGACAATATCTACTAGTGGTGGGCATGTGCATTCCTCTACATCCCATGCGACATAGTTATGTTACATACTGTTAAGGATATTTAGTAATAAATTATAGTTTACCATATATATTATATTTGATATTTTATTATAAGGCAAATATCTATTTATTGTTATTTCTATTTATTACTATTTCCATATCCTTGTAATTTATTTGATTATAAATAAGATAACTTTCACACCATTTAGGTGGGGTGGATTAATCAAACATTCACACATACTCTTCATTTGAAAACTATCGGACCAACGTGAGTCATTTCAGCATGTTTTGTCCTCACTTACATGCATCCTAGAATTGAGCCACTGAAAAATGTGTACCTTGTTAGTATAGAGAGTAATTTTCAATTCTTTTAAGCCTTCCATCCTCAAGATCGCTCTCATTCGATTGTGGTCTCGGTTCATTTATTTACCTCAAATTTACTCAGGTGTCACACACACGACAATTAATACCTCGAACAAATAATTATCAATTTAATTAAGAAATTTGTATAACTAAACCCATTTAGACCCACATTAATAATAACTATTTTTACCCGATTCATTTTAAACTCAACTCAAAATCACGTCAATAAAATTATTCTTCTCCCAAAATTTCAAAAAATTACGCAGAAAAAACCGCTCGGAAATATAACTTTAGGGTATAATTTAAATTCCTTTCGATAATAATAATAATAATAAAATTGTATGAAGGAATGCCTCATTGCAAAAGTCATCAAATTTGTCAATTTATGATTATCCTTATTAAGCCATCAACAAAGAATTCATCTCAAATTCTAAAATAAATTTAAAAAATTGATAGCAATTATTGAGTCTTTAATTTCCTAAAAATAAATAAATAAATAAATAAATAAATAAAAACCCTATGAACCATATAGTTTGAGACATTTATGTATACCAAACCTTACCAAACTGTGTAGAATTGAAGCTATCAGCTTCCCATTTGTTCTTCAATTTTCAAACCTCCAACTGCCTTCACTTAATTCAAATTCAAACAAATTTAATAATAATGTTCTTGTTTTACATTCTAATTTCTTACAAAACTAGTCAAATTCCTTTGATCGAAAACTTCTAGAAGTGATCGGAAGTAAAGGGTTTGAATCTGTTTTAGTCTCTAAACTTCTCGTTCTTAATTTAAATCTTTACGTATTTCGATATTAGATCGATAATAACGAATGGATGAACCTGATATCATGTTCAATAGGTGCATAGAAAATTTGATGAAGTATAACAAAAATGTAAATAAAATAAGCTGTAAATTGAGATTTCAACATTATCATTGATATCAACCGTTTGGATTCGCTAGAAAAGTGAATCTAAGAGACGTCGTAGTAAAGGAGAGTACAAACGGTTGATATCAATGAATTTCCTTTTCGATGGCTCAATCATAGTAACTCTAAGGTTAAACGTGTTTTTTCTGGAGTAATTCTATATTGGATAACCTGACCTCTGAGAATTTTTTCTAAGATGCATGTGAGTGAGGACAAAACATGTTAAAAGGACTTACGTTTGTTTATGGGGGATAGTCTTCAAAGTGAGTAACGTGACTATGTTGCAAGGGAATGTTAGGACCATTAGATGTCGATTCCAGATTCCGAATTGTGGGTGTGAGTTATGACAAATAGAACTAAGTCCACTTATATTTTTAGCCTCCCGGAGATTTGGAAAGACTTACGATTCAAAGAACGAGCGTAAGCCCATCATCGCTAGCTAACTTCATAAAAAGATTCGTGGATATTCATGCACGCAAGAAGTCTATCATGCCAATTTTGGGAGAAGGAAGCTTAAGCTCGAAGTCGAATCAATTGAGCGTTTTAGATAAAACCGAGATCTCCATTAGAGAAAATGTCCATTTACAAAGAAAGTTAGTCCACGATTCTTGTTCTTACCGTTTCATAGAAAAATTCGGAGAAAGTTTCACGAAGCGTTCAGAAGTCGAAAATGACCATACCTAAACTGTAACAAAAATGTAAACAAAATAAACGCTAATAAGATATTCCTGTAAAATCGATACTTCTACATTATCATTGATATCGACATGTTAGAACCCTAATTGCTCGAGCTAATTACCGATAAATATATTTGAAAGTTTAGAATTTAATTTAACAAAATTAGCCATAATCGAGTGGATAAATATTAACGAAAGTAAATGTAATAAGCCTCCTTAAATCTTTGACATAATCTCAGTTGGTATTGACTTATTAATTTATTCATAGTTAGATAACGCCTTGAATACATGCAGCTCATGGAGGGTAAGCTCCATACTTGATTGTAATTTTATAATCTATAGTTTTATTTATTCGCAAACCTTATTATAATTTTATAATATATAGTTTTTATTTATTTGGTTGAAGCGACGTATCAACACATAAGAGACAGTGAGAAAAATGACAAAAAAAGTCAACCTTTCTTACATCATTAATGCCTTCCTTGACTATCTTAATAAAGTGGGATATATTGTTTTTTATTATTATTATTATTATTATTATTATTATTATTATTATTATTACTTTTATGAAGAAGATTAATTGTTAGGTGGGGTTTTACCAAAGTTGTCTGACTTCCTTGGTAGACTTTAGATTTTTTTTTCTTAAATTAATAAAATAACATTCAACCAAATAGGAATAAATATAGAGTTTTAATTAATACATAAATATCGTAAATAAGAAGATACCATCTGTGCTCCCACGACCATCCAACCAACATAAAATTTGTATGCTAAGATGTATAAACCTCCATAGACCATGTCGTAAAGGCTAAGTTATGTACGATGTAGAGGAATTATGTAAGCATGCATGGAGGTTGTTTTGCATCCATGATTATAAGATATGGGGACCCTATGCATTTTTGTATGATACGTGCTACTATGACATGGACGGACGCGTATAATATGACATTATGTTTACGATGATGTAATGATGGTCTTTCCTTCCATGGTATTCGGCATAGAGCTCATTAGCGAATGCTAGCTTGACGAGCCAGGTGTTAGGGATCATGAACCTCCATAAAGGTATGATATTTTCCACTTTCTTCTGGTTTACCCAAAATGCCTCATACCAATGGAGATGCACTCTTTACTTAAAACCCGTGATTCGATCCTGAATTAGTCAATATGAGACTCCCTCCCAACAATTTTCCATAGCCCTCCTCCCAAACAAAGTACACCATAGAGCCTCCCGTAAGGCCTATAGAGCCTTTGAATAACCTCCCCTTAATCAAGGCTCGACTCCTTTTTCTAGAGTTCTCGAACAAAGTATACCATTTTTCAACCCTTGAGTCACTTTTGACTACACCTTCGAAGCTCACAACTCGACACTTGAGGATTTTATTGACATGAGTAAGTTAAGAGCATGACTCTAATACTGTTAGGAATCACAAACTTCCACAATGGTATGATACTGTCTACTTTGAGCAAAGCTCTCATGGCTATGCTTTTGGTTTCCCTAAAAGGCCTCATACCAATGGAGATATATGTGTTACTTATAAACCCATGACCATCTCCTTAATTAGCCAATGTGTGACTTCATCTCAACAATTCTTAACATAAGGCCCGTGTGAGCCCGTCTTGTGGACCCATGCTTGTGTAGGTCACGTGTAGGGAAGTAATACACATCCAATTTTGTCCGGACTAGAAAGCTACCTAAGGCCATGATATGCTATGTTAGAAGGGATCGTATAAGTCCCACCATGTTGCATGTATTTGCATTTTTCAACCTCAATAGTGAGGTTACTTACTGAGTATTTCTTATAATACACAAGTCATGTGCTACTCTTACATTTCAAGTAAAGGTAAGGCACCGCTGTACGAATGACGGGGGAGTCGACTTTAAAACTATGGAACTTGTGTTAGAATCGTTGCATTTTATTTATTTTGTAGCTCTTAGAATAGATCAAAACATTATTTTGTTCTTTTGTTTGTTTTAGTTAAAATTTGGCGTTATTTATCTTTCCGTTGTTTTGTTTTAAGACGTTTATTATGAATGTCTAAGTCCATACCCACTCTTAATAGATGTAGTTATTCTCCTCTTTATATACTAAGACAAAAGCAATCACGAACGTCAAATAGTTTAACCTTAATCATATACGTAACAAGCAAACATAATGTCAACACGAACCTAACTTAGTTCTTATAGCATCTGTAAGAGCTCAAATCCACTGTTAGCAGATATGGTTCTCTTTGAGCTTTTCTCTCAAGGTTTTTTAAACGCATCCGATAGGGAGAGATTTTCACGCTTTTATAAAGAACGTTTGGTTCCCCTCTCCAACCGATGTGAGATCTCAAAATCCACCTCCCCCCCCCCCCCCCCCCCCCCCCCCCCCCCCCCCCCCCCCCCCCCCCCCCCCCCCCCCCCCCCCCCCCCCCCCCCCCCCCCCCCCCCCCCCCCCCCCCCCCCCCCCCCCCCCCCCCCCCCCCCCCCCCCCCCCCCCCCCCCCCCC
>NW_019272048.1:1525702-1537466 GCF_002738345.1 Cucurbita maxima | reverse complement strand
AACCCCCCCCCCCCCCCCCCCCCCATTCGTACCCAGTGTCAGTTGCTGGTACTCGTTGCTCTCTCAAATTGATGTGGGATCTCACAATCCACCCCTTCGAGGCTCCGCATCTTCACTGGCCCACTGTCTTGTGTTTGACTCTGATATCATTTGTAACAGTCTAAGTCTACTGCTAACCGATATTGTTCTTTTTGGGTTTGCTCTTTCGAGCTTCTCCGCAAGGTTTTTAAAACGCGTTTGCTAGGTAAAGGTTTCCACACCCTTCTACTCTCCAACCGATGTAGAATCTCACAACATCGACTCGTATGTATCGTGTTTAAATAAACTTACAAATTTATATAACCAAAAAAATACATTTTGAGTCTACATTTCCCCAACATGGGACAATAGATATAAAAAGTAATTCCCAAATGTGTAGTGTTTGAAGCCATTCTCTATTATGTATTATCCTTTATTATCAGAGATAAACAAGCACTTCAATGTACATAATGTGGAAACAAATGTTCAATAAATAAATAAATAACTATGAGAGAGTAAAATAAAAACTAAATATTAAGCACCCAATAGAAAATGTTTTAACAAGACTTGTTTGGTTGTCCTATGTAACATGGATGTCTGGTTCACTGTAGTTGTTGCTGTTGTTGGATGTTGATCAACTTGTAATAAGCTCCATTCTTGTTCTCACAAAGGCTTGAATGAGTCCCTTGTTCTACTATCTTACCATCTTGGATCAATGAGATTTGGTCACAATTTTTAATGGTGGAAAGCCTGTGAGCAACCACCACAGTTGTTCTGTGCTTCATCAGTCTATCTAAGGCTTGTTGAACGACGCGTTCTGATTCGACATCGAGAGCGCTTGTGGCTTCGTCAAGTAGTAGGATTTCCGGGTTCTTCAGGACTGCTCGTGCAATGGCTATTCTCTGTCGTTGCCCACCTGAGAGTTGGATCCCTCTTTCACCGACTTTTGTTGAGTAGCCTTCAGGGAGAGCACTGATGAAGGTATGTGCGTTGGCGAGCTTTGCTGCTTCGAATACTTCGGCTTCGGAAGCTCCTTCTTTCCCGTAAAGAATGTTCTCGTAAATCGATGTGGCAAAAAGAGCCGGTTCTTGTTGGACAAGACCTATGTGCTTTCTCAGAGATTTGACCTTCAGTTTTTTGATATCTCTTCCTGCAAGATAGAGGAACTCCTTCATCAATTCTTTCATCGTGAATCAGAATGAAAGGGCGGAAGTGAACGTGCTATTTTCAAATCGATTGATAGATAGCCTGATCTATTCTGATAGATCGAAAGAGTCGAAACGTCTCGAGAGGGAAACTTACCGTCAATCATCACCCTCCCAGCTATCGGATCGTAAAAACGCAGTATAAGGGCTAGAACAGAGCTCTTCCCTGAGCCGCTTTGCCCAACTAAGGCTATACTCTTGCCTGATCTCACTTTAAGATTGAAATCTTTGAAGATCAAAACATCTGGTCTTGATGGATAGCTGAACTCGACGTTCTTCAGCTCAATGGTACCCTCCACGACATTTAGCTCTTCACCGACATCGCCCGACACCTCTGTTTGTCGATCCATCACCTCGAACACTGATGCCACCATCTGATTTCCCTTTAAAAGGTCAGGGGCTAGTGCCAAAGTCTCACCCATTGCTAATGCTGTTACTATCAAAACCATGAATGCTTTCATAATAGATTTGAAGCTAGCAAGCCCCCGTCCCATCAAGACCGAACCGTACCTGCATACAAAACGGGCGATGTAGTTGAGGCAATAGTAAAATTAATTCTGTTTTATTCAACGTGTTCTTAAATCACATACCACAAGGCTAAACCATAAGATGAAAAGATGAAGAACTGCGAGACACCGTAGAATATGCCAGCAATCTGTCCACGTTTAAGTGAACGTCTCGAGGGCTCAACAAGCTCCTTAGCATATAGATCGAGGACCTTCTCCTCGGAACAAAATGCAGCAACAGTTCTAATATTGCCAACTGCCTCACCGGCCAGTGTATTGGCTTTCAGGTATGCTTTACTCAAATTTCCACCATAGCCTTGCATAAAAAGTTTCTAAAACACATGGAAATTGCAGTTTCATGAGGAAATATTCGAAATTTCAGGGAACGAAATAAGCAACTTAGAGAAGTCATGATAGAAAACCTCGCTAATGTGACCGCTAATGATCAATGGATAAGTAGCCAGGACAACTAAAGTGATTCTCCAATTCAATATGAACGCAATGATGAACGATGCAACGACCAAAGCTAGATTCTGCAGAAGAATTGTCGAGCGGTCGACAACTATAGTTCGTAACAAAGTTGCATCAGTTTCTAGGCGTGATGAAAGCATAGCACTCGTGTTGTCTATATCATCGAACCAACCTATCTCGTTTCTCAACATAGCTGCAATAAACCAAAAGTTGCTCAGAAAAAACGAGTTTCATGAGTTGCTCAAAATATGTGTTCAGATTGCAGTATACCATGGAACATCTTTTCTCGAACTCGAAGAGTGAGTCGCTCTCCCATAATTCCGAAACAGAGATGCTCGACTGCATGAAAAATGACGGTTAAAACTGCACCACCACAGAAAAGCAATGAAATCTTCTTGATCTCATGTTGAGTTGTATTCCAGTCCATATAAAAAGCAACAAGAGCCTGAGAGACCCCAAGAGCAAAAAGGGGCATCTGGGATCCTGTAACGAACGCTCCAATGATGCCAACGACTCCATACATCCAATCCGGTCCGACCATGGAGTAAAGTCTTTTTGCTGAAACATGCTTCGGTTTCTCCATTTCCATTCCATCAACTCCAATCCGTCCCAGAGATTCTTTCTCAGAGCGAAAACTCGCACCAAAGCTTGTTGTTGTGCGAGATAATTCTCGCGAGTACTTTATACTACAAGGCCATATTCAAAAACAGTTAAACAAGAAGCATTCGAGAAACTCATTGATTCATGTAAAACGATGAAACGAACTTGAATTTGTCGATTCTTGTTGTATGGTAGGCTAAAGTGAGAGTGAAATACCTTGGTGGTCGACCCAACTGTCCAATCGAAGGATGGCGTTGCAGAGATGCCGTTTCTTGAAACTGTACAAGTGATGCATAAACACTGTCCGGGTTTGAAATGAGCTCATCATGGCTTCCAGTTTCAACTATTTTCCCCTCTTGAACGACAGCAATCACATCTGCATTCCTTATGGTAGATAGACGATGAGCAACCACAACAGTTGTTCGACCAACCATGACACGATCGAGTGCTTCTTGAACACTCTTCTCGGATTCTGCATCTAGAGCACTGGTTGCCTCATCCAACAGGAGGATCGATGGATTTTTAACAATTGCACGAGATATTGCAATCCTTTGCTTTTGTCCTCCAGATAATTGGACCCCTCTTTCACCAACCTAGAACAACACATCTAATATTATTTTCAACTTAAATTCTCATCGTTATTTCTCAGAGATGGATAATATTACCTGAGTTTCGAATCTTTCAGGGAGATTGTTTATAAACGACAATGCCTCAGAAAGTTTTGCTGCACGTGTGATGTCCTCGAGTGTTGCATCATCTTTTCCATATAGAATGTTCTCCCTAATGCTCGTAGCAAAGAGGGCAGGCTCTTGATTGACCAGACCAATTTGCTGCCTAAGCCACTTGAGATCCAGCTCCTTGATGTTATTACCATCTAGTAGAATCTCTCCAGAAATCGGTTCATAGAACCGTTCGATCAAAGATATGACCGTGCTCTTTCCTGACCCACTTCCTCCTACAAGAGCTACAATCTTGCCCGCAGGAATATCGAGAGATAACTTATTAAATATAATTACATCTGAACGAGAAGGATAGCTGAAACTGACATCCTTGAATTGAATATGACCGTCGAGCTTGTTTAGTTTCCGACCAGTTTTGGAGCTGCTTTTGCTAACTGTGTTTCTTTCTATCATCTGAAAAATAGGATACGCTGCTGCCTTTGCTCGAACGAAGGCAGAAATATCTGGTGCAGCCTGCCCAAGTGACCTGAAGCAATGTAACCATTAATAATAAGTGCAACCATTAGCATGAAGCTTGGATTACCAGCTCATTAGAATTAAGGTAGCACTCATTTTGAGATAAGCTGAAAGACTTACAGGCCAGAAATGACAACATTAAGCATTGTGGTGAAGGAGTCTCCACCATTGGCAATGCCCTTATGAACAACAATGCTGGTAAACCACACAAGCAGAGCCCATGACAAGAAAAGTACACAATGCATGGATCCCAGGCCAAGTCCCTTAGCCAGCCCTGCTTTTCTTCCATACTTGTAGGTATTTCTGAGAGCTCCTTTGTATAATCCTACAGCCCTTTCTTCCCCAGCAAATGCTTGAACTGTTCTTACATTTCCTAGAATCTGAGAGGTCAAAAACAGAAGAAAAGGGATGAAGAGAGCTACAATATACAGCTCTTAAGCAAAGAAAAGGTGGATTTTTTTCCACCCGAAATTGAATCATCGACTTTTAGAATGAAAATTGATGCTTTACCCACTATATGTTCGAATTGACTTAAAAAAAAGCTGGTTACCATTTAGCAGTTAACATATTTAAGTTTCGTACATATTATTTAAGGCAACTATAATACATTTGCTTTCCTGTAATGACCCAAGCCCACCGCTAGGAGATATTGTCCTCTTTGGGCTTTCCCTTTCAAGCTTTCCCTCAAGGTTTTTAAAACACATCTGCTAGAGAGAAGTTTCCACACTTTTATAAAGAATACTTCGTTCTCCTCCCCAACCGACATGGAATCTCACAATCCACTCCCCTTCGGGGCCCAACGTCTCGTTGGCACTCGTTCCTTTCTCCAATCGATGTGGGACCCCACCAAATCCACCTCCCTTCTGGACCCAGCATTCTTGCTGGCACACCGCCTCATGTCCAACCTCCATTGGGGCTCAGTCTCCTCACAAACACATCACCCGGTGTCTGGCTCTGATACCATTTGTGACAGCTCAAACTCACCGCTAGCAGATACTGTCCTCTTTAGGCTTCCCCTTTCGGGCTTTCCATCAAGGCTGTTAAAACGCATCTACTAGGGAGAGGTTTCCACACCCTTATAAAGAATGCTTCGTTCACCTCCCCAACTAATGTAGGATCTCACAAAACGTAAGGTTCATAAGGTTAAACTTTTACATAATGTTATTAATCATTCAAAACTTCAACCCAACGAGTTAACATACATTTAATCGAAACAATGTCTATATGAGTAGATCAGAGAAAGTTCTAACCTCTTCAGCAATCTCACCAGCCTTGACATAGGATTTTCTTATTTTGGCAATAAGTCCAATGGTGACAAAAGCATAGAGACCACCAGCAAGTGCAATCAAGGGAACAATAGATAATGTGACAAGACTGATTTGCCATACCCTCACAAATCCAATGATAAACCCTGATATAAACCGGCTTATATAGTGCAAAAAGTTCCCCACCTGCAAAACCCACCAACTCTTTCAGGCATTTCATCAAACACCTTAACCGCAGCTCATTTGTTCAAGATAAAAACAACAGAGTAAAGAGATCAAAACAAAACTTTACAATTCTAATGCTAAGAACAACACATCATACTTAAATCTTAGTATTCAAATCAAGAATCAGCTAGTGCAAAAAGTTCCCCACCTGCAGAACCCACCAACTCTTTCAGGCATTTCATCAAACACCTTAACGGCAACTCATTCGTTCAAGATAAAAACAACAGAGTAAAGAGATCAAAACAAAACCTAACAATTCTAATGCTAAGAACAACACATACTAATTAAATCTTAGTTTCAAATTCAAGAATCAGCAGTTTAATTTCTTTGCATCTCAAAATCTAAATTAGCTCATATTGACACAATAAACACTGAAGACCCATCATTAATGGATGGGTTACAACAATAATCGTACAAGAAATGAATGCATGAACAACTAAAATTGATTTTTTAAAAAGGGTTTAGATTAATTTGGGAGTAAAAGTAAAATAAATTGAAATTTTTGATGAATTAACTGAGAATGAATGAGCAGCCTTACCAACGCAGCCGCGACTTATTTAATGTTCTCAACCATTGCATTTACTCCACACTCATTTATCAAACCATATAGAAAGAAAATGTCAGATTCTTTTATGTCAAACATAAATTCACTACCATCCATCACTAATTGCATTAAATTTTTATTAATATATATATATTATTATTAAATTATTAAAAATAGCCGTCAAATGGAGAAAAATTGAGACGTGAATTGGATAATCACACAGTCTTAGGTCATCACTATTTCATGTCTCTATTTCCGTCTGACATTCTAAATGATTTTCATTTTGAAACGTTAATAAAAAATTCCAGTATTTCGAAGCTGGTTTAAGAACGATGCATGGTAGGTCGGAGTCGGGTAACGTTAAAAACAAGAGATTGTCGAGTTACCTTTTCGGAAATGGCATCTTGAACAACAACAATATCACTGGTAATAGCAGCAATGACTTCACCGGTTGAAGCTTCAGTGTCAAAGAGGCTAATATCTTGACTCAACATTGATCTTAAATAAGCCATTCTCATTTTGGCTGCTTGCCTTTCTCCACTATGCATCCAACAAGCCACCTCTGCATTTACCAATTTTTTATTTTTTATTTTTTTCAAAATTTTCAACCATTTTTTTAATTTAATTTTAATTTTAAAATTTTTTTAAAAATTACCATACCTGCCCATGATGAGAATAGTATAGCCACACTTAGGTATAAAAAATCCAAAGAGTACTGCAAAATAAAAAGTAATAAAAAATTAGCCTCTTTTGCTCGAGAATATAATGCATTGACCAGGTCAACAACGTCGTGTTAAACTATTATCTCGAGTTTTTAGTTTCTGGGTTTCGTTTAATTTAAGCTTGTAAATGTCATTTTCACTTAACGATTGTTTGAAAAAGAAAGATGATTATCAAACGTGCGTATTCAAAAATGTATTTTAGAAAATGATTAGTGATACCCTTCTTAACTATTATACTGGATTTTTCATGGTACCCGTTAAACTACCATTCTAGATTTTTGGTTTCTCGGTTTTTAAATTTAAGCTTGTAAATGTTATATACACTAATTCCGTTTTCTTGTTTAGTTACGTTGTTTTTGTAATGTAACAGCTCAAGTCCACCGCTAGCCGATATTGTCTTGTTTTGTCTTTGCCTTCTCAATTTCTTCTCAAGGTTTTTAAAAAGTGTCTATTAGTGAGCGGCTTACGCACCCTTATAAAGAATGTTTTGTTCTCCTCCGTAACTAATGTGGAATCTAACCGTTTCAAAAACAAATTGTTATCTTGAATTTAGTTTCTCGGTTTTCAAATTTAAGCTTATAAATATTATTTCCGTCAACCCGTTTCCTTATTTCGTCACCTCGTGATACCCAATTAAACTATTATCCCAAATTTTCAATAATACCGGGTTAAACTATTATTTCGAGTTTTTAGTTTTTGGGTTTTCAAATTTAAGCTTATAAATATTATTTCCACCGACCCGTTTCTTTATTTCGTTACCTCGTGGTACCCAATTAAACTATTATCCCAAGTTTTAACTTCTCGGTTTTCAAATCTAAGCTTATAAACACTATTTTCACCGACTAGTTTCTTAAATAAACTTGATTATGAAACGAGCATACCTTGGCAACTTTTGGAGCAGCTTCTTCGGGAAAGAGATAAGCCATACCAATGATATTAATAAGCTTCCCAAAGAAGATGAAGAAGACAGGAACAGAAGCACCATGAAGACAAGCTCCAATGGAACCAAAAGCCATGAGAAAATAATCATAACAATCAGCAAAAGCAAAAAGCTTATAAAAAGCAACTTTGTTTTGGTGTTCCTTCTTCTTCTTCTTCACTTTGTGTTCATCCTCCTTGTCCATGGCCTCCTCCTCGTACGAACATGATGATCCATGGCTTCTCATTTTCTACCAGATCTCTGCAACAATGGAGGGAGTGTAAGAGGGTGTAGGTATTATAAGATGTGGTGGGAGGTGGATAGGGAGAGGGGAGTTGGAGGGTTATGTTAAATGCACTAAACAACCCTTTTGTGAGCTCCTTTGTCTTGTGATGGGCAGGTTTTTGTTATAAATGTTCGCTTAACTTTTTGGGTCGGTTTGGTTCGGTTCGGTTTGGTTCGGTTTATTTGTTGAATTATTGTCGATAATAATCTCGATCACTCGTCAGGTTGGAGGTTGGAGGTTTGAGAGAGAGAATTGATTATTCAGTGACGATATTTGAGATTGTTCAAAAATACTCTTAAACTTTTAAATTAGTTTATGAAGATGGAATTAATCTGAGTAGAAAATATATATTAACGTAATAATTTTTTTGATTTTTTTTTATAAAGGTAAAAAAATGATAATACTAATTTTATGAATATTTTTTAAACCGTTTCTATGTATTTTTTATAAATTAATTTTGCAGTAAATTATTAAATTTTATTCTCATTTGAAAATCAAATAATTCGAATACCTTATTTATTATTATTATTATTATTACTATTATTATTTGAAATTATTTTAATGTCTTATTATTACAGGTAGAGCTCTAATTTTAAATTGGGATACTTAACGTACTAAACAAAAATATTATAAATATTAAAGGGTAGGGTTGAAATTCTTTTAAGTCAGCTTAAAATTTGGCGACCCGAACAATTCAAATAGAGTTCATAATACATATTACGTTAATAATTAAAATCTCATAAAATTACACTGCATCATTAACGTTAATTACAAACGCTAAATATTCTGGTTTTTTTTAAAAAGTAAAGTCGAGTTGTAACCCTCTTTTCGGGTTGGTCGGGGGGATCTGACTAGAAAAATATCAACTTGCAAATTGAATTAAATTTTCGATTTTCCGGATATTTAACTCGCATATTAACCCTTTATGATTTGGGTCGGGTAGATTGAATTATAATCTATTAACATCTAAATTAATCCGTAATTAAAACGAATTAATGGCTAATAAATTAATATTTACATTGACTTTTAAAAGATTAAATTTTTATTTATTGAAAAATATAATTTTTAAAGTATTCATTAAAAAAGTGTGTGCGGTTGGGTTACTAAATATTTCCAAAATTAAAAACTGAAAAAAAAAAAGAAAAAAAAAAGGGAAATTATGAAACAGAAAGTGAAAATTAAAGATGTGTGGGGAGGGGAACAATAATTAAGTGTATAATAATTAAAACAAGGTCCTTCATTTATAATATTATTACAATTGAACCCACAATAATTAGGTATATAATAATTTCAACAAGGTCCTTCATTTATGTTGTTATTACAATTAAACCCACTTTTCTACCTGCTATGTGTGAATCACTACTTACCTTTGTGATCGAGTCAACGAATCGATTTTAATCTTAAACTTTCGAATGAAATTTGTTTGTATTTAATTTGGTTTTTGAAAATATAGAAAAGATTCGGTTTTTATCACTAACCTTAATAAGATAATGTATGCGTTTTGCACGAATCATACCAGATTTGTAGAGATATACATGAATTGGATTTGATTGAATCGGAAAAATCTTTTTGACTTAACGTGTGACGCTCGAGCAAAGGAGAGATACATTAATTGTAACAATTCAAGTCCACCGCTAATAGATATTGTCCACTTTGGCATATTACGTATCGTCGTTAGCCTCACGATTTTAAAACATGTCTGCTAAGAAAAGGTTTCTACGTCCTTATAAGAAATGTTTCATGGCATCTCACAACTCACCCCCTTGCGGAGACAACGTCATTGCTCACTGACTTTGATATCATTTGTAATAACTCAAGTTCATGTTACTAGATATTGTCTGTTTTGATCTGTTACGTATCGCCATCAACCTCACAATTTTAAAATGCGTCTGCTAGGAAGAGGTTTTTGCACTTTTATAAAAAATGTTTCATGTGATCCTACAATCCACCCCTCATTGGGGGACGTGCCCGGTGATTGACTATGGTACCATTTGTAACAGCCCAAGTCCAATGCTAATAGATATTGTCCACTTTGACCCGTTACATATCGTCGTCAGCCTCACAATTTTAAAATG
This sequence comes from Cucurbita maxima, assembly GCF_002738345.1. Classification (NCBI taxonomy): domain Eukaryota; kingdom Viridiplantae; phylum Streptophyta; class Magnoliopsida; order Cucurbitales; family Cucurbitaceae; genus Cucurbita; species Cucurbita maxima. The sequence continues at coordinate 1,527,434 of NW_019272048.1, read as the reverse complement.
TGTTTGTTGAAAGAGGTTTCCCCACTCTTATAAGGAATTCTTCTTAGGATCTTACATGGATGAACGAGGTCATATCTGAATGAGGCAATCCTAAGTATAGGATGACTAAAAAATGCTTAAAAAAATTAAAAATGTTACATATACCAACAAGATGCACCTTCGTTCTCGTAGGCTCTATCATAGGAACTCCGAAGTTAAGCATGTTTTGCTTAGAACAATCCTATGATAGGTGGTCTTCTAAAAGAATGTTTCGTTCCCTTTCTAACCAACGTGGGATCTCACAATCTACCCTCGTCCCTTTCGAGACCCAACTTCCTCGTTGGCACTCGTTCCCCTCTCCAATTGATGTGGGATCTCACAATATACCCCTCTTTGGGGTCCAACGTCCTCGCTGACACACCAACCATTGTGAAATCCCACATCAGTTGGAGAGAGGAATGAAATATTCTTTAAAAGGGTGTGAAAATGTCTCCCTAGCAGAGATGTTTTAAAAACCTTGAGCGGAGGAAGTTCGAAAGGAAAAACTTAAAGAGAACAATATCTGCTAGTGGTAGGTTTGGACGGTTACATCTGGTATATACTATCGAACAAAAAAAATAGAGATTTAAAACGCCACTTGCATACTGTTGACTTTTTTAAAAGTCCACACAAAAAAACAAAACATAATTTGCGAAGAAAGGTCTAAAAAGGTGTAATATTTGTTAGGTCGTTCCGAACCAAATTGTATTTATTACAACGCTCAATGGCCCATGAAGGCGGGTCAAGATAGTTTAATATTAGCTTCCATGAAAGTGTATTTTTGTTTCTCTTTTCTTTTTTAAAATAGAACGAAAGTACGCTTTCAAAGTTTATGGAATTGTCGATGAAATATCAATGTCATAATCACATATGTTTAAAATGAGAACGAGAGTTCAAATTGCTTTAAATAAATAGGTCATTCTATTCTCATAATCGCTTTCATTCAAATATAGTTTTAGGTCATTCCCGTACTCTTTCTTTACCCGAGTGTCATAAATACCTTTAATGTAACAGTTCAATCTCATCGCTAGCAGATATTGTCTATCTTGGGTCGTTACGTATCGTCGTCAGCCTCACAGTTTTAAAACGCGTCTAATAGGGAGATGTTTCATTTTTCTCTCCAACCAATGTGAGATCTCACAATTCACCCCTACCTCTCTCGCACACCGCTCAGTGTCTGACTATAATACCATTTGTAACAGTCCAAGCTCACTGCTAGCAGATATTGTATCGTCGTTAGCCTCACGATTTTAAAACACATCTAATAGGATGAGATTTTCATACTCTTATAAATAATGTTTCGTTATCCTCTCCAACCAACTTCGGATGTCGCATTTAAACATTTACTTTTTTTTTAAAAAAAAAGATAAATTATAATTAAAAAAAATTGATTAATTTAAGACCTATTAAACGTGAAATTTAAAGTTACCGACCTATTAAACAATTTTTAAAATTTAGAAATCTATTAATTACAAAAATTTAAAATTCCTCCACGTGTATGCTTATGTATGGATAATAACCGAAAGAAGAAAAAAATTATAATAAATATTTGATATCAAAACGACGTAAGAAATGTCTCTTCCACGTGTATGCTTATGTATGGTTAATAAAGGGAGCTTTTATTATATGTGGTTCAAAAAATTAAAAAAAAATTATACAATATTTATTTATTTATTATAGTCTAAAATTAAAAAAAAAAAAAAAAAAAAAAAAA
>NW_019272048.1:1513274-1525391 GCF_002738345.1 Cucurbita maxima | reverse complement strand
AAAAAAAAAAAAAAAAAAAGTGCAGCTTTGGATGAGAACAAAAATAAATATTAAAAAAAAAAAAAAAAAAAAACAGTTGAGAGTTGGAGAAATTAATTTTTAAGAGTGGTTGGAATGATTTTTAATAAGCCCACCTATAAAATTGTGCTTATTTATTGCACCCACTTAGCCCTTTTCTTTTCCTATCCTTTAATATGTATATATATATATATATATATTAATGTCACATCTAAATTTTAATAAATTTTTTTCTATGGGCCCACAAAGACCCACCTCGAACGACATAGGGAATAACTTGTAAAGTCATGGTTATACAGAGATCCACCTCGAGCGGAAAATACAGGGAATGACAAGATAGTCGTAAGAAATTTCTCCAAATTTGCAAAGTCATGACCTCACAGAGACCTACCTCGAACGGAAAAGAGAGGAAATGACGAGAAAGAGCCGTGAGAGATTACTCTTTATCAACTAAAAGTTAGAAACGAAGATTAAATTCTCTACCCGTGTTCTTTGCCGCCCTCTAAAGTACGTTGAAATTTTTTCATTAGTTGAAAATTATGTTATAATATTAAATTTTAAAATTTTAGAAATTACATTAAACATTTAATTATATTTCTAATTATGTACGTCTTTTATTAAAAATTATATTAAAAAATTTGAAATAGATAAAAGAAAGTCATCGGGGGAAATCCGATCTCTTTAAATTATAGAGACGAAGAAAAGTTTTCAATTTCCGTCTGTCTTGTAAACATCTCTAAGAGTATTTATATTTATTTAATATTAATTTTTTTTAATTAAGTCAATAAATATTTAAATTTGTTTTTCTTTCGGAAATGTGTAGATAATTTTTGTTAATAAAAAAATAAAGAAAAAAAAAACTGAAATAAGTTTTATTTTATTTTTATTATTTTTTAAATATATTTATATATATAGAGAGAAAGGCATCCTTAAATATATATTGAAAAAAAACATGTATCGTGTATGACCTTGAATAAGTCAAACATGTTGACAACCAGAGTTAATTTTAATATTAAATATGATATGCTTTTTGACTTTTTATATTATAATATTTTCAACGGTATATTTTGTTCTTAGTTATCATTTTTTTTTTTAATATAAACAATATATATAAAAAATAATTTATTTTATTTAAAAAACGAGTTTCAATTATAAGCATATTTTTTATTTTTTTTATTTATTTTAAGGATATTTTTTAAATTTCTCAACCATTTAAAAAAATATTATTGAAATTTTTAAAAATTAATGGATATTTTTATTAATTTAACAGAAAAATAATTGTAAACCCTAAAATGAAACTAATTTAAATACCATCAACTTTTACGGCTTGAAATTAATGTTTTATTATTTATTTAAAAAACGAGTTTCAATTATAAGCATTTTTTTTTTTAATTTTAAGGATATTTTTTAAATTTCTCGAACATTTAAAAAAATATTATTGAAACTTTTAAAAATTAATGGATATTTTTATTAATTTAACAGAAAAATAATGGTAAACCCTAAAATGAAACTAATTTAAATACCATCAACTTTTACAGCTTGAAATTAATGTTTTATTATTTATTTAAAAAACGAGTTTCAATTATAAGCATTTTTTTTTAATTTTAAGGATATTTTTTAAATTTTTCGAACATTTTAAAAAATATTATTGAAACTTTTAAAAATTAATGGATATTTTTATTAATTTAACAGAAAAATAATTGTAAACCTAAAATGAAACTAATGTTTTATTATTTATTTAAAAAACGAGTTTCAATTATAAGCATATTTTTTATTTTTTTTTTTAATTTTAAGGATATTTTTTAAATTTCTAGACCATTTAAAAAATTATTATTGAAACTTTTAAAAATTAATGGATATTTTTATTAATAGAAAAATAATTGTAAACCCTAAAAGGAAACTAATTTAAATACCATCAACTTTTACCGCTTGAAATTAATGTTTTATTATTTATTTAAAAAACGAGTTTCAATTATAAGCATATTTTTTATTTTATTTTTTTAATTTTAAGGTTATTTTTAAATTTCTCAACCCTTTAAAAAAATATTATTTGAAACTTTTAAAAAATAATGGATATTTTTATTAATTTAACAGAAAAATAATTGTAAACCCTAAAATGAAACTAATTTAAATACCATCCACTTTTACAGCTTGAAATTAATGTTTTATAATTTATTTAAAAAACGAGTTTCAATTATAAGCATATTTTTTATTTTATTTTTTTAATTTTAAGGATATTTTTTAAATTTCTCGATCATTTAAAAAAATATTATTAAAATTTATGAATATTTTTATTAATTTAACAGAAAACCCTAAAATAAAACTAAATTAAATACCATCAACTTTTGCAGCTTGAAATTAATGTTTCATTTATATGACTTTTCTAAAAGTTTTATGTTTTCAACTTTGGAACATATTTCCAACATGTATAGGACTGACACCTTGCAATATTGTCTCACTATTATATTTCTTTTTAATTAATTTATATATTTTTTAATAAATGATATTATTTTTTAAAAGTAATGAATTATAAGAAATTATGATGGGTTCAATTAAAGCTTAGTTTTAAATTCTTAAAAGAAAAAGGAATGAGAGACAATAACTAATTAATATTTAAGTTATCATAAAAAAAGATAGATTTAAAATATTATATTAATATAATTTTGGTATCGGTACTTTTTAATAGACTAACTGTAATAAGGGTGTTCAAAAAACTCGATAACCTGAAAAACTTGATCAATCCAACCTAACCCGGTTTGAGTTAAGTTGTGAGCTTATTTGAGTTAGTTTATTGTTCGTTTTAAAATATAAATTGGAATTTTTAATTAAAGGTATGAAAAATGAATAAATAAATAAATATTTTGGGCTTAAATTGGATTATTTGGGCTAGGTTGTGAAAGGCCCAAAACACAAGGAACATCTTGCAGCCCAGTGTAGGCCCAATAATGAGATATATTGGATTGAATGGTTACATAAATTCTTATCTAATAGGAATAATTATTTTTTAGAATAAGGTTTTATTGTACAACACTTAAATTGTTTTTAATTGATTTTTTATTTTAAGAAATATACATCAAATGAAATATATCGAATCTGGGTCAAGTTTAGTACGGTATGTGCGTTAATGTTGTATAAGCACTTGTGAGATCCCACGTTAATCAGAGAGGGGAACGAAACATTATTTATAATAGTGTGAAAATTTCTCTCTAGTAGACTGGTTTTAAAGTACTGAGGTTGAAGACGAAATGTAATAGGCCAAAGTGGATAATATTTGTTAGCAGTGGGTTTGAGCTGTTACAAATAATATTAGAGTAAAAAAAAAGTGCCAGCGAGGACACTGACTCCTAAGGAGGTTGATTGTTGAGATCCTATATCGATTGAAGAAGGAAACAAAACATTTCTTATAAGGGTATTTCTATCCTTGACAAACATATTTTAAAAACTGTGAGGCTGATAGAGATACGTAACGAGCTAAAACGACGCTGGCCCCCAAGGAGGTAAATTGTTGAGATCCTACATCGGTTGGAGAAGGGAACGAAACATTTCTTATAAGGGTATTTCTATCCTTGACAAACATATTTTAAAAACTGTGAGGCTGATAGAGATACGTAACGAGCTAAAACGACGCTGGCCCCCAAGGAGGTAAATTGTTGAGATCCTATATCGGTTGGAGAAGGGAACGAAACATTTCTTATAAGGGTGTGGAAACCTATCCTTGACAGACATATTTTAAAAACTGTGAGGCTGATAGAGATATGTAACGAGCTAAAACGACGCTAGCCCCCAAGGAGGTAAATTGTTGAGATCCTATATCGGTTGGAGAAGGGAACGAAACATTTCTTATAAGGGTGTGGAAACCTATCCTTGACAAACATATTTTAAAACATGTGAGGCTGATAGAGATATGTAACGAGCTAAAACGACGCTGGCCCCCAAGGAGGTAAATTGTTGAGATCCTACATCGGTTGGAGAAGGGAACGAAACATTTCTTATAAGGGTGTGGAAACCTATCATTGACAAACATATTTTAAAACATGTGAGGCTGATAGAGATATGTAACGAGCTAAAACGACGCTGGCCCCCAAGGAGGTAAATTGTTGAGATCCTACATCGGTTGGAGAAGGGAACGAAACATTTCTTATAAGGGTGTGGAAACCTATCATTTACAGACATATTTTAAAACATGTGAGGCTGATAGAGATATGTAACGAGCTAAAACGACGCTGGCCCCCAAGGAGGTAAATTGTTGAGATCCTACATCGGTTGGAGAAGGGAACGAAACATTTCTTATAAGGGTGTGGAAACCTATCATTTACAGACATATTTTAAAACATGTGAGGCTGATAGAGATATGTAACGAGCTAAAACGACGCTGGCCCCCAAGGAGGTAAATTGTTGAGATCCTACATCGGTTGGAGAAGGGAACGAAACATTTCTTATAAGGGTGTGGAAACCTATCATTGACAAACATATTTTAAAACATGTGAGGCTGATAGAGATATGTAACGAGCTAAAACGACGCTGGCCCCCAAGGAGGTAAATTGTTGAGATCCTACATCGGTTGGAGAAGGGAACGAAACATTTCTTATAAGGGTGTGGAAACCTATCATTTACAGACATATTTTAAAACATGTGAGGCTGATAGAGATATGTAACGAGCTAAAACGACGCTGGCCCCCAAGGAGGTAAATTGTTGAGATCCTACATCGGTTGGAGAAGGGAACGAAACATTTCTTATAAGGGTGTGGAAACCTATCATTGACAGACATATTTTAAAACATGTGAGGCTGATAGAGATATGTAACGAGCTAAAACGACGCTGGCCCCCAAGGAGGTAAATTGTTGAGATCCTACATCGGTTGGAGAAGGGAACGAAACATTTCTTATAAGGGTGTGGAAACCTATCATTGACAAACATATTTTAAAACATGTGAGGCTGATAGAGATATGTAACGAGCTAAAACGACGCTGGCCCCCAAGGAGGTAAATTGTTGAGATCCTACATCGGTTGGAGAAGGGAACGAAACATTTCTTATAAGGGTGTGGAAACCTATCATTGACAAACATATTTTAAAACATGTGAGGCTGATAGCGATACGTAACGAGCTGAAACGATGCTGGCCCCCAAGGAGGTAAATTGTTGAGATCCTTTATCGGTTGGAGAAGGGTACGAAACATTTCTTATAAAGGTGTGGAAACTTATCCCTGATAGACATATTTTAAAACTGTGAGGCTGATAGCGATACGTAACGAGCTGAAACAGATAAACTGTCAGACGCGTTTTAAAATTGTGCAGCAACAATACGTAAGTAGCCAAAAGTGGTTTATATACTCACTTGTGCTATTTTCCCTTTCTTGTAAGTGAGAGCCGAGTACTCACGAGAATTTTAGTTGTTAATGGTACTTTTTTTAATTTATTTGAGATTTTTAATTTTTTTTAAGTTTAATATTGCTAATAATTTTTTTTGAAAGTAACTATAAAGTTGAGATATTTTTCTATAATTCTGTAAAAATAAAATGATAAAATTCCACCGTTGCCTGTGTGGCTATGCATGAAGAAAATCGAAATTGCACATATTTTAAACCTAAATTCAGTTTAAGGCTTCCGATTTGTGAAGGACGTGCAATGTGTAGAGTTGATTTGAGGCGATAATTCAAACGAAATTTCTGTTCGATTGCTATGATTTCATAGTTCTCGTAGTCGTCGTCTGCGTAAATCTAGTAACATATCAACGTTTGGCAGTTGAATTCGAGTCTTCCGATCGAAATCCTGTATCCTTTGCCGCCTCTAATCCGACCTATCCTCTGCCGGAATTTGCAATGAGAAAGACCGGAAGAGGAGGCCGGCGGGCTGATCAGAATCGAACTCAAGAGGTTTGGGTTGCCAAACACTCGAATCAAACTCAGAATCGCGCTTCTACCTCCGGCTCACAGCGCTTGGAGCCCGGTAATCGTCCTTCTACTGGTCGTAATTCCAACTACGAGCATGAGAATCGCCGCCGCCCCCGTCCCCGACCTGTCGAGAAAGCGGAGGTGAGTGCTTTAGCCGATGGAATAGAATCTTTCACTTGCGACGAAAAGCCTGTGGAAATGGAGAAGAGATGCGGAGATGTTGTGAATTCGAACTGTGAGATTAAAGACGGGACGGCCGGAAACTCTGGCTCAAGTGAGGCTACGGATGATGTTTACAGTAGGTTGGGGATGCTGCAACGCAGCTCCGAGGAGCCGGAGTTGTCGGAGGAGCAGCTTAGGATCAATGATCAGTTGCAGGAAGATGAGGTATGCGATTAACGTTATTTGCCTCTGATTTGCAAGCGTAATTGATTGTTTTTCAGCTGACGCTTGTTTATACACGTTAAATTTGCTACGAATTGATTTTGGCGATTCCATTTTTGTTCTTCACATTTATTCTTCGCGTTCAATCTTGAACTGTTTACTGTTTTATCGGTGAATCTTCGGCAGTTGCTGGCTTTGGAGTCCATATATGGAGAAAATATCCATATCCTCGATGAACATAGAGGGCAGCGCCGTTTCCAGGTTCATAATTATCCGATAAATTCATAATTGTTGCATCAAAACAATTTGGAAATTGATCCCCAAACTTTTCTATTATTCTGTAGATTTCCATACACATTGAGTGTCCTGGTGATATTACTGTTACTGCAAATCTCAACTCATCTGGTGCTCTTGAGATGAAAAGAACAAATTCAGACAATTTCTCTTGTTCTTTCAAAGTCAAGTATCTTAATCCCATTGTTTTGACCTGTTTATTACCGAAATCATATCCGAGTCACCTACCTCCATATTATACAATCTCTATTCAGTGGTTGGACGCTGCTAGAATTTCCCGTCTTTGCTCTGTATTGGATACGATATGGACAGAACAAGCAGGGCAGGAAGTTGTATATCAATGGGTAGAATGTCTACAAATGTCATCTCTGGTTTATCTTGAGCTAGATAAAGAGATTACGCTTGGTCCTTACAACAAGGGACATTCGGGAGATATTCGAGCAGTTTCGGGAAGTGTTTCTCCAGAAGTTGATGTTCCTGCCATTGTAAATTATGACAATCAGAGACGTGAGGAGGACTTCTGCATGAACTTGCAGGAATGCTGCATCTGTTTAAGTCAGTTGGCAGGTAAGCTCAATAATTGGCTCATGATAAGATGCTATTATTCAATTTACAGCCTATAACTCGTCCTAAGTTCTACTTTTGCTTGTATGCATTAGCGAGAATAGTTTTAATAACAATCACTTATAACATAGTAATTAAGTTCAAGCATCTAATTACAGATTGCTCTATAGCATAATAGGCAAGTTTTTGGGAACTGGTGTCGGTTAACTAGCTTTGCCCTTCCCCTCCCGACGCTAGAGAAGACAAATTATCTGTACACAATTTGACTGACTATCCTACTCTAAGAAGAGGTTCCTTTGTTAGTCAGAACAGCAATATCTGCCTCGTTATGTACAGAAAATTACTCGTCCTGTTTATTACGGATTCTTGTTCAACTCTGCATATAGGTGTCAATTTTCGTTACATAATCACTAATTATCTGCATTAACTAAACGGTTCTCTTTGTTCCGGGTTGAATCACCCTAAGCGATGTTTTGATATTGGAGATATAAATGGGGAAAAAGTTCTAATCAGATATCCTTGTGGAATAGAACCACTCGCTTCAAACTTCTAAGAAAACTATTATACTTCTTAAAACCTATTAAATGGAACAACGAACCACGAACTTAGCTGCTCCAAGTTGACAAAAATCTTTTGTAGTCGTGGTAGCCTGACCTTTAATACGTCTAGAGTGTCGTGTAATTGCTGAATTTTGGGAATCCCATGAATTTTGCTCTCTTTCAGTCTGTGTGTAGAAATTGAACTGTCGACTGGGAACTTTTAACTCCAGCTGCTTTGTTTGTTGGTTGTGCATAATCAGGTACAAAGTTTGTAAGATTTCCATGTAAGCATTACTTTTGTTGGAAATGCATGGAGACATACTCAAACATGCATGTCAAGGAAGGCACCGTTAGCAAACTCAAATGTCCAGATGCCAAATGCGATCTTATGCTTCCTCCTGGTCTTTTGAAGCAATTGCTTGGTGCTGAGGAGTTCGAAAGATGGGAATCCATGTTGCTCACGAAAACACTGGAGTCAATGTCCGATGTAGTCTATTGCCCAAGGTGTGAAACCCCCTGCCTCGAGGACATAGATCATGATGCTCAATGCTCGAAGTGTTACTTTAGTTTTTGTACACTCTGTAGCGAGAGACGTCATGTCGGAATTGAATGTATGACTCCAGAAATGAAGCTTCGTCTTCTTGAGGTTAGCTAAGTACCCAGTTCACCAATCCATGAGCATTTTTCCTTTTTGTGGGGATACTCATTAGCATTTATCGTTAGAACTTGACCTCTCACATTTTTTAACCTTGTTAACGTGTTATTCTTAATGGCGCAGGAGCGTCAAAGTTCATCTCAGTTAAGTAGTGATCAAAGACGAAAGGAACGCGAGATGATAAATGAGCTTATGAGTGTCAAGGAAATACTTCGCGATGCCAAGCAATGCCCATCTTGCAAAATGGCAATATCACGGACCGAAGGTTGCAATAAGATGGTTTGCAATAACTGTGGACAGTATTTCTGTTACCGCTGCAGCAAGGCAATTGATGGATATGACCATTTCAGGTTTGTTCATGCGAACGAGCATTAGTTTAGTACTGATGATTCGCATCAATTGTGCACTTCTCTTAGATAGATGAATCTAACACGCTAATCTTTCATGAAGGGAGGGCACATGTGAATTGTTCCCGCAAGAAACCATTCAACAGTGGGAAGAGCGCATGAATGCACGGCAGCTGTTGGGCCAGATTCATGCAGAACTTTTTCCTGAAAATGGTCATCCATGTCCTAATTGTGGTCAAATTAATGCCAAGGTGAGTAGTGAGTAGGACACATTTACTAATGGACATGGTGTTTCTTTAGGTAGTCTCTGTCAAGCAGCTGAACTATACAAAGAAACGAATACATTTGAAGGGGGAAACGGGTCATAATGTAAAAATTTTGGTAGTATTATCACTCAATGTAGTCAATCCAGGATTCCTTTTTAGTATAACATCTGTAACCGCCGCCTGGGCCCACCTCTAGTGGATATTGTCCTCTTTGAGCTTTTTTTTTCGGGCTTCCCCTCAAGGTTTTTAAAACGCATCTGCTAGGGAGAGGTTTCTACACCCTTATAAAAAATGTTTCGTTCCTCTCCAACCAATGTGGGATCTCACAATTCACCCCTCTTCAAGGCCCAGCATCCTCGCTTGCACTCATTCCCTTCTCCAATCGATGTGGGACTCCCCAATCCACCCCTTCAGGGTCCAACGTCTTTGCTGGCACACCGCCTCATGTCTACCCCCTTCAGAGCTCAACCTCCTCGTTGGCACATCCTCGTTGGCACATCACCCTTCAGAGCCCAAGCCTACCACTAGCCGATATTGTTCTCTTTAGGCTTTCCCTCAAGGTTTTTAAAATGCGTCTGCTTGGCAGAGGTTTTCACACCTTTATAAAGAATGTTTTGTTCCCTCTCTAAGCATCAGATATTTACCGTTTGAGATATTATTGAGAGTTGATATCTCTTTCATTAATTATGGTATTCAACGTAGATCCCTATTAGGATTCAGGGTTTTTTTCCTGATAGGCAAGACAAACCTATCATTCAGAGTGTTATTTTGGACAAACCTATCATTCAGAGTGTTATTTTGGAAAAAAAAAAATGGATTTCTCTGTCCGACACCATCATGCTTTTGTTCTTTATCCACCAATTGAGCATTTCCAGCTATCGTGCTCGCAATTGTTCGAACATCTTACAAATGGTACTCTTCAACCTAGTTTTCCTTTTCCTTTCCTCATAGTGATTGATTCAACACTAAAATTAGCTTTGGCGAACTTCACATCAAGTTTTGAATCAAGCAATTGGTCATTTCCTCTAGCATTACCGAAACCCGGGTCTCGATCTCTTTACTACATTCCTCTGTTTCTTATTGCTAATAATTTGCTTGATCTAGATCTTAACACCATCATGCTTTCGTTCTTTATCCTCCAATTGAGCGTTTCCAGCTATCGTGCTTGCAATTGTTCGAACATATTACAAATGGTACTCTTCAACCTAGTTTTCCTTTTCCTTTCCCCATAGCGATTGATTCAACTCTATAAATAGCTTTGGCATGCTTCAAATCAAGTTTTGAATCAAGCTATTGGTCTTTTCCTCTAGCATTACCGAAACCCGGGTCTCGATCTCTTTACTACATACCTCTTGTTTCTTATCGCTAATAATTTGCTTGATCTAGATCTTAACATGCTGATGAGTTAAAAAAAAAAAAAAAAAATACTGTGTTTGTGATTCTACTTTATTTTGTTTTCATTCTTTTAATGAATGAACAGGTTGGCAATAACAATCACATACGTTGCTGGGCGTGTCAAAACCACTACTGCTATCTATGCAAAAAAATTGTGAAGCGCAGCTCCCAGCATTATGGACCCAAGGGCTGCAAACAACACACAGCTGGTTAGTTTTACTGCTACACTTCCAAAAGCCAAGGCTTATTATTACCCATCAAAATTAAAGGGAAGAGCCATTTACAGTCTCGTAAAGCTTTTATCTTCTTCTCCCACTTTTTCTTACCCCTTTTTCCCCTCTTTCACTTCATTTTTCTGACTGATTTAGTTTAGTCGATCATAGGATAATGTTTTATTCAACACTTCTTTTTTTGTTGAAACAGATATCAGTAACTTTTATAAGGTTTACCCATGTAAATGTATTAGAATTACAGGCCTGTTCTAATAATACCCATGCTGTGGTTCATATTTTTAGTTAATTTTTGTGAAATCTGTCCTTCACCCGTCGATGTAACAGCCCAAGTTTACCACTAGTAGATGTTGTCCGCTTCGGCTCGTTACATATTGTTGTCAGTCTCACGGTTTTTAAATTTGTATGCAAAGTAGAGGTTTCCACACCCTTATAAATAATGTTTCCTTCCCCTCTCCAACCGATGTGGGATCTCACAATTTACCCCCTTTTGGGCCTAGCATCCTCGCCGGTACTCGTTCCCCTCCAATCCATGTGGAATCTCACAATTCACCCCCTTTGAGGCTTAGCATCCTCGCTGGCAGTTCCCCTCTCCAATCCATGTGGAATTTCACAATCTACCCCCTTTGAGGCTTAGCATCTTCGCTGGCTCTCGTTCCTCTCTCTAATCAATGTGAAATCTCACAATCCACCCCCTTTGAGGCTTAGCATCCTCGTTGGCACATCGCTAAAAGATATTGTCTACTTTGATCCGTTCCGTATCGTCGTCAGCTTCACGGTTTTAATATGTCTCTGATAGAGAGAGGTTTTCACATTCTTACAAAGAATATTTTGTTCCAACAAAATTGGGATCTCAAAAAGTGTTAGAATGTTTTGTTCCAACAAATTGGGGTCTCAAAATAAGTGTCATGAACAACACTCTTTAAAGATGGGAGGTTTGGATTCAAAATAAGTGTCATGAACAACACTCTTTAAAAATGGTAGGTTTGAACATCGACCAATGTTTAAGCTGTAATAGTAAGAGGAAAAATAGTTCTTCAGCAAAATGATATGACTCGTTTTCTTTTTGTCGGAATTAAAGTTAGTCAAGAATGACTTGTACGAAAAATAATTGGAAAAAAGAAATTTAAAATAAAAAAGCGATAAAACAAGGTGAAAAATGGTCATATTTTTTTGTCATTTCTTTTTGTTAATAATTCACACATTCCTTGTATTAATTTTATTTGGATGGTAATTAAAAATAATACAGAAAAGTTTCTCTTAAAAAAAGTTAAAAAATTATTAAAATTTTAATTTGTGCATCCATCAAATTAAAACTTAATATTAGTAAAATTATGAAGATTTTTTTAATTATTATTTATATTAAAAAATTATTGGTGTAAATTGAATAGAGGTAGAAAGTACGAAAAAATTAAATTATTTTTACAAATTAAAATTAAATTATTTTATTAAAATTAAAGAATTCATATGAATAGTTAGTTTTTTTTTTTTTTTTTTTTTTTTTTTTTTTTTTTTTTTTTTTTTTTTTTTTTT
>NW_019272048.1:1445214-1513187 GCF_002738345.1 Cucurbita maxima | reverse complement strand
TTTTTTTTTTTTTTTTTTTTTTTTTTTTTTTTTTTTTTTTTTTTTTTTTTTTTTTTTTTTTTTTTTGTCGGCTCAAAAACAACGCAAAATTTTACTTACTCTTAAAATTATTGCAAAAAATTAATAATATTTGATATTTATGAGAGGTTAGAAATGGGTTATAAATTGACAGCAGAAATTCAAAACCCTTATCTTCTCCAATCTCCATTGCTCAATTTTCCTCTCAGACCCCTTCGTTGTATTTGCTGTTTTCCTTGTTGCTAAACGTTGATCTGACTTCTGATTCCTGTACAGTTCTAGGGCTTAGTTCATTCGAAATTTGGGATCGCAATGATTACCTCGTCGCCGGCTAATTCTTCCATTTCTACCACACCGGTTGCCGGAAGATGTACCACTAATGCCGCAATGTCTCTTGACGATTTTCGCTTCCCCGCCAATTTAGTTTCCCTACAAGAGCGCAAGGACGAGGCCATGAGCGGTTAGTTTCCTTTTGATCCACCTTCTTATCTCTTGGTTGTTCCAGCGATGTTCTTAAACTTCGGCATCTAATTCTGATTTTCCTGCTTCCTTAGGTATAAAATTTCTTTCAAGATCGTGTGTTTGTTTAATGGTTACTTCAACTCCAAAACAATCTTGTTGATGTTTCTACTTTTGTTCTTGTAAATCAGTTCGTGTTGTTTTGTGCCATTTAGATTTCTTTAGGCCTTGATTTGATTGCTGGGGAACTGATTAACTGACGAAAATGCTATGTTCTTCCACCAGTATACGACGAGAAACATGTAGTCGTCGGTGGACATAGATATACATACTAACTAAAAATTTAAGGGATGGGGAAATAAGAACAAGGCTAGAAAATTTGAAAATACTTTTTTGAGTTTACGACATGGTAAGAGGTGTTGGATGATGAAAGTCCCACATCGGCTAATTTAGGAAATGATCATGGGTTTATAATCAAGAAATACTCTCTCCATTGGTATGAGACCATTTGGGGAAGCCCAAAGCAACGCCATGAGAGCTTATGCTCAAAGTGGACAATATCATACCATTGTGGAGAGTCATGTTCATCTAACAAGAGGATCCAATTTCGTTCTTAGCCTCTGGCTTACTCTGTCATGAATGATGCGGCTTCTAACTAGAATTTCAGAGAAGTGAGTGAATTTTTTAGTTGGTACTTGGTCGTTTAAAACATCATTGAAGACCAAAATCTAACTAGTCTTTAATGTAGTGAGTAACCAGATTGTTGTTGAGGATTCTTGGGAGAGGAGTCCCACATCGGCTAATTAAAGGGTTGATCGTGGGTTTATAAGTAAGAAATACTATCACCATTGATATGAGGCCTTTTGGGGAAGCCCAAAGCAAAGCCACGAGAGCTTATGCTCAAAGTGGACAATATCATACCATTGTGAAGAGTCGTTATTCCTAACAATGGTCTCCCTCCCCCGGACAAAAGTAAATGATTTTATGTGCCCTAATGGAGTTTTTCTTTTATAAATTTCACCTTCATTTAGTATGCAGTAGCGTGAATTTACATAAAGAGTTAAGAGGGAGATGATCCGTTCTTATTCTTTCTCAATTTGTGAAACATTTCCAGGTAAAATATAATATAGATCTTCTGTTGAAATGTTTTGATGTTTCCCACTTGTGTTATATTTGGGCGTTTGTTGATTAAGAGGGGTAGTGGATAAGAATTTTAATTGAACATTATAATGTCTTTTTGCTATGCATTTTGGTTAATGAATGAAGCACTTCCTCTTGTAGTGAGTAAGGTTTGAATTTTCTGTGCGTTGCAGCTCTTAAATCTAATATAATGGCTGCACTGAACAAGGAGGTCAAATCCCTGGATGATGATAACTGGATGTTTGAAGGTCCTCGCTCTCGTATCAACCTTACGTCACGACAAGGTCAACTATTCAACTAGATCTGACTTCCTCATTCTGCATTCTGCACTCTTATTTAACCTTCCTCCCCCTTGTTTGTCCACCGATGTATGTGATGCATACCGATGTAACAGTATAACCCTTGTATGCATCTTGACATGTGTGAGCATAGTCTGTCCTTTGAATTACATATGAAAAGAAGCAAATGCATATGCTTTAAGATCTCACATTGGTGGAGGAGAACGAAGCATTCTTTATAAAGGTGTGGAAACCTCTCCCTAGTGGACACATTTTAAAAACTTTCAGGGGAAGCCGGTAAGGGAAAGCCCAAAGAGGACAATATTGGCTAGTGGTGGGCTTGGGCTGTTACAAATAGTATAAGAGCCAGACATCAGATGATATGTCAGTGAGGAGATTGAGCCCTGAAGGGGGTGGACATGAGGCGGTGTGCTAGCAAGGACACTAAGTCCCGAAAGGTGGTAAATTGGGGGGTTCCACATCGATTGGAGAAGGGAACGAGTGCCTGTGAGAACGTTAGGTCTAGAAGGGGGTGGATTGTAAGATCCCACATCGGTTGGAGATGAGAACGAAACATTTTTTATAAGGGTGTGAAAATCTCTCCTGAGTGGACTTAGCATTCTTTATAAGGGTGTGGAAATCTCTCCTTAGTGGACTTGTTTTAAAAAGCTTGAGGGGAAACCCGAAAGGGAAGCCTAAAGAGGAAAATATTTGCTAGCGGTGAGCTTGGGCTGTTACAAATAGTATCAGAGCCAGACACCGAACGATGTGCCAGCGAGGAGGTTGAGCCTCGAAGGGGGGGTGTATACAAGGCAGTGTGCCAGTAAGGACGTTGGACCCCAAAGGGGGTGGATTGTAAGATCTCACATCAGTTGGAGAGAAGAACGAAACATTCTTTATAAGGGTGTAAGAACTTCTCTCTAGTGGACGCGTTTTCAAAACCTTAAGGGGGAAAGTCCAAAGAGGACAATATCTGCTAGCGGTGAGCTTGAGCTGTTACACATGCACATGCTATTGACTTGGAATGATTTGAGATCTTTCCTCGATGTTGTGTGTAAGAGTGTGTGCATTGACTTGGAATGATTTGAGATCTTTCCTCGATCTTGTGTGTAAGAGCTCTAGTGATGGATGTTTAGTTTTCAGTTGTTGATTACTTCTACTTTCCTTTGCAACCAGTTGAATGCAGCAATTGAGTTCAATGTTGTTTATGCAACTATTGCCATATATGCTTGACTACTCTACTTTTGCGCTTTCAAGGTGCTAATTGCCATGCAATTCCATATCAGGTGGTCATTTCCTCAAAAAGACTGAAGAGAAAACAAGATAATGGGCCAGCTTGATCATAATCTCAGTAGAGTTCTTCGGCCTCATTCCCACAATCCAATCAAGTAATCCTTCTATTCTATTTGTAATTTTTCTTTAGCTGTTAAAGGGTTTGCAAATGCTTGTCCAAATCAAACCTTGCTTGACATGTTAGGCCGTTTTTCTAATTATTTTTAAAAAGTTTATAGATCGAAAACATATATTTTGAAAGTTTAGAGGTTCGACAAAAAAGGTTGATATCTTGGTCGACTGCACATAAAATCGAGGTTTGAACACAAATTGAGGCACAAACCTCCTCCTCTGGTTTTCCATTCGAATATGTGATGTATTTATATGAAGAGTTCGACCTATGACGCTTGAGTCGAGGTTTTGAGCTTTAAATTAAATTAACCCTATAATCCTTTGAGTGCCTTTGAATTTATCCAATTTCGATTATACCTCTTAGTCTCTAAGTCGGAATAATAATCTTAAAAGCTAAAAAACTAGACTCATAAAGAATCAAATTAAAACAACTATATTATCTCTTTCATCTTATATCAGATTTCACCTAATACGTCATATTTTGAAAATAAATTTTCTTATAGAACTAAATAATTTAGCTTTCATGTCCGAGTGTTAAAGATTTAGAGAGAAAAATGTCGTGACACGAAAGAAGTGAAATTTCTTAAGGAAAAATATTAGGTCGGTTCTTTAAAATAAAATTTTCAAAAAAAATAAAAAGGGTAAAAATGAAGAAAACAAAACTTGCCGAACACAAATTGGAGGACCCAATTATCATCTTGGCTTCCTTGTGTGTATTAACCATTCTTTCTTCCATGAATTTAGCTTTTTCCATTTGTTGAATGGTTCAAATTTTATATCTAACATTATTTTGATATGCTTTTAGGTTTACCCATCATAAGTCAACTAAAACAAAACAAAACATTGAATACGTCATACAATATTTGATCTCAAAACCACAAGATGATGAGAAAAGTATTTCGTATATCATAAAATCAAAGAAAGTATTTCATATATCTCATAAAATCAAAGAACTTTCTTCATTTTAGAGACATGAGATCTTCAACATATCGATACAAAATTTTATGTGCCCACTAATAATTATTAGATATAAATTTGAAGTTCTTTTGTGGCGATTTAATCCAATAATTTCTTCTAGTAATTTTTTAAAAAAGATTAATTTTTTTTAGTGATATATACCAAACTCAAATTTGGCTCTTAATAGTCAAATTATATTATCAAAAGAAATTTAAAATATGGGATCGATTTCAATTATACCCAAAAATTTTAAAATATGAGATCAAAACTCGATCATAACAAAAATAAATAGAAAATATCGTAGAAACGAATAATAAAACGGGGCTAAGTCCCCATCTCCCAAAATTTCCAAAATTTCAATTTTTGAAAGGGTAGCCATCAAGAAAAATTGGTGAGGTATGAGATTAAATTAAACGGCACAGCAGATGCCACAAATTATAAATAGGCAATAGACGGAGGGCCTAAAGATAAATAGGCAATAGACGGAGGGCCTAAAGATAAATAGGTAATAGATAGAGGGCCTAAAAGTAAATTTGATAGGAAGAAAGAACCTGACTCCCGCAGCTACGCCAGTATTTTCCAACTGGCGTATTGGCCCTTCTCCCAATTCTGTAACGGTCCGATTCGGAAAATCGAAAATAGCAGTAAATATACTCCAGCTGGATTCCATTTTCATATCCGCCGCGCCGGCGCCGGCAGTTCACGTGAACTATCGGTGCTTCAGTAACTGGTTCTGTTTTCTGATCAACTATTCTTTGTTTAGATTAAGATTATAGTATCTAATCGGAAGTTACAGAAGTGCCGCCAGCGCAGAGGCGAACAAAAAAACTTGGAAAACTAAAAGAAAGTGGAATAAAAACGATTTAATCCGGCGGAGTATTTGATGTACAGAAGCACACGCGGCGGCGAGTGAAGCCGTACGGCGAAAACGAGGTCAGTGAGATTTTACCGGAAGTTCAGATGATCGGAAATGCGGAGTTTAGAAATCCGCGAGTTTCCTAGGAGAGCGAGATTTAAGAGAGGATGATTTTTCGATCTCTTCTAGTTTACGGAAACTCTGAATCGCCAGAATGTTGCCTTGCTTCGGCACAATAAGTTCGTCTCCATCGGCTTTGATTTCTGCTACTTAAAACACCAAATCCAAAGGTTCAATTTCAGAAACTACACAGAGAATGCCTCAATTAGCAAAATCCTCAACTACATTATACCTAATTGTTCAGAAGGACGCTTGAATCTATGAAACTGAGCCAAATCTGAAAAATCGAAACAGAATATCAACCTAGACGATCGATTAGATTGAAACAAACAGAATATCAACCTAGACGATCGATTAGATTGAAACTAGAGCGAAATAAGGAGCGATTGAAGGTACCTGACTGCGAAGGAGTGTGCGAGCAGATGTAAAGGATGAGGAAGCAGATAATGGTAAGGATAGGGATGGCGTGAACGAGGTTCTCCTGCCGCGGAGGAGAAGGCGATGGAAATGAGAATCGGAAAGATTTAGAGACTTTATCGTCGTCTTGTCCGTCGTAGATGACAATTGAGGAAGAAGATGGAGAGTGTTTCTTGCGCTTTTGATCGTCGGCCGGAAGTCCATCGGATTTGGCTCCGGCGCCATGGCCGTGGAGCTTGGAAACTGGTGAGCCTAGAGATTGCCTTTGCATTGTAGAGAGAGAGAGAGAGAGAGGTAGAGAGAGAAAGGCGATGTTTGCTTACTACCGTGATAACATTTTGTCTTTGTTTTCCATATTTTTTCCATTTGGCTCTCGTGATGTTTAATTTTAACGTGAGATTAGGTCCATATTTTATTTTTTAATTTTTTTTAAACTTTTAATAATTTAATATATATTTGAATTTTTTTTTAAAAAAATCTAAAAAATACATTTTGAATCGAAACTATTTTATTTAAAAAAAACTTTTGAATTTTTTTTTTATTAAAAAATATTATTATGAGTACTATTTTTTTAAAATATCTTAAAGTTTTTGAAAGTAACATTAATACTTTTTTACTTTATAAAAAAAAATAATTTTTTTTAAACGAAATTAGGTAATCATATTTTTTTAGAAATATTTGAAATATTTATATAGTTTTTTTAGAAAAATAAATAAATTTTATCTTAAAATGTTTAATTTCATTAATTTAAACCTCAAATTTAAATAAACTTATTTGTTATTTAAAAAAATTATAATAGACGCGTAAAAATATTTTTTTTTTTAATGCCCATTCTACTCGATCCATCGAATTTGAGTAGAAAGCAAGTTTATTTGAGATAAAAATTAATACGAAAATTACGTTCGAGAGCTATGTTTATGCTTTTCATGATAGTGGTCACTCGATCTAAAATGCCTTAGTGATTTTTTATATTTATTTTCAATAAATATAATTTATCGTAGAGTAATGTGCGAGAAATCTTTATAACAGTGACGGTATACAAAAATTTAACCGAGAATATAAATTGATATTTCAATTGAAAATTTGAAATTTAAGATAACAACGTTAAAATGGATAAAGCTAATAAAATTTAAAATAAAAAAGATTAAGATATTTCAATAAATAAGACATCAATTATCATTTTGAAAAGAGACCGTAGCTCAATAAATAAGACATCAATTATCATTTTAAATTCACTGAAATGAGCCTAGATTAACAATAATTAATATTTTTTTTTTTCTCAATATTGGATATTCAAATATCTAAACTCCCACTTATTGAATAAAATAATTATCGTTATATAAAATAAAAATAAAATTAAAAAAATGTCCTCCATATAATTAATTTTTTTAATTATTTTTATTGGGCTTTTATTTTAAAGCCCATTTTGACCAGGCTCAAGGCCCAAACCAGAATTTCAATAAAACCAAAGAAGAGAAAAGGAAGATAAACAGAGCGAGGGAAAATGGTGTTATGGGAGATTGCACTGGCAACAGCCTATTTCTTGGGACTCAAGCGAACATTTAAGCTCGTTTTGAAGACTCAGCGGCGTCTTGTTTCCCCTAACCACCCTCGGATTCGTCGATTTCTTCACCGGTATTGTCCCCTTCTTTCTTATGTTCTTCGTATTTTCTTAATCTGAATGCTTCTGAATGCTTCTGTGCATTGTCTCGTTCAGCGCCTTTATTTTCCCCTTGATTCTGTAGGATTTGAATTGAAGTCGTTATTTGATTAGTATGTGATGGATATCTCAATGTCTTGTTTCGATGATGAAAGTTCTTCGATAGCTTTTTGTTGAAAAAATCTGGAAGTTGAGGATGTTAGTGATATTGCATTAGACTTCCATAACTATTGATCTGGATTTTGGAATGTTCATTCACAAATCAAGGATATGTGTCCTTGTGAAACATGATTTTGGGCTTAATATGCTAAACTTTCCATCGTTAATACTCTATCTTCTTGCTTTGCACCTACAGAATCCAGCCCTTCGCATTAAACAAAATGTGAGATCCCACTTCGGTTGGGGGAGAATGAAGCATTCTTTATAAAGGTGTGGAAATCTCTCCCTAACAGACTTGTTTTAAAAATCTTGAAGGGAATCCCAAAAGGGAAGACCCAAAGAGGACAATATGTGCTAGCGGTGGGCTTAGGCTATTACAAATGGTATTAGAGCCAGACACCGGGCGATGTGCCAATGAGGAGGTTGAGCCTCGAAGGGGGATGGACACGAGGCGGTGTGCCAATAAGGACGTTCGGCCTCGAAGGGGGTGGGTTGGAGGATCCCACATCAATTGGAGAATAGAACGAGTACTAGCAAGGACGCTGGGCCCCGAAAGGGGTGGATTGTGTGATCCCACATCGATTGGGGAGGAGAACAAAACATTATTTATAAGGGTGTGGAAACCTCTCTCTAGCAAACACGTTTTAAAAACTTGAGGGGATGCCTGAAAGGGAAAGCCCAAAGAGGACAATATCTGCTAGCGGTGGGTTGAGCCCCAAAGGGGGTTGGACACAAGGCGTTGTGCCAATAAGGACGTTGGGTCCCGAAGGGAGTTGATTGGGGTCCCACATCAATTGGAGAATGGAAAGAGTGCCAGCGAGGACACTGGGCCCCAAAGAGGAGTGGATTGTGAGATCCCACATCGGTTGGGGAGGAGAACGAACAAAGCATTCTTTATAAGTGTGTGGAAACCTTTCTCTAGCAGATGCGTTTTAAAAAACTTGAAGGGAAGCTCGAAAGGGAAAGCCCAAAGAGAACAATATCTACTAGCGGTGGGTTTAGGCCGTTCACTAATTATTATATGTTTTCTTTATGGTTACTGGATTGAAGCCTTTACATTTGCATAGTAGCATTCTGGTGGAATAGTTGGACTTATTTATTGTACTGTATGGAAGATATACATGGTCTTAGATGTAGAAATTTTCACATGGGTCTTCATTTTCTCTGTAGAGTGTAGGTAATTGGGTGATTAAGTTCGTGAAGTTTCAACCTGATAACTGTTGACTGTTCGTACCTGATGTTAACAATTCACCTCCCTTGGGGGCCACATCCTCGCTGGCACACGGCCTGGTGCCTAGCTCTGATACCATTTGTAACAGCCCAAGTCCACCGCTAGCAGATATTGTCTTCTTTAGGCTTTTTCTTTTCGATTTTTCCTTAAGGTTTTAAAACGCATTTGTTAGGGAGAGATTTTCATATTCTTACAAGAAATGCTTCCTTCCACTCTCAAACCAACGTGGGATCTCACAATCTACCTCCCTTGAAGGGTCCAATGCCCTCGTCGGCACACCACCCAACGCTTGGCTCTAATGCCATTTGTAACAGTTCAAGCTCATCGTTATTGGATATCGTTTTCTTTGGGCTTTCCCTTTTGAATTTCTTCAAGGTTTTTTAATGTATCTGTTAGGGAGAGGTTTTCACACACTTATAATCTTCAACCGATGTGGAATCTCACACCTTCCCTACTCTCTAGAGGACTCTAAATATTTTAATTTGTTGCCTAACATAAAAGGGTTTGCTTCCCAAATTTTGGAGACGTCTTCAAACATGTCGAGTCCCTTCCACCGGGGCATATTTTGGGGTTGTTAGTGGTCTTCTTTTCCTTCACAGTTTTCTAATGCTAAATTTGTTATTTAGAACAATGTCTAGAATATGGAACAAATTGCTGCAGTGAATCCGATTCTTTCCTATTGAGTGATGCAATGCCAAGCATTTCACTTCTCACTTCTGTGAGATCCTACATTGGTTGGGGAGGAGAACGAAACACCCTTTATAAGGGTGTGGAAATCTTTCCCTAGCAGACGCGTTTTAAAAATCTTGAGGGGTAGCCCGAAAGGGAAAGCCCAAAGAGGACAATATGTGCTAGCGTTGGACAATGGGCTATTACAAATGGTATCAAAGCCAGGGCAGTGTGCCAGCGAGGACGCTGAGCCTCGAAGGGGGGTGTGGATTGTGAGATGTCACATCGATTTAAGAGGGGAACGAGTGCCAGCGAGGATGCTGGGTTTCGAAGGGGGTGGATTGTGAGATCCCACATCGATTGGAGAGCAGAATGAGTGCAAACGAGGCTGCTGGGCCTAGAAGGAGGTGGATTTTGAGATCCCACATCGATTGAAGAGTGGAACGAGTGCAAACGAGTATGCTGGGTTCAGAAGGGGGGTGGATTCTGAGAACCCACATCGTTTGGAAAGGGGAACGAAACATTTTTTATAAGGGTATGGAAACCCTCTCTAGTGGACGTGTTTTAAAAACCTTGAGAGGAACCCCAAAAGGAAAACCTCAGAGAGGACAATATTTGTTAGGGGTGAGTTTAGGTGGTTCTCTATAAACTCACCAAAACTCCCGGATTAATTCCTTTATCTTTGCTGCTAGTCTGAACTGGTTTTTTTTCTTTAACTGCTCGTATGCACGTTTTCCTTACTGCAGACGAACACGAGCCATATTCGACGTTACTCTGAAAGCTCACCGGACCATTCAGCATCGAGACATAAAAGTTGGTATGCATGTTAGCAGCTGGATTTCGCAATGGCTTAATCGAATGAAACCGTCTGCTGGGATTCATCAACATCCCAGTGGCACTAACACAGGCATGAAAATGATAAAGCAGGTTTCCAACTCGTACATGAAACATCGAGCCAGCACTCGAGCAGCGATCGGTCAGAAAGTCGATAAATATCTATCATTTACCTCATCAGTACACAGATGGCCTAAGGCATTCCCTACCATTGCAATGATCACGAGGCAACGAAAGCCTGCTGGGACTATGAATCAACACAGACAATTTAGCATTTGTAGCTCTGAAGGAATGAAAACAAATTACAGAAGAGGACGTTTCGAGCATGGTATTCGAGACGATATTAAGCAATGGATGATCAGATAGTATTCATTTTCTTCTTGTTTTAAAATGTTTGGAACATGCTCTTGGAAGCCATGCCTTTGCTTATGAATAAATCCCAAAGGTAGTGTTTACATTTTAGGCCGCTAGCAGATACATAGCAAGATATTACAATCTTCATATCATTATATCGAATTTTTGCATTTTTTTTCACGAATACATTAGAGTTGTGAGATCACATTCTTTATGGCCGTCGTAGTGTTCACACTACCTGTGTGGAGAGAAAATCCAAATTTTTACCGACTACAAGAGTTTAAAATAGTTCTCCACCCAAAAAAAGTTAAACAGGAGACAAAGAAGGTAGTTAAAATTGGCGAAAGATTATGAGTATATATCCAGTAACTTCTTAGAAAAGTAAACTTGGTCAGAAAGACGACTCATTCGTCAAAGATTTCGAGCAAGCCCATATAGTTGTAGTGACCGAGGGAGTCATAGCACAACTGGCTCGACTCACAATACAACTCACGCTTAAATAGAGAATCATTGACTCCCAACAAGAGGACTCTAACCTCGAGAAAATCCTTTTTCCTGATAATAGAAGAGCCTTTTTCCTGACCATAGAAGAACTTTTCCTAAAAGAGAAAGTTTAAGAGACAATATCTGCTTGCAGTTACAATAGTTCATCAATATTGAAACTAAGTTCACAATTTAAACATGCCGAGACTGACTAAGACATTATTCATCAAGAAATCTCGAGTTGGAATTTGGTAAGGATTTGTATAATTTATTTATATATATATTTATTTATTTATTTATTGTAGTTAAATTGATGGTTTTGTGTGATAAATTATTAATTATATTATTAAATACAAACTTTTAAGACATGAATTTTGCCATAAAGTTATAGGGTTTGTTGAGATTGGTTTAAAGTATAATATATTCCCATGAGATTGAATTTGGCATCAACCAATATAGTTTTCACATTCAATATACTTCATTTAAGTTCTGGATAATAATAATTAATAATAATAATAATAATTTTAAACTAAATAATTTATATCCAATTTCATTAATTGATTTTGTAAAAGTATTATAAATAAAATAAAAAGTCAACTCCCCTATAGTTGACTTCTTTAGGCTCTAAGGTGTTCCTTCCTTAACATACTTATGGTTCACTTAAAGATAAGATTTAATTTTTTTTTTTAAATGTAAATTAGAAACAAAACTTTAAAACCTTTTAATTATTTTTTAATCTTAACAAAAAAAAAAAAAAATGCGGGCAATGGTATTTTTTTCGTTCAAATACTCTATAACTTTTTAAATTTGTGTCTTATAGATTATTAAATTTAAATATATATATATATATTTTCGTGACTTTTCTAAAATATCAAATAGATTAATAACCTATTAGACATAAAAAAAAATTTATCTAAACTTTAAAAAAAAAATTTAGGGATATATTCCATATTTTTTAAAGTTTAAAACAAATATGACAATGATTAAACTATAATGCTTCTACTTGAGAGAGGAATGGACGTGAGATCTCATCATCCACCCGCTTGGGAGCCAGAGTACTCAATGACGCACTGTCCAGTGTCAGCTTTGATACCATTTGTAATAGTCAAAGCCCACTGCTAACATATATTGTTCGTTTTGGCCCGTTACGTATCGCCGTCAGTTCCACAGTTTTAAAACGTGTCTACTAGAAAGAAATTCCCACACCCTTTTAAAAAATGCGTCGTTCTCCTATCTAATCAGCGTAAGATCTCACATTATAAATTTGGCCTATATGGTTTTAAAAGTTAAAATTTGATCGTGATGATTTGATAAAACTCTTATAAATAGTCCCTACGATATGAATATATTCAATTTTATCCGAATGATTTGAATACCTATTCAAATCTTTTTTAAAAAATCATTAATCCAATAGATACAAACTTGAATATTGTCTTATTAAACGATAAATTCATTGATTTTTTAAAAATATAAATACTAAACATACTTTGAAACTGTCGGTATTTTTTAAAGTTGAAATACCTATTAAACACAAAATACAAAATTCGTGAAAATTTAGAGGCTAAACTCATAGCTTAATCGATAGTTTCTCAGTCGATAAACTAATTTGGTTTGGTTCTTGAATTGTCCTCGAGATTAGGGTTTTGTTCGAGTTTAAGGTGTAGTTTAATGAAACTAAAACTCGCCCGAGAAAAAAAGGATTAAAAAAATGTTGGAACAAAAATGAGATAAACAATGAGGTTTGTACCATAGAATTTAATGGCAAAGTTGAAGTGATAAATGATGGTAGCTTGAGTTGGTTTTTGACCAAATAGTAAATCCCATAAATTTGTATGCAGAAAATGGCGCGTTATAATTATTATTTCTGCTCACAGTTTTATTATTTTTTTTGTACCAAACCAATTTCTCCTCTGCACCATATTATTATTTGCTTTTCATAATTCATGGGTCCCCAATCACCATAATTCAAAATTTTGTGGCTCGGAACGTCTCCCGATTCGAGAAAATAGAGGGTTGTGTTCATACACAATAGATCAAGTCGATAGACACGTTGTCTACGTCATACAAGATTAGGGTAAAAATGTCTTTTTCTTTTTTTTTTTTTGTTCTTGATTCAACTTTTTCCAGTTCGAGAAAATTAGGGTTTGTGTTCGTAGAAAACGGATCGGGTCGGTAGGTCTGTTGCCTGCATCGTACAAAACTATGGTAGAAATGTTACGATTTTTTTGTCGTTGATTTAACTTTTCTAAGTTCGAGAAAATTGAAGTTTGTGTTTGTAGAAAACGGATCAAGTCGATAGGCCTATTGTGTGCATCATACAAAATTAGGGTAAAATGTTACTTTTTTTTTTTTTTTTCCTTGATTGAACTTTTTCGAGTTTGAGAAAATTGAAGTTTGTGTTTGTAGAAAACGGATCAGGTCGATAGGCCCGTTGCTTGCGTCATACAAAATGGTCTACTTGGAGCTCTCGATTCCGTGACCATCGTCCATTGCCCGTTGCTTGCGTCATGACGCAAGCAACAGATTTTGACTTCCATGACCATCGTCCTACTGTCTTAATCGACCAATACCGTTTGTGGGATCTAGGTTAGCGTGCAGTTAGGCATTGCAACCCGGCTTCCAGTTCATCTCGCATCGCCAGTTCTGCTTACCAAAAATGGTCCACTTGGAGCTCTCGATTCCGTGGCATGGCTCAACAAAGCAGCCATGTCGTTCTACCTATTTAAAGTTTGAGAATAGGTTGAGGGCGTTGCACCCCTGATGCCTCTAATCATTGGCTTTACCCAATAGAACTCGCACGCGAGCTCCAACTATCTTGAGGGAAACTTTGGAGGGAACTAGCTACTAGACTGTTCGATTAGTCTTTCGCCCATATACCCAAGTCAGACGAACGATTTGCACGTCAGTATCGTTGTGGGCCTCCACGAGAGTTTCCTCTGGCTTCGCCCCGCTCAGGCATAGTTCACCATCTTTCGGGTCTTGACAGGCATGCTCACACTCGAACCCTTCTCAAAAGATCAAGGTCGGTCGGTGGTGCAACACACAAAAGGATCCCATCAGTCAGCTTCCTTGTGCCTTAAGGTTTACTCGCCCGAACACGATCCTTTTGTATGTTAACTACATTATGTTCAAGGCTACATTAATAACCTTGGAATTTCATACGATTGATAATATTAAATTGTATACGTGCGAGATAGGAATCAAACCTTCACTCTTTCAGATGCTAATTAGTATTTTATTTACTCAGTTGTACTCTGATTATTTTTATTTTTTTTTTTTTGTAATTTTACAATTGTATGGTGGAGATCGAACCATCAACTTTCAAGATGATAACTAGTGTCGTATTCACTCAGCTGTATACTCGAATCGACAACAAAATATTAAATTTGTGTTTCTTTTTTTCTTTTTCGTATCGTAACCCTAATATTTTATGTTCGTTAAATAATTTTATGTTCGATCGACATTATACTCAATAATTAAAGTAAATAAAGCAATTGAGTTGCCCAATGAGGTATGGCCTTGAGGTGCCCCTATAAAATTAATATATGAATGTGATGCCATTATTGCATTTCCATACATGGCAACCATGCACACTTTATTATTATTACATCAAAATCTTTCATATCTTACCATTCCCATGAAACTCTTCTCTTTTCAACCCTTCATTCTTACGATATTCATTAAACCATCGTTTAGAACGGTTCGAACGATCTGAAAAATTCAATCAATGCAATTCAACAATCGTACCATTTGGGTTCAAATGAATTAAATTTTTATGGATTCGGTTTCAGCCTGACTCAACTCTACCCACGAACATCTCGACCATGTTTAGTGAGATTATTTAGGATACCATCTTGTTGTAAGTTCGAATATCACCTCCACATACACATGTGATATAACTTAGGGTTGTTTCTGCTTAGAATATTACATCACGTGTAGTAGTTAGAGTTCGGTTAGAATTATGTCGAGGGAGAATTATTTATTATTATTATTATTATTATTATTTTTGTTAGCTCGACCGGAAATAGAAACACTTAGACTCCCTAATTTTTTTTTTTATTAGAGTATACGTCTTTAACTAGTTTAATTAAGATAATTATTAATTAATATTATTTTTAATTTAGTTGATTATTAAGCAAAAAAAAGAAAAAAAAAAGATTGTTGATCTTTGTTGTTTTGGGCCCGCAGGATCCAAAACAATGGACGGTCCAGATCCTATTAACCTGTTGACTGGTGGATTAATTTCTACCCGTCAAAGCTTTTTAAAGTCAAAGCTATATTTTATCTCTCAATCCACAATCCGGTTACTTGCTATCTCGGTAAATGGT
This sequence comes from Cucurbita maxima, assembly GCF_002738345.1. Classification (NCBI taxonomy): domain Eukaryota; kingdom Viridiplantae; phylum Streptophyta; class Magnoliopsida; order Cucurbitales; family Cucurbitaceae; genus Cucurbita; species Cucurbita maxima. The sequence continues at coordinate 1,497,820 of NW_019272048.1, read as the reverse complement.
TAATTAACTCGAAAGCCTCCAATTCCAATACGAAATGGAAATTACACTTCACGAACCAATAACAGAGCGCGTGTAGTAAACACAGTCATACGGCGCGTTAAATACAGCAACGTAGAGGTTTGACTTTTCCGTAGTGTAGAGAGAGAAATTAAAATCCATTTAAAAATCGCCACGTGGAAGGTAATAGCCGTAGTAAGAAAGTTGGAGCCGATCCATTTCTGTGAACGTGCATTAAAAACTCGTCGTGGTGATTTTTTTTTTTGTTCAAAAATTAAATTACGAAATTTATTACGGAGAGAGAAAATGATTTTGCTCTGCTTTTGAAAAATCTCAAAATAAATAAATAAAATAAATAAATAAATTATATAAAAATGTTAAAATATTTTTTTTTTTATATTTTAGATTTTTATTCTATTTTATTATTGTACTTTTTGTTGTCTAATAAGAGTCCCTACACTTTCAATAATTTTAAAATATAGACCATAATATTAGTTTATTATTTTAATAATTTTTTTTATTTATAAAAACTATCTTTGAATAATAAAATTTAAAATTTACAATATATATATATATATATATATAAACTAACTTTGGGATTTTCGTTTAGAATTCTAAATATTTTTAATTTCCAAATGATATTAATTTTTTAGTTATTTTTTGAACCATTTATATAATTACCCCAAAAAAAAATGAAATTACACAAATTAAACAATTTTTTAAATTTTTTTTCGACTCTGACATCCCACCTCGATTGGGGAATACAACAAAACCACCACTTGACACAATCGCACTTTTAAAGGCAACGGACTAGCGATTGTGCGGCACTCACTTTCCAATGACAAGTGAGCTAAGCCAATTTGTACTTGCGTCGCCTACGGCCAAGCGACGTATGATCAAGCCTCTAGCCTCGGTTTTAAAAGAAGGTTTTGGTAAACGAGGGTAGAGAGAGATTTAGAAAGAGAGATTTTGGAAAGAGACGTTATATAAGCAAGCAAGAGAGAGATAACAACGGCTTAGCATATATAACCTTGGGTAGGAAGAAGTTGACAACTTTCTTTATAAGGATTGGAAACCCCCCTCTCTACCATATGCGTTTTAAAAAACTTGAGGGTAATGTTGAAAGCAAAAACTTAAAGAGATCAACTTCTCTCTATCCGATAGTTATATACTGTGAGTCGTTGTTGTTGCCTTTTTTATTGTATCATATATATATATATATATATATATATATATATATATATATATATATATATATATATATATATATATATATATAACATCAATTTCAATCTCTCAAATCTTGCTATCAAAACTATTTTTTGAAATCTCTCTCTCGTTTTCTAAAACTTTATTCTTGAACCGGGGCCAGAGGCTCGAGCATACGTTGCCTAGACATATGCGACTCAAGAACGAATTGGGTCAGAGTCTCAAGTATACGTTGCTTGGCTACCTATTTTCTAAAGCTTTATTCTTGAACTGGGTAAGAGGCTCGAACATACGTTGTTTGGCTACCCATTTTCTAAAACTTTCTTTTTGAACTGGGGTCAGAGGCTCGAACATACGTTGTTTAGCCACCCGCTTTCTAAAACTTTTTTCTTGAACCGGGGCCAGAGGCTCGAGCATACGTTGTTTGGCCATAGGCGATGCAATAACGCATTGGGTTACCTCACTTGTTATCGAGAAGTGAGTACCACACAATCGCAAGTCCGCTGCCATCAAAAAGTACAATTGTGAAGCGGTAGGCTTGAACCGTTACAATAACACAAGGAATAACTTTTTGGGACAACTTTTTCAAATTTGTGAGGCCTCAAGATTTACCAAACAAACAAAGCATAAAGCTCTCTCCTTTTTGCAATACGTGAGGTTTTTAGAGAGAGAGAGACAACAAAATTTGTCTTAGTTTTCCATTTGTGGGTCTGAATTTTAACACAACCTTCCTCCTCCTCCTCTTCTTCTTCATCCCAACCTCTTGCTCCGACCACCGCCTCAATCTCCGCCGCCAACCACCGCCAAAAGCAAGAACAATCTTCATTTGGTGGAATTTCCTTGGTGGGTTAGAAAAAACACTAAAGAAAACAGCTAAAGTTGGTAGCTTTATTACAATATCTTTGCATGCCAAGCTTCTAAACACAAAACTCCCTCTTTTCCCAACAGATCTTTGAATCAATTATGACCAAAACGTTCTAATAATCTCTTTTTCAGGTCAGTGTGGTGTAACTCCAAGAATGTATGGAGATTGCCAAGTGATATCAAGCAATATGGGAACAAACATAAACCCTAATTTCAATTTCATCTCCAATTTCCAACACTTTTCTTCCATATTGCCTGTAAGTTCTTAATTTTTTATTCTTCGTTCTTCATTTTTTTGGTTGAAATTATTATGGGTTTTGAATGTTTGCAGAAGGAGGAAAATGGGGTATTGAGAGGGAAAGAAGATATGGAAAGTGGGTCTGGAAGTGAGCAGCTTGTTGAAGAACATCAAGGAATAATTGAAATGGATAGCAATAATGATAATGTTCTTCACCAAAATTTGAAGAAGAAACGCTATCATAGGCATACTGCTCGTCAGATCCAAGAAATGGAGGCGTAAATTTCTTGGTTTTTGTTTTTTTTTCTGTGTTTTTTCCTTTGAAGATTTATGTTTCAAAAGGGTTTGATTTTGTTTGTTTGGTTTTGGTAGTTTGTTTAAGGAATGTCCACACCCTGATGACAAGCAGAGGCTTAAACTTAGCCAAGAACTCGGACTCAAACCTCGTCAAGTTAAGTTTTGGTTCCAAAATAGAAGAACCCAGATGAAGGTTTGTGTTTTTTTTTTTTTTGTTGTGTTCAAAAATTCGTTCTAAACTGACTCTAAACGTTGAGTTTTACAAACCCGTTTTATATTTCATCTTGATTTGGCTTTAAACCTCGCTAAGTGAAGTTTTGGCTCCAAAATCGAAGTACCCAGAAGAAGGTTTGTGTTTTTTTTTTTTAATTATTCAAAAAGTTGTTCTAAAACGGACTCTAAACTTCAAGTTTTACAAACCCTTTCTATATTTCACTTTGATTTGGCTTTCAACCTCGTCCAGTCAAGTTTTAGCTCCAAAATCGAAGAACCCAGATGAAGGTTCGTGTTTTTTAAGTATTTAGAGAGACATTCCAACCACTCTAAACGCCAAAATTTACAAACCCATTTTGTATTTCACCTCGATTTGGCCTCAAACCTCACCATGTTGGGCTCCAAAATCGAAGAACCCAGATGAAGGTTCGTATTTTTGAAGTATTTAAAAAGTCATTTCAAACCGACTCAAGAGAGTCAAATTTTACAAACCCATGATCGTGTTTTTTTAAGTATTCAGAAAGACATTCCAAACACTCTAAACGTCAAATTCTACAAACCCACTTTGTATTTTACCTTAACTTGGCCTCAAACTTCACCAAACTTAGTTTTTGTTCCAAAATCGACGAACCCAGATGAAGGTTCGGTTTTTTTAGTATTTAAAAAGTAATTCCAAGCCGATATTTCACCTTGATTCTTGAGAAAAAAAAAAAAAAAAGAAGAAGAAGAGTATTTTGCTGATTCCTTCCATTTAAGACCCTTGAAACCCTAAAACTGTGAACCCATAATGATCTTTACAAGCTACCATGGCTATCTTCTTTCTTTTAACAGTCTGTCCGCCATTAAAGTGACCTTGTGGTTGCAGTATTAAAAAGCCCTAACTACTCAAATGTCTGTGTTTCCCAATGGCATTACAAATTAAATGCTTTCCCTTTAACTTTTACCGCTGTTTTAAATCAGCTTAGTAAGTGAATTAGTGACGTAATTAGGGTTTCTTTTTGGTAATCAATTAATTAGAGACTTAATCTTGGTTTAATTTGTTTGACAGGCACAACACGACAGAGCTGATAATGTGATACTTCGAGCTGAAAATGAAACCTTAAAAAATGAGAATTATAGACTGCAAACTGCCCTAAGAAACATCATATGCCCTAGCTGTGGAGGGCAGGGTATCCTTGGGGAACCCAGCTTGGATGAACAGCAGCTTCGTCTCGAGAATGCTAGGCTTCGAGATCAGGTAAATCAATTAGGTCAAATTATAAGTTGATTCGTCTGTGAATCTTCGAGTTTGTGTCTCATGATTCGTCCTAAAATTTTAAAAAGTGTCTAATGAGACCTTAAAGTCCAAATTAAGGTGAGATTTGTGAATTTTCGAGTAACTTTTGAACTCTTTTATAGGTCAAATTATAAGTTCATCAGCTTGTGAATTTTCGAGTTTGTGTCTCGTGATTTGTCCTAAAATTTTAAAAAGTGTCTAATGAGACCTTAAAGGCCAAATCCAGGTGAGATTTGCGAATTTTCAAGCAACTTTTGAACACTTTTAATTAGGTCAAATTATAAGTTTATTAGTCCATGAATTTTCGAGTTTGTGCCTCGTGATTCGTCCTAAAAATTTAAAAAAGTGTCTAATAAGCCATTGATCTTGTAGATTTGTGTCTATTTGATATTTGAACTTTTAATTTTGTTGTTAACAGTTGGAACAAGTTTGCTCGTTGACCACAAGATACACTGGTCGCCCAATTGAAGGGATGCCCATGCAACCATCTTTGGATTTGGACATGAATATATACTCGAGGCAATACACGGAGGCCATGGTTTCGTCCTCCGACATGATGTCGATGCCCTCGATGCTCCCGCCTGAGGCTGCCCACTTCTCGAAGGGCGACCTATTAATTGATGAGGAAAAGACACTGGCAATGGACCTGGCTGTGTCGTCCATAGCTGAACTTGTTAAGATGTGTCGCTCGACTGAGCCTCTTTGGGTTCGAGATAGCGAGAGCGGTAAGGACATTCTAAATGTCGAAGAGCATGCTAGGATGTTTCCATGGCCATTGAACCTCAAGCAACACTTGATCAATGAGTTTAGGACCGAAGCCACTCGTGACAATGCCGTTGTTATAATGAATAGCATTAATCTTGTCGACGCCTTTCTTGATGCCGTAAGTTCCCATTTCTAAGCTTTTGTTTTGAAATTCAATAGCTATGCATCTAGCTCTCCGTTCCTCGTTCTACTATAGTTGGATTCCGTTATTCGTTGACCCGATCCAACTTGAAAATTTGACTAATCTTTTTGAATTGGGATTTTTTTTTAGAACAAATGGATGGAATTATTTCCTTCAATTGTGGCCAAAGCAAGAACTATTCAAGTCATTTCATCAAGTGTTTCAGGCCATGCCAGTGGTTCCCTTCAGCTGGTAATATAATCTAAACCCTAAATTTCCAATTCCATCTCTAAAACTAAGAATTTTTCTTCCTTTCCTTTAGATGTATGCAGAACTTCAAGCCCTTTCTCCGCTTGTTCCGACGAGAGAAGCTCACTTTCTCCGATGCTGCCAACAGAACATCGACGAAGGAAGCTGGGCCATCGTCGATTTCCCAATCGACACCTTTCACGACAGCCTTCAGCACTCGTTTCCGAGATACAGAAGAAAGCCCTCTGGTTGCATTATTCAAGACATGCCCAATGGATACTCTAGGGTAAACCCTCCAAACCTCTTCTTTTTAGAGTCTAAGTGCAAAATCTCGGGTTCAAAAAATTACCACTCAACTCAAAAATTCAACTCATGGGTTACGAAAAATTAGTTCAAATTCATTCAGGTGTGAAAACATCATCTAAATTGTTTCTGCTCTCCTCGAACATAGAATCATCAGAAGAGACTGGAACAGTGATATAGCAATTATATTATACGGTTGAACGTATGAGAGAAATTACAAAACATGTTTCGAACCGTACATTCAGATTACGATGGATGGAACGTGTCGAGTGATTATTAATATGTTTGTAGGTTACATGGGTGGAGCATGGAGAGATAGAAGAGAAGCCAATCCATCAAATACTCAATCACTTTGTGCATAGTGGAATGGCTTTTGGGGCACACCGTTGGTTGGCTATCTTACAAAGGCAATGTGAGAGAATTGCAAGCCTCATGGCTAGAAACATCTCTGATCTTGGAGGTTCTAACTCTATTTTATCTCTCTCTTTGAATTTGACCTAATTTTGTGTTAAATTTGTATATTATGGTTTCTTTTGGGATTTGTTTTCAGTAATACCTTCACCGGAAGCTAGACAAAACCTAATGAAACTAGCACAAAGAATGATCAGAACTTTCTCCGTCAACATAAGCACCTCCGGTGGCCAGTCGTGGACGGCGTTATCTGAATCTCCTGACGATACTGTTCGTATAACCACACGAAAAATTATCGAGCCTGGCCAACCTAATGGGGTTATTCTCAGCGCCGTCTCGACCACTTGGATTCCTTATCCTCATTATCGAGTCTTCGATCTTCTTCGAGACGAACGTCGACGATCTCAGGTATTTTGACCCAAATAATTCGTCGAGTCACTATATATTACAGTAGTCTCAGGTATTTTGACCTAAATAATTCATCGAGTCACTATAGATTACGGTTGTCTTAGGTATTTTGACCTAAATAATTCGTCGAGTCGCTATAGATTACGGTAGTCTCAGGTACTTTGACCTAAATAATTCGTCAAGTCGCTATAGATTACGGTAATCTCAGGTACTTTGACCTAAATATTTTGTCGAGTCGCTATAGATTACGGTAGTCTCATGTACTTTGACCTAAATAATTCGTTAAGTCACTATAGATTACGGTAGTCTTAGGTATTTTGACCTAAATAATTCGTCGAGTCGCTATAGATTACGGTAGTCTCTGGTATCTTGACCTAAATAATTTGTAGAGTCGCTATAGATTATGGTAGTCTTGGGTATTTTGACCTAAATATTTCATTGAGTCGCTGTAGATTTCGGTAGTCTCAGGTATTTTGACCTAAATAATTCGTTAACCCGCTATAGATTACGGTAAAATTATAAACGTTTTTGTCGTTTCAGCTAGAGGTTCTTTCAAATGGGAATTCGCTGCATGAAGTTGCTCACATTGCCAATGGCTCTCACCCTGGAAATTGCATCTCTCTTCTTCGTATTAATGTGAGTTTTTCTTATGAAACTTGAAAACCCTAATCTCTGATTTCATCTCTATTGAAACTATTTGAATGTTGCAGGTGGCTAGCAACTCGTCCCAGCACGTCGAGCTAATGCTGCAGGAGAGCTGCACGGACCAGTCCGGCAGCCTCGTCGTCTACACAACAATCGACGTCGATTCAATTCAATTAGCCATGAGTGGAGAAGACCCATCTTGCATTCCTCTCCTCCCCATAGGATTTTCCATTGTCCCTGTCGTCGGGTCTACCATTGACGGACATCCATCACCACCACAAGAAGACAGTGTAGCTAACTCCGGCTGCCTCCTTACCGTCGGCCTGCAAGTTCTAGCCAGCACTATTCCATCAGCAAAGCTCAACCTATCAAGCGTCACTGCCATCAACAACCACCTATGTAACACGGTGCACCAAATCAACGCCGCTCTCGGCAGCCCGGCTAATATCGAGAACGGTAATACCATTGCTGAGCCTAATAATGCACCGGCGCCGGCACCGGCGCCAACACCCAAGCAATAAGCCTTTGCATGGTAGGCAAAGAAACAAGTGAGCTGCCAATTACCCAAAATCTCCCTCCCTCATGCCACCCATGACGTAGATTCCAAGGGTATTTTCGGTAACATGAAAAAGATCTAGGGTTTTTGAGTGGGAGATTGTGGATAATTGGTAGAGAGAGAAGGTAAATTAGTTTAAAAAAAAAAGTGTAATTAATTAAAATTATAGGAGTAGTTTTTGGTGGGTAAATAAGAGAGAGAAATAGGGTAGATTTGATGTGTGGATGTGGATCAGGGTGTAGGGTTATTGTGGAAGTCAAGAACGCACCAGATAAAACCCTTGGTCCCTGACAAGGCTGTCAGAAAGTGGGGCCTTGTCCAGTCAGCAAGGGTGGTGGTTCGGGCATTGACTTCTTCTGCTTAAATTGTGTGTCAGTCAGACGGCGTCGTTTCAGTTGCTTTTCAATTCTTTTTTTTTATTTAGATGAATTATTATGACTCTGAATTTATTGCTTCCCATTAATTGCCTTTCCTCCTTTCTCTTTTCCAAAAAAAAAGAAAATATATTATTATTCAGCCACGTGGATGTCCAGTCATCCGTAGAGAGAAAGCCACGTCACCAATCTCTTAATAAGCTTATGATCGAGACCATATGAAAAATATATCTCAATTTACTCTTTAAATATTTAAAAATAAATACCAGTTTCATAATTTATTTTAAATTTTTTAAAATTTTAAAAACAATTAAAAATACTCTTATATTAAAAAAATTCATTAATACTCTTCCACATTAATTTTTTTTTTACATACGTACAAAATTTATAATAATGAATATCTTATTGATGGAAAAAGAAAAATGAAAACAAATTCTAATAGTTTTTAGTCCATCGGCTAACAAGGGTAACAAGGGTACTGTTGAATTTTTTTTAAAAAAAATTTGAAGTCGAGAGTCAGTTGAGACATGCACCGACCAAGTGCTAGATTGTGCACAACGCAAGTCCTTATAGGGACAACGAGGCAACCAAAATTGAGTGGGGGAGAGTCCGCGAGAATGAGTCGCTCACCTCGAGAAAGTGCTCTAAGAAGTGAGCACCAGTGAATTCCATGAGTCATCCCCTCTTGCCTAATGTATATGACTTCACAGGGTATTTTTGAAATAAAGAATGAGTAACGGTAGGGGTATTAATGAAAATTTAAAAAATTAAAAGGGCATTTTTGTAAATTTAAATGTGTTAGAATGATTAAATTGCAAAATAACATGGGGAATATCCAAAGGTGGGTCTTAATATTGTTGGGTTACATGTGGTAGGGAATGATTGATGTTTATCCATTTGAATGATTTTAAAGGCCATTGGTGGAGTGACACATCCCCTCAATTTAAGGGTAGTCAATGCTAGAAAGGGCAATATATTGCTAAATATATCCCTAAAAAAAGTATGAAAAACCAAATATTTTATCATAATTATAAATTATAGGTAAAAGATATGGTGGTCTCAATGCCATCCATGTGAACTTTCTTTTAACATGTTTTGTAATCAACAACGTAAGAAAGTTGAGGTGTTTGAAAAATTCGTTCATCTAAAAAATCTGATCGACTCAATCTAACTTTTACGGTTTGAGTTGGGTTCGACTAAGTTCAAATAAATGAAAACTTTACGATTTGAGTTGGGTTCGGTTGGGTTCAAATAAATGAAAGCTTTACGGTTTGAGTTGGGTTCGACTGGGTTCTCCTAATATTTCACATGGTTCTTAAATTTTTTTTCGAGAGATCATTCAACATAGAATTGCTTCAAACAAACATATTTAAGTTTGAAGTTCCTAGGATTGAACCACAGAAAAGGCATGTGCACCTTGTTGGTATTAGTAATAATTTTTTAATTCTTTTAGGTCTTTATTAACCATTATATCTTTAGGATCGCTCGCATTCGGATGCTCGGATGTGACATCATCTCGTCCAATCCTTTAAGTATTGAATTATGCATTTGTCAAACGAGAATCGAGTTTGTACAAACCTAAACTCTCTAATAGGGTTTGGATTGTGTTTGTGTAGAAACAAAGGGCTTCCGCTCCTTAGCTAGCTTCTAGGGTTCACAACTAATTCTCTCTTTTCTCGACGCCTTTTACCAACTTCTAAATTTCACTAGAAGACTTGTCAAGTATTTTTGCAGTATGAGTAGGTTCGGTTCAACCTCAATTTCATGTGTTACAAACTAATTCGATTAAGGAAGGACCATTTCGAACTTCGAAAAGTGAGCATTTGTACCGTATAAGTGGAGGATGGAGTTGCTATAAATAGCACTCGATCCATAATTTATTTGTAAATTTTATTTATTATTTTAATTCCATAACTTTGTGTAGTGGGCAAAATGGGTGAGAAGTTACTTGTCAAAATATCGGTAACTTATTTTGTAGGTGACATTTGAAGGGTAGGAGTGAGTAACTTATGAACCATGACCACCAACTTCTTTTAACAAGCATTTGAACCGTTAAAAGTTTATTTTGTGGAGAGACTATAAATACTAATAAATTAGTATGCAAAAAGGCATATTTTTTATGAATGAAATTGAGCTCTCTTATACTTTAAATTTGAGCATCATCTTCATTTCTAAGTTTCAAGCAATTCTTGTGGTAGATTACATCCGAGACGTTCAATCAAGCCTTGATTAAGTTCGATTGTGGAGCGACTCAATTTAAAATAAGGTTCCAAATCTTGCTTTGAGATCTTTGATCTTAAGAGGTAATCTGTAATCTAATTCTAGTATTATCTCTTTGATCCAAAATTTGTATAAAAAAATATTAATTTCTTTTATTAAAGAATTTTTGTTTCAACAAAAGTTTGGATCATTGAGCTGAGGATTAGAATTGTCTTATCAAAAGACGATCTAAAATATTCAAGAACCCCAAAATGATAAAAAATCACCCTGAAAGAAAGTAAGATTCAAATTATCTTGTTATCAAATATCTTAACGCAACAAAACTGGTTTGAAATTCGAATCACTCCACAACCAAGATTGGTTTGAATGATTCTAAATATGTGACCTAAACTATATACAATCGTAGTTTTAGGCTAAAATAAAGCACAAATGCTTTAAGTCTGTCTTACAAGACAACATACATGACTAGATATAGATCTTCCACGGGACAGTTCAAAGAGTTGTATCTTTCGTATTTTATGACTATAATTAACCGTTAATGAAAAGTAAATAAAAAATCTTAAAACTTAAATATATTAATGGAACACCATAAGTCGAGATCTTAATCATCCATCAACAAAATAACGTATACTCTAAATCAACATATGAAAGTATTGAGAGTTAGGACAAGACGTATGTTTTTTTTCTTTTATTTATTTAATTTTTTAGTTGAACGGCGTCCTAACTAAAAATTTGAACCTTCATTTGTAAGGAAAAAATAATTTAGGTATTTATCTATCGAAAAAAATTGAACTATATTCAAGTTGACAACTATCAGATCCCACATCGATTATAGAGAAGAACGAAACATTTCTTATAAACATATGTAAACATCTCTCTAATAGACGTGTTTTAAAATCATGAGACTGTCGTTTATATGTAACGGACTAAAACGATATATTTTTTGTTTAAATTTTAGTAAAGTCCCTATACGTAACCATTTTATATATCTTGATATATTCTTTAGCTTGAAGCTTGAAATCATGTTCTTATTAACATACAAGTGTGTATACTCAAGCTACGTTTCGAGTATGTTTGGTGTCACGATTGCAGTTTCGAGGCAATGAATTTAGCGATTGTACAACGCTTGCTCTAATCCAATGAACAAGTCAACGTGAAAATTAGACTTATAGACATTTCTAACTTATGGTCGAGTCTCGAGCCATGTTTTGAGAGAAAATATTTTAGAAAACATGATCAGGAAAATCGTTGAAAGTAAGCATTGTCAAAGTCAATTGTATTGAAAACATGCAGACAAAAAAAATTACAATACTTGGTCGGGGAAGGTTTGATGACTACTTGATTCCCTATAGTATATTTTGAGGCGATCAAGTCTGACAATCTTAGACATGATTTTGCCGAACGATCATACAAACAAAAAATAGAATAATAAAACAATACAACATGAAATAAAATAAATGTTCAACATGACATTTATATATTTTATGATAAATTTGTTGATTCTCACATATTCAGATTTTGAAATAAAATATTATATATTTTTAATAAATATAAAAAAATAGTAATATATATATATAGATTATATAGTATTTTAGGTTATAAATTTGTTAAATTAAATAATTTATTAGATAATAACATTATAAAAATAAAAATAAAAATTGTTTTGTATTTTTCTAATTAAATTTGTAATAAAAAGGAAAGAATTGTAAAATGTATTATTTTGTGGATAACGCCGGTCCTTAGTCGTTGGACAAAAAGGGTAAAAAAGTCAAGAGGTTTGCCACAGAAATAATGGCATTTATGTCAATTCGTACAGTTGCACCCACTGAATCTTCGCGGCGAGTAGAAACGTCACTGTACGCGCGCCCTCCCAAGATTCTCTTTCCGTGAATTCAGTAATTTCCGGGGCGCGACTTTCCCATTAATATATTTTCATATATTTTTTTTTAATATTATTTATGCTTCAATCACATTAATTAAAATTAAATTCGGCCGATTGAATTTAAATAAATTAAAAATTCACAATTATATATATATATATATATATAAATTTAATTGCATAATTATTTAAATTTTAATTTTTTTTAAAATTAAAATTTTATAAGTATTTTTTAAACCTACTGAAAATATTAAAAATTCAACTGCATTTTAAAAATAAAATAATAAATATTTTAATTAATTTTTTTAATTTAAAAATATTATTGAGAGTATTGCATTTTTTTTTTAAAAAAGTTACTATTTAAAATTTTTATTAATTTAACCGACAAATATATAGGATTAAACCTTTGAACTTAAATAATATATTTAGTTTTAACTTGTTTATTTTTCAAAATTTGGGTATAGTTAAAGAGATGAATAAATTGGAATATGATTACAATTATTAATTAAAAAATAAATTAAATGTTTATATAATTGTTTTCTAAAATCAGGAACCATCCTCCTGACCTCTATGCGTTTTAAGCTCGCTTTTAGTTCTGGTTCTTCCCGCCGGAAACTCGCTTTCCTCGCCGGATAACCGCTTAGACTCCGGTGAAGCTCTTCTCTCTTCCACAGGCCGCTCATCTTTCTCATTTTCTCTACTGTTTTCCTTGGATTGGTCGGAGAATGGATTTCGATCTCCAAGTATTTTTTCTAATGACTCGGTTTTGTGTCGTTTGTTGTGTTCTATGAGAATGTGGTCAGCCTGCTGCTCGTCGAAGGCTTGCTCCTGACTGTTCGTTGATAACTATGACCTAAGTTCATTTTATTTTAGATTTCTTTCCTTGTTCTGTTCTTTCTTTTCTTCTCCGGTTGTTTGTAGTTCGAGGAAGTGATCACTGAGGGAGGCGTGTAAGGAACGATTTCGGCATGAGATGGTACTATTTCGATTCTTTGTTTTTTTTATGAGTTAGAACTTTCTTGTAGCTGCATGATATTGTTATTCGCTTCTTTTCAAGCTGATCATTCTATGTCATTACGTTTGATGAGATCTTGTGCATTGTTTGGTTTTACCACAGGATCAGAGAAGTGACAAACAATTTTTGTTTGCGTTCTTCCCTCGATAATTTCTGCCTCTTCTATGCAGCTTTTTGACTCGCAAAAAGTCTGACATTATTGGAATCTATATAGTAATGGTTGAGTGGATGAACTTTTTTCCTGCTCGAAATTTTAGGAACTCCTTGTCCTTATCTATCTATTCATTTAACCTTCAATTTTGTTTTTAGTTGTTTTTGTCCTCTAAGCCTAGGGCGCTGGACTTCGGTTTGAACTTTGACTTTGAAGAACTTAATTCTATTTAAAAAACAGATTATTCTGGTATCATGTCGAGGTTGAACTTTTGAGTTTTACTAATTTCTTATCGAATTGTTATTCCAGTAATTATAATTCTATCTCGTGCTTTTCAAGTTCAAGTGCGCTAACTGGTTGAACATTACTGAAGCATGTTGATTTGGCTCGCTCTCTGTGTTCCGTAATTAGAATTGTCACTGACGAGTCGTGCGTGAGTTTAGCTGTTATTATTTTAAATGAAGATCGTGATGAATTCGATTAAATTGTTTCTTCTTCCCAATTCGATTATGTTTTTCTGTTAAAGGGTAAAGAGTAAAAAAGATAAAGGCAGTAATCATTCATAAGTGCAATTCTACAAGCTCCTGTTCCTTAGTTGCTTCTTTGGTTCAAATATCTTGTATTATTTCAATCTGAAAAAGTGTCCATGGCATCTTGTAGAGTCTAATTTTGTTATTTCATCCTGGTTTTTATAGTGTTGACAGGTGGAATGACGAATCTTCATGTCCCCAGAGTCCCAAAATGGCGTCGAGTTTCTTAAAAGGATTCAGTGAATGAAATCTGAAGCTGTTGCTGAAATATGTGGACGACAAGCAGGGGAGATGCTTCAAGAGCTTCGGTATCATGTGGCATGAAATTTCATGATGATGTAGATTCATTTTCGTGGAAAAATGGTCCTTCTATTGGGAATGATGACTTTTCTAAGCGAGGAGTGGGCAAGTTTCACTGCAGTGATCTAGAATGGATTAATAAGATTCCAGAATGTCCTGTATATCATCCCTCAAAAGAGGAATTTGAGGATCCTCTGGTTTATTTGCAGAAAATTGCTCCGGATGCTTCAAGTTATGGTCAGATATCCTATTTATTTATTTATTTATTTTTTCTTTCTATTGACATCATCATTCCATGCAATATCTTATTATCTCAATAATTAATGAATTATGAGAGTTTTAGATGATAATGAATGGGAATAAGGATAGTTTAATTGAGGCATTGAAGTTGTTGAAGTACTGTTGTTCTGCAAAGGAACTTTTTTCAGGAGCAGGGATCTTTAGTATAGTCTAGTCAAAATTGGATATTGGTCATATTTGATTCAGCGTAGGCACGTGAGATTAGTGATATATCATTACTATTTTCAAGTTATGTTCACTCGTTTACTCCTTTGAAATTTGGGATATGTGGTACTGATGGTGGTTTAGAGTTTGGTTTTGATTATTTGTGCGTTTTAAACACCATCTGTTCTTTTAAATGGATCTTTTTTAGTCCTATCATTCTTTCATTATATTTTTGTCCAATGGGTTGAACCGTTCATCATTATTAGTTTATTATGATTTATTTTTTTTGAACAATGCTTCTCTACAAAGCTTACAGACTTCGTTCAAAGTTTTGATGTTAGACTGATTCACTTCTAATGTTTATGCTTAGAATTATATTTCTCATTTACTCTATACGTTTGATTACTGCCTTCTAATAGTCACTTGACTTCTTATCCGACTACAGGTTTTATCAGTGATCTTTCTACATATTTTGTTTTATTTCTATTACACTCCACACAAATTTTCACATTGTGCATTGTGCATTGTGCTTAAATTTAATGTATCCTATGCCAGATGACCATACTGATACTATGGAATTTTATTGAGTTCGTCAAAGCACAATACAGATGGCCATTGGCCAGTCTTAAAATAAACATTGTGCATCAATAGTTGATACTTCTGATTGTGTAAGATGAGTCTTGTTGTTTTGGGTTTTCTTTCTTAGTGTGTTATATACTTGTCTTTCCTTTATGGGGCTATTTTCTTAGCCCTTGTGTCTCTTCTGTAAGTTTTCCAGTACTCATCATTCCCAACGGAAGTTTTTCATGGTTTTTATACATCCCACTGACCTTTACCCTTGTTTACGAAATTAGAACTTGGTAATTTCTTTAGACCTGTAGATTGGACTTTATCAAAAAGCGCATCCTTAAAATTTTCGTTAATAATTTGAGATAACTGAATTTCATATAGGTTGACATTTTGTTACGTTAGTTCATTGAGAAACCTGTAAAGTTTGAATCGTAACATTTAAAACAAGTTTGTATTGTAAGTAAAAGTTGGTCCTTTAACAATCTCTCCAACATATTGTCATGGTTGTAACCCTTTTTAACCCAATTGCTTTGGTCATTTTGACTTGATGTTACAGACGTAACCTCTCACATTTCATTTTGACTTGATGAAATCATGGTCATCATATATTTATGCACGAAACTGTTTTAGTAGTACTATTCTATTGCATTTCGCTTAAAGTTCTTGAACCGTGCTAGCAAGTACGATAGTATCCATCCCGTGCCAAGGCCTGAAACTTCTGTCACTTTGAGTACCAACCTAATACATAAGAGCTTGTAGAATGACTAATCTTCTCTTAACAACTAGGTGAACGTATAATTTCATTTCACTTTCCCAATCAAGAGAGTCCTCTTTTTGTTTTTTGTTTTCAATAATTGTTGCTTCTCATTTACATTGGAACTTTCAGGTATGTGCAAGATAGTTTCTCCTTTTAGTGCCTCTATCCCTGCTGGGAAGGTTTTAATGAAGGAAAAAGTAGGATTCAAATTCACAACCAGAGTTCAACCACTTCGTCTTGCTGAGTGGGACGCAGATGATAGAATGACCTTCTACATGAGTGGGAGGTGTGTTCCTTACATAGTAAATTATTCTGGCCTTGTTCTCCCTCGTTTATTTTAAATTTTGATATGACTTTACAGAAATTATACCTTTCGCGAATTCGAGAAAATGGCGAACAAGGTTTTTGAGCGTAGATATTGTAGTTCTGGGTACCTTCCTGCCAAATACTTAGAGAAGGAATTTTGGCATGAAATCATTGGTGGGAAAACAGATACCGTAGAATATGCTTGTGACATTGATGGTACAGCATTTTCGTCTTCTCCAAATGATGAGCTTGGGAAAAGTAAATGGAATTTGAAGGTTTATCCATTTTTCTTCTTTTGTTCTATTTTGTTCCTCAAAGTCTTTACCTAAGTTTATATGAAAGATAATTGTCAGAATGTGACTAACATGATATGCAGATGGTGGAAGTTGAAAGGTAATTGCATCCCATGTAGATTGTCTTTTATGGTCAATGAGCTTGTCGACTCATAGAAGCAAGCACTCTGTGAGAGTACTAATAATAGGAGATAGTGGTGATTGATTAGCTAGGGGTGACTCAGTTATAAATAGAGGGATTAAGAGATCTTAGAGGGGGAAATTGTTGGACTAGGAGAGAGACATAGCCCTCTTGAAAGGCTATTGATA
Source organism: Cucurbita maxima (assembly GCF_002738345.1). Lineage (NCBI taxonomy): Eukaryota > Viridiplantae > Streptophyta > Magnoliopsida > Cucurbitales > Cucurbitaceae > Cucurbita > Cucurbita maxima. The sequence continues at coordinate 1,481,120 of NW_019272048.1, read as the reverse complement.
CTGTACTTTCTTTTTTAATTTTGTAATTTAGTTATGTATTGAGTTTAGTATTATTGGGATCCTAACACTGCAATGCAACTGACTGTATATACGAGTTCTCTTGGGGATTAGATTCAGTGTTACAGTACATATCTGATAACATTGCTTCTATTGATGAGTTACTTGCTTAGTTTTTCTGTTTTTAGTTAAGATAAATGGGTTCAAATGATCAGACTCAGTACATTCATAATTATGAGTTTAAACTATACTCATCACCTATTTAAGATCAATTGCACGATATTTGTCACAGTTTTTTTTAATAAAAATATGAAATTTAGCTGTGAGATGAATTCTTATATATGCTATTCTTCTTTCAGAAACTATCATTGTTACCCAAGTCTGTCTTGCGTCATTTAGAGATGGAGATTCCGGTAATGAGATTGCTTCTTCTATATATGATACTGTGGAAGTTGCAGCCGTAGTTTCTTGCATGACTTGGTTTGAATCTTTCAGGGAGTTACTGAGCCAATGCTGTATATTGGAATGCTGTTTAGTATATTTGCCTGGCATGTGGAGGATCATTTCCTGTATAGGCATGTTACCAAGTAGTCAAGATTTTTTGTAATCAGTATTACCCTCGGATGATAAAATTATTTTTGTTATTTCTTTGTGGTTTACTTGCATTTTCATATCTTGCAGTATTAATTATCATCACTGTGGAGCATCGAAAACTTGGTACTGTATTCCTGGTGATGCAGCTTTAAGATTTGAGGGCGTTGTCACAAAAAATGTGTACAAAGATGATATTCTATCAGAAAATGGTGAGGATGGAGCTTTTGATATTCTTTCGGGGAAAACAACATTGTTTCCTCCAAATATTCTGCTGGAACACGGCGTCCCCGTATACAAGGCTGTTCAAAAACCTGGGGAGTTTATAATTACCTTTCCAAGAGCATACCATGCTGGTTTTAGTCACGGTGAGACATTCTAATCATTATCCTGTGTTTTTCTTGTTCCTTATCCAACTACCTGCATTGTTTCTTAGTTTGTGACAGAATTTTTTTTCTCTTCAAATCTAAAGGCTTCAATTGTGGTGAAGCTGTGAACTTCGCTGTGAGCAATTGGTTTCCTTTGGGTGCTCTGGCTAGCCAGCGTTATGCTCTTCTCAATAGAGTTCCCCTACTTCCTTACGAAGAACTTTTGTGTAAAGAAGCAATGCTTCTCCATACAAATATTGAACTTGAAGATTCAGATCATGCATCCATGGAATCAGTTTCTCACCATTCCCTCAAGATATCTTTTGTGAGTTTGATTCGCTTCCACAATTGTGCTCGGTGGTTACTCATAAAATCTAAGGTGTGTAGGAGGATTTCTTCAAGATCCCATGGCACCATCCTCTGCAGTTTATGCAAACGTGACTGCTACATTGCATATGTCAATTGCAGCTGTTATGGACATCCTGTGTGCCTTCGCCATGGTACACTTCCTCGATTTATATTTGAGAATATGTTTCACATCCTATCAAAAAATAAATGAAATAAACAAATAATAAATAATAGTATATTTGTGTGTGCATGTATGTATGTTTGACTTTTTTTGCTTTTTGGGTTAAAAAATGATCGACCCCATTTATTTGCTGAGTCTTCTGAATGATGTATGTTTATCTTGGGTCGAGGACTATTTTTGAGTAAAGAAGGAATGAGGCCCAAAACTGACAGAATAGATTAGCATGGCAATGTAAATCTTTTGTCCCATGTACTTGCAAATTTTCATCTGTTTATTAATTATTACGATAGCAGCCTGCAACAATATGAAGAAAAAGAACAAAGAACATACAAATTACGTCCAATAAATGATATTAATATTCATTGTCCTGTTTTAATTCCTATGCTTACCTTGATTGCCCGCCCAGATTTTGATTCTATTAACTTTTCATGTGGGAGAAATCATACACTGGTTTTGAGGGAGGACATTTCAGAAATGGAAACTGCTGCCAGGAAGTTTGAAAAGGAAGGAAGAATTTTAGAGGAAATGCTTGAGCGAACCAAAAGTAATCAGGACTTATATTCTTATCCACTGTCCAATTTGTTTCAGAAAGCTGAAGAAGAGGGTTACAATGCATACTGTTCGGTGACATTTCGGTTGAACCCTGAGCTCAATGAAGTTGTTGGTAGTTATTCACAAGAGAACAAAGGTTTCAAAACTAAGCAGGCTATGGCGAGTGGTGCCGCTGACATATTAAGTACTGAAATGTCTGAGGCTTTACGTAGTCCTAAGCCAAACAATGTAAGATTTAGTTGTTTTCTTGAGATCTGCTTTTCTTCTTGTTCACAATATTACTGTGTGTAACGGCCCAAACCCACCGCTAGTAAATATTGTCTTCTTTGGGCTTTCCCTTTCGAGCTTTCCCTCAAGGTGTTTAAAACGCGTCTGCTAGGTAAAGGTTTCCACACCCTTATTTCGTCCTCCTCCCCAACCGATGTGAGATCTCACATTGAGACTCTCCAAAACATTATGGATTGAAGGAAGGCTCACATTCTGGTTTAACTGAAATGTCACTTGTTGCTTCTTTCTAAGCAGATACAGAAACATGCTTATAAAGAATTAGGAAACCATGAAGCCCCCAGTTTCTCTCAAGTGTTGTGCTATACATGCGAGTCTTTTCCTTCCCTTCAGTCAGGGAAGAACTTTTCAGGATCACATATTCAACCTTGGGCGGATCAGAATGATGATGATTCGGACATGGAGAATTTTAGAGTTAAGCGTCGATCATTGAAGGTGAAAACGAACATCACGAATGATAACAGGATAAAGCAGTCTACTCAACAGGTACTGTGGATAGAATTTTGTTCAGTTACGCTCTAATTTAATATCTAAGATTTTTTGAATCTTTCTTTCCTTGAATTTCTATTGGTATTATGACTATATGCATGTGTACTGATAATTTTATGCTGCAAAATTTAATCTCGATAATTTTATTAACTTAAAGGTTTGGTATTAATTGTGAGTAGAAATATATTTTTGGTTTTAATACTACTTTGATTATGAACTCCTTGTATTTTTGGTTTTAGTTCATATTAATCATGCAGTTTCAAAATGTTCTTCTTGATCCCTGTACTTTCAAAATTTCCATTTTAGTCATTCTACTTCTTCTCAAACCAGCAACTTGGTCAATGTCTATGCTATTCTGTTGAAGGATACTTATTGTGTTTGACTATAACCGTATTAAAATCTGAGCTCCTGGGTGTCGAAACATATCCCTAGCTGACGTGTTTTAAAAACCTTGAGGGAAAGTCTGAAAAAAAAAGCCCAAAGTGGACAATATTTTCTAGCGGTGGTCTTGGGGTGTTACAAATGGTGTCAGAGCCAGACATTGAGCGGTGTGCCAGCAAGGAAGCTGGGCCCCAAAGGGAGGGAGATGAATTATAAGATCTCATGTCGATTGGGGAGAGGAACGAGTGCCAGCGAGGATGCTGGGCCCCGAGGGGGGTGGATTGTGCGATCCCACATTGGTTGGAGAGGGGAACGAAACATTCTTTATAAGAGTGTCGAAACTTCTCCCTAGCAAACGTGTTTTAGAAACCTTGAGGGGTAAGTCTGAAGGGAAAAGCCTAAAGAGGATAATATCTACTCGTGGTGGGTTTGGGGTGTTACATTCTGAGTTTTTCTAATCAGCATCTTGTATTTTGATGTAAAAACATAAATTTTACTATGTAAACCTTTTGGAATGATTGTCTTAATCAAGGAGCTAGAATAAATTTTGACATGCAATGGACTGTCTTCAACTGGACACAATATAAAGGATCCCAAAACAATAATGCACTGAACGCTACCTATAATCATTTAAGTTGCTAGCCTTATTCCTATCTATGAAAACAAAACGGCTATCTTTCTTGAAGTGAAATTCTCTAGTTATCTTGTGGTGGTAGTATGTTATACTGGCTTCGTTCTCATTGTTTAACTTTCTTTCCTTTTCAAGTATCAACCTTTTTGTACAAAATAGGATTCACTCTCCCTCCTTTTATGGTTCCTCTAATGAACCAATTGTAATGACCAAGCCCACTGTTAGCAGATATTGTCCTCTTTGTGCTTTCCCTTATGGTTTTTAAAGCGCGTCTACTAGAGAGAGGTTTCTACACCCTTATAAGAAATGTTTCGTTCCCCATTCCAACTGATGTGGGATCTCACAATCTACCCCTCTTGGGGCCTATCGTTCTCGCTGGCATATCGTCCAATGTCTGATGACGATATGTAACAGGCCAAAGCAGATAATATCTGTTAGTGGTGGGCTTGGGCTGTTACAAATGGTATCAAATCCAGGCACCAAGCGGTGTGCCAGCAAGGACGCTGGGTCCCCAAGGGGGGTGGATTGTGAATCCCACATCGGTTGGAGAGGGAAACGAAACATTCCTTATAAGGGTGTGGAAACCTCTCCCTAATAGACACGTTTTAAAAACCATGAGACTGATGACGATACTAACGGGCCAAAGTAGATAATATCTGTTAGCGGTGGTCTTGTACTGTTACACCAATAGTCATTTGACTTTTGGTCTAATTATATACATAATGTTTTACTTATTAAGAACAATTTACCAAAAACTTCTGTTGAGCCTGTTGAATATTTGAAGTTGCAGAGTATTCTGGCTGATCTCAAATGTTTCTTTCTACTAGGGTCTCAAAAGACTGAAAAAACTCCATTCACACACGAGGTGTGGTCAATTAATGTCATCAGTTTGTTGCAAAGCTGACAAGTCAGTTTCCAAAGTGTTTCCTACCAGTAAAGATAGTGTCTTTGTAGATAGATCTAGCAGAACAACCATTCCCATCTCTTTAAAGTTAAAGAGATTCAGCATTGGGGAAGCAGGGAGTAGACAACAACTTGAACGCCACAGTAAAGAAATGTTCTGGCATGAACAGGGAAAGGCCTCACACAAACCTCTCCCTGCTGCTGAGTGTGGGCCGAAGCGCATTAAAGTCCGAGTTCTATCGTCATACCTGGGGTCTCACCACAAGTTGCATTGAAGCTTTTGGCTATAAGGTATTGTCCAGCTATCAGGTTAGTGATTGATTGATTGATCCACTCCCGAGCGTACTTTTTCGCCTTATTTTGCTAATGATACGAAAAGAAAAGGAGTAGACGAATACAGTCGACTCAATGGTTGAATGTGTATATACTTTATGCAGGCCTAGCATATAGTTAGCCTATTCTTAAGGTTCTCGAGCTGCGTGTTTTTCGGTCATCAGCCGGGGAACCTTCCTGCAAGAGTGATGATATGGGTATGGATAATTGATAGATGTAGTAGTTAGATGACATGTAAATATTCTGGCCAAATTTTATGCTGATAAACAGGTGAATTCCAAATGCACATTGAATAAAATTGGCTCTATGATTCTCATTTTCTGTCTTCATATTAGGGGGACATCCGATCAGAACGATACAGAAAAGATTAGCATGGTCCTTGTGCAAAGATGACACGCATAAATCGAGAAGTGGTATCAGAGCCAGACACCGAGCGGTGTGCCAGCGAGGACGCTGGACCTCTAAGGTGGGTGGATTGTGAGATCCCACATCAGTTGAAGAGGGAAACAAAACATTCCTTGTAAGAGTGTGGAAACCTCTTCCTAGTAGACGTGTTTTAAAACTGCGAGGCTGACAACGATACGTAACGGGTCATAACGGACAATATCTACTAGCGGTGATCTCGAGCTATTACGAACGTTAATTACTTATTTTGTTGTTAAACTAACAGAATAAAATGCAGGGAAATGCCTGTTGCTCGCTCATGCATTTCCATCAAATCCTTGGCTATGGATAGCGTTAATCAGGTAAGTTGATCTATTTGAGTTTAAACTTTTTAGATCCACCAAGGTATGAGTGTTCATAGTAGTTTTTCTTTTCATAAATCAATTTATTATTCATTACTTTCTTTTATTCTGTCATTTTTTTATATCATAAATCATTTAATTTTTTATTTAATACATCCACACATTTCTTTGAGGTCATGTATAGAATTATATTATATAGTTCCTAAGTAGAGTCGTCTAGTAAATAATCTATGAAAGTTAACAACTACAATAATTCTACTGGAAAGTGTAAAGTTTATAATGAAAAATCTAAAAAGTTCATTTAAAATGGAGAACTCCAATTTTGCATATCCATTCTTTAAGTTCGACGGATCTTGGTCCTTTTCTTTTTTTATGGTAATATATGTCTTATCTTTTATCTTTTGAGCTATGTTCAAATTGGTCATATACTTTTATCCTGGTTATTCTTTTCTTGCCCATTCGGAAATGAGTTCTTAGCCATTCAATAAGGCTACAAATAGGTACGCTTTATTCATAAAACAACCCCATTTTCAGCTATTTCACCATGGTGGAAGAGAACCTAACGTATAGACCAACATTAATAGAAAGTTTAGGTAAAAATTACAAGAAATAAACAACCCACGTTTATTAGTAAAGGATAATCTTTTGTTTGCTTCTCAATTACAACAAAGGGCATAATTCATAAACATGTAATTATTCACTAATTATGGCACAATCAAATGGCAAAACCCACCCAATTTTCTCCACAAAACGTCATATCCCTATTTTGTGTGGGACATGTTTGCTACTCTTATGAGAAACATAAATTACATTCTTTTTCCTTAATTAAAAAAAAAAAAAAAGAAAAAAAAAAAGAAAAAAGAAAAAGGGCTTTAATTTGTGGGACCAACCCTCCTTTTATGACCATTTCTAGCTTTGCTTTATTATTTGAAGAGAATATTATGTGTTGAATGGAAATTGAGATATTGGAAGGAATGGAAGAAAGCAAAGAAAATTTAGTAAATGGTTTCTTGTCAAAAATCTTTTGTTCCTTTGTACCCTTTTTCTTAGCTTTTCAAAAAGATTCATTATGTTTCATCTTTTTCTTATTTATTTATGCTAATGGGAGAAAATATTCATTAAATCTCAAGATTTATATTCCACAATATCCATTTTAAATAGTAATTAAAATAATATTCGCTCCTACTTAAATAATAATTAAGAAATATCGTTCAATTTATTATCATCGTATTTATTGAGGCCATCATATTGTGATAACAGTGGAAATTTAATGGTAGAAAGTTGTTAGCTATAGTCTGACAATTTTTTCACAATCCACTCGGGTACCAAATACTACTCTTTTCTAACAAATCTTCATTGTCTAATTACCGTGTCATTATAATCTTTCAAAAGTTGCAATATTACCGTTTTTGTGACTTTTGAATAAGGGAGGAATACATGAATGAATCGAAATTACATCTAAATATGGTGATTAAGAAATGCGTGAAAAAAAATTAATAGTTATTACCTATACTAAAAACGTGTACATTCCTTTTTTTTTTTTTTTGGTGATGGATGGCTTCAAGCATATGAGTGATGACAAAATATACTTAAAAAAAAAATCGTGTGTTGGTTTGGATGGATAGTTTTCAATCTTAGAAGTAGTTTAAGTCAAGTTGGTAGTGTAATCATATTGTAAGAGGTGTAAGAGAATGTCGGTAGTTATTATCTATACCAACAAGTTTATTTCTTTTTGGTGGCTTAATTATAGGACTTTTTGAAAACTTTTATAGCAACCGTGTGAGGATGAAGCATGTTAAAAGGTTTAATATAAAGTGTAACAGCCCAAGTCCATCGCTAGGAGAAATTGTCTTTCTTGAGCTTTCTCTCAAGGTTTTTAAAACGTTGATAGGGAGAGGTTTCCACATCTTTATAAAGAACATTTCGTTCCCCTCTCCAACCGATGTGGGATCTCACATATACAGTTAATCGTCACTCTTAAAAGTATTTCAAGACAACTAGATAACGTGCCTATGTCACAGGGGATGCGTGAGAATGTCAAGGTTACCAAGTTTCAAATCCGATTTCGAATCCTAATCTAAATCCTACGCACAAGAAACATTATATTTATTATTAAAAAAATCTTTTATATCACGAAATTTGTGGATCCCACCAACTACGTATTATATAGATAATAAGTTATTTTTATTGCAAAAATGAAACGATAAAAATAATTATTCAAATTATCGATTCATCTACTAATCAAAGTCAAATTCTAATTAAACATGTTATTGAAATGAATAAATAGTATTTAATTAATTTATTTAACTTTAATTGACATTTACATCAATAAATTAGACTTTTATCATGTTGTGAAATCTGTCTATGAAATATAGACGTCAATTAAATAGCTTAAATTTATTTTTATATAATAATTTATGAATCGAGATAATTAAATAATAAGCATTTAATTCACAAAAGAAAATAAATGTTTGAATCCAACCACTAATATTAGAAGAGAATAATAAAATTCAAATATCAAATTCTTTACATAAATTAATGTCAAAGATTGCACAGTAAATGGAAATATGTAGACCCATATATGCATTTATTAAAATATTAACTTATCCATCTAAATTATTTTATTTTTCCCCCTTTTTATATATATAAATAGTAAAATTAATAATTAAGAGACTCGTCTAAAAAAAATATATCTATCAACTTTATTTAAAATTTCTATTAATATTTTAAAAAATATTTTTATAATTAATACTATTTCGAAAGTATTCTAAAAGGTCGAAATAAATGGTTTCCGTTCCTATTATTAACAATAAGATTTTTTTTTAATAAAGATAAAAAATGTTCATGGATATATTTCTTTTAGTATATATATATATTTTAAAGGTTATTAATAATTTTTTTAAAAAATTAAAGATATTTTTGAAATATTATTAAAAATTTAAATTATTAATATGATCAGCTAAAATAACTTTAATCCATTTTTATTATTGTGACTTAAAAGATTATAATTTATCTAAGAATTAATTTGGTTTTATAAAAAAAAAAATGGTTGAATTAAAAATATTTTAATATTTGTTCTACTGTCTCTAATTGTTTATAAAGTGAGAAATAAAAAAATAAAAATAATTGTCAAAAGATTGTGTTCTAATATATATATATATATATGAATAAATTTTATTTTTAATTAAAAAAAAAAAACCTAAAATATTATGTTTCTTTTGTTTATTTTATTTTACATTGGCTCCAGCCCATATGATTCGGGCACTATATAATAAAAAATAATGACGATTATGATATAATAAAATGCATATCAGACCATATACTAAAAATTAATTAATCTAATAATTGCATTAATGTAAGATTCTCTTTAACAAAACCCATGGTCTTGGAATTCTGAAAATCAAACCTTTATTTAAAAATTTGAGTTAAATATTTTATTTATTTAATTTTTAATTTCCATAAATTACTGACAAAAATTTAATTAGATGCTTCCAAAGAGCTTAGTTTAAAAGAAAATTAGAAACCCTCTCCTCAAAATCTGCATTTTCAAAGCCCTAATTCCACATTTTCATGTACCTAATACTATATATTATTATTTTTTAACTTATAAATATCATTATTACTAAAATTAGTTACTAATTTGACCTTAATTTTTTATCCAAATGGGTAAAATAATAATAATAATAATAATAGTAATAGTTTTTATATTGAAAAAGATTTAATGTGAATAATTATTTATAAGAAAATAATTAAATTTGAGTGTTTGAAAGTATATGAAGTATAATAGAATAAATTCCGAAATATATTTATGATATTTATGATTAAAATTTAAAATAAATTGGTTTGGTTTCTATATTATCGGTTAAATTAATAAAAATATCTCTAAGTTTTTGTAAAAAATACCTTTAAACTTTAAAAAAATTCTAAAAATACTCTTATTTACGGGTGTTTTTGAATATTTTTTAATAAAAAGTGTTACTATTTTGTTTAATACCCTTAAATTTTTAACCGTAAAAGTAATTTTTATTTTTAATTTTTTTTTAAAAGTGTTCGGGAAGTTTTTTAAAAATAATATTAACAATTATGAAGAAGGGTGTTTGTAATTTTTTTGATTTTTTTTTAATTTAATAGTATTATTGAAATTTTTAAAATTTAAAATTTAAGAGTATTTATATTAATTTAGTATATGTTTATGGAATAAAATTAATTTATGATTGAGAAAATAAATTTATAAAATGGAAAAATTAACAATAAAAAAAAATGGAACGAGTAGAAATTATAATATTTAACTTAAATATAGTTTTAATTTAATGAAATTGAAAGTATTAGGGTAAAATATTAAAAAAAAAATGTTTCGTTCTCCTCTTCCTTTGATATGGGATCTCACAATTCATGCTTTTGAAGGCCAACGTCTTCGCTGGTACACTGCTCGATGACTAACTCTTATATCAAATGGTCCAAGTCCATCGCTAGCAGATATTTTTGCTTTTGCCCGTCACATATTGCCGTTAACCTCACGGTTTTAAAACGCGTTTACTAGAAGAGGTTTTCACACCGTTATAAGTGATTCGTTTTTCTCTCCATCCGACGTCGAATCTCGCATTATATCTAAAAAAAATTGAAAATCACTTTATAGAAGTATGCATACGAATCTCCAAATATGAATGGTAGCGATTTAGTCTCTGTTATTTACTCTTACTTCAATTTCATATCTCGCATTTCAGTTTCGTCTTAGCATCTATTTGCATTTGACTCGTGTTTGGCTTCACCGCATTCTCAAGTCAGTTCATTTTCTCAACCTTCTGTTCGATCACCGTTGGTTTGTCATTTCGCACCATTGTACACTTACCGTAGAGTTTCACGAGCTGTTGGTCTCGATTGGACCAATCTAGTGGGGCTCGATTCAGCTAGACTAATTTCGTCACTCACTCCTACTTAATTCGATTTTAAGCATCGATTCTTCCTCATTTTAAGCTAAAGTAACTTGTAGAATGTTGATTTAAGTGGTTCATAAGAGTTGACTAGTAAAAAGAGGATTAAGAGCGAGACAACTTGTGTAATGTAATTTAGATCTAGAGTGAGGCAGGTTGTGTAATCATCCATGAATGGATTAAGCGCAATACCATTGTCATAGGCTAGATGACCTACAGTTCCAGGCTAGAGAAGTGGTCTATATTTTAAGACCCGGTCACAAACTGGATGGTCTATCTCTAACTCAGTTTTGAACGATTCTTACTTTTAAAATGATGAATACATGTATATAGTAACGATCTTAATCGGTCTAGTGCTAAAAAAGTCTAATCGTTACTTGTAATTGACGGTAACTATCTCTAAACTGAACCGAAATAATGAGATATGAGGTTGTTATTGTTTTTAATTTTAAAAGTTTGGGGAAGGGAATGAAATGTGACAATTTAATATGATTTAAATACAAAAGTATGATAGGAAATTGATAATGATGTGTATGATTATAGAGTAATTATATTGAGACATAAAATAAACATAATACAAACATGGCAGTGTTTGTATTGTATGTTCCAACTTTGGTCTCCTACAAATATCTAATTTGGGTAAATAATATAATTTGAAGAATAAATATTGTTTCTAATGCTGTCTGAAACCATAGGAAACACGAACCAAATTATTTATCCGTTTAATTAAATCCACAACAATTTTGCATAAACAAATCCCACTTTTGTCGTTGCCATTGATCTCGAGAAAGGACTTATAATTTATACCAAATTTTCTTTTAATTTAATTAATCTATTTAGCGTTTTTAAATCAGATATTATCCGTTTTGGGATTTCACTTTCGGGATAGGGAGAGTTTCCAATCGCTTATACAAAATGTTTCGTTCTTCTCTTCCACTAATATGGGTTTAGGGAGAGGTTTTCGAACCCTTGTAAAGAATGTTTTGTTCTCCTCTTCAACCGATGTGGGATCTCACAATCCACCCCCTTTTAGAGCCCAATGTCCTCGTTGATGCTCGTTCCCTTCTCCAATCGATGTAGGACCNCCCCCCCCCCCCCCCCCCTCGACGCCCCAATGTCCTTGCTGGTACACCGCCTCATGTTCATCTCCCTTTGAGGCTCAACCTCCTCACTGACACATTGCGTAGTGTCTGGCTCTGATATCATTTGTAACGGTTCAAACACACCACTGACAGATATTGTTCTCTTTGGACATCCCTTATGTGCTTCCCCTCAAGGTTTTAAAACGCATCTACTAGGGAGAGATTTTCACACCCTTATAAGGAATGTTCGTTCCTTTCTCTAATCGATGTAGGACCCCCCCCCCCCCTTCAGGGCCCAACGTTCTTGCTGGCACATTACCTCGTGTCCACCTCCCTTTGAGGCTCAACCTCCTCGCTAGCACATCGCTTGGTGTCTGGCTCTGATTACCATTTGTAACCGCTCAAATCCACCATTAGCAGACATTGTCCTCTTTGGACATCTCTTATGTGCTTCCCAAATTTCTACACCCTTATAAGGAATGTTTATTCCCCTCTTCAACCGATGTGGGATCTCAAATTACGGTAGGTTTGGACGGAGGATCTTCTTAATAGGAACTCGCTGTTATATTGTTGAAGGTAAGTGACTTTGTTATTGAAAATCTTTTGAAGTACCAAATAAAAGCATAACATACTTAGAAAGCTTTGATGTTTCAGCCATTTCTAACTCGATTTAATTTTGTAGGACCTTCATAGCATGCATGTGGTAGCGATCTCAGTCTTGGTCTAGTCATGTTTTGGAAGTCGGGTATTACTTTTCTTTTTACTTCGATATATGTATAAAAACATATCCAAGATTTGATTACATGTGTAAAACATTTCTAATTAAGATTAATAGTATAAGAGTTATTGTGTCACTCGAGTAAAGAAAGGGTACATGAATGCTCGATTGGAGCATCTTTTTTATTATCAACTCTTTATTGACGACTATTTTTCGAAATTCTCTTTGAAAAAAATATGCCAAAAACTTGTTTATGATTAGAGTTTAAGAAATGACACCGTAGTCTATAGAAGGGATTTTCAAAGTTCGAGATCATAGAGATAATGTTGGAAATTTTAGTAGGATTTTAGTAACAGTTCAAGCTCACGGCAATAAGATATTGTTCTCTTTGGACTTTCCCTATCCGATTTCCCTTCAAAGTTTTTAAAACGTGTCTGCTGAGATTTCCACTCTTATAAATAATTTTTTATTCTCCTCTTTAATCGATGTGGGATCTCACAATCCACCCCTTTCGGAGTCCAACGTCCTCACTAGAACTTATTCCCCTCTTCAATCGATGTGGATCTCACAATTTTAACTTGAAATATTATAATTTTGCGTTGAATATGCATAATTAAATCCTTTATTCATGGGGATTGATTAGCCATCGATCAATAGATTGATTAATTGAACGTTCTATTATTGCTTGTTTTCAATGCATATAATTACATGCTTAATGCTCTTAATCTTCTTCTCATGCATATAATTGCAACGTGATATAAAGGGGTGGTGATCTTGAATAAAAATTATGACCCAAGCATCACCTAATTATTCTAGTTCATCATTATCGATCGGCCTAATTTCCATTTAAAATTTGACGGATTTCTACTCTAAATATAGTTTTTATATATTTACGACAAATTAATGAAAATATTGTAACTTTCGAAAGAATATAGTCTTTTTAGACAATAAATAAATAAAAACATGGTACCAAATACAATAATGTTTTTCGTTAATTAAATAAGTGAAAATGGACAAGAAACCTTAAAAAAAAAAAAAAAAAAACTGAATGTGTCTATTTTTTTTTATAGTACAATAAATATGAGATGAATTTTTGACCTCGGAATACATGTTAATTAGAGAATTTTCTTAAAAACCCAATTTTGGATCAATCTTTTCTATGTATTTTATTTCGGAGATTAGGAGTGTTAGTGAGTCGAGTTGGGCTAGGTTGAGACGTTTTTTAGACCGAACCCAATTGTTTCAATTGTAAATTTTTCAACTCAAATAACCTTTATTAAATAATAAATTTGAGGTGTTTAGTTCAATCCAATCTAGTTTTAGGGGAGCCTATTAACCAACCTAATTTACACGGTTTTCATTTGTAACATCTCAAGCCTATTACTAGCTGATATTATCACTTTGGCCCATTACGTATTACCACAACTTCACGATTCTAAAACACGTTTGCTAGAAAAAGGTTTCTACACCAGGAATGTTTTGTTCCACTCTCCAATTGGTGTAGGATAATCCACACTCCCTTTGGAGGCCAGCATCCTCGTTGGCACACCGTTTGGAACCTGGCTCTGATACCATTTGTAACAGCCCAAGCCCACCAGTAACCGATATTGTCCGCTTTGGCCCGTTATATATCACCATCAGCCGCACGATTTTAAAACGCGTCTGTTAGAGAGAGGTTTCCACACCCTTTTAAGAAATGTTTCATTTTTCTCTCCAACCGAGGTGGGATCTCATAATCCACCCCCTAGGCCAGCGTCCTTAACACCACACCACTTGAAACCTGGCTCTGATACCATTTCTAACAACCCAAGCCCACCACTAGCAGATATTGTCCGTTTTGGCCCGTTACATATCATCATCATCCTCACGATTTTAAAACACGTATACTAGAAAGAGATTTACACACCCTTATAAGAAACGTTTCATCCCTCCAATCGATGTGGAATCTCACATCATTTATTTAAACTCAAACCCAATTCATATAAGCTGATCGAGTTTTCAAGTCATTAAATTTTTTAAATGCCTGAACGGGTTGAGCTAAAATGCTCGGCCTAAATCGAAATGGCTGATCCAAGTATAGCCATATATAGCTCATTATATATATGTGTGTGTGAGTGGTTCATAAAGAGGTGTGCCCACAAAATGGATGAAGATAAATAATTTAATTAGAAAAGTAGAGAAGGAATGGGGAGTGTTTGGATTATCCACAAATAAGTAATGTTCAAAGACAAACTTCAAAAGCCAAAGTTTACACCACAAACCTAAAGCTTACCCAAAGCTCATTTCATAAGTTTTTAAAGCTCCAAAATCACCTTTTCTTTTCATAAAAAGGTGAGAAAAAAAAAAGTTTTCATTTTTATTTCTCGATCACTCCCTTAAGCTAACTCGTTCTTACGAAATTTCTCTCTTTTTCATGTTCGATCAATATCCCATTTATTTTTTACAATAATGAAGTCGGTATCTTCATAATTGATTCGTATTTCACCCTATTTTATATCTAGAAAAAGTTTGATTTGAAAGGAGTTTGGGCATTTATGTTTCTTTAGGGCTGATGACTGATCGGAGTATAAAATTGATCGAGATTAGTTTTGGTACGCAAAAAGATAACTAAGGATTAGTCTGTCAAACTTGTTTTAGACTTACCATCGTTCTTTTAAAAGTTGTAGTATTACTCTCATCCTACTTTAATAGAATTTGAGACTTGAACACTTTTAGACTGTACTTGTCCAAAGCACAAAGAAAACAATATCTGCTAGCGGTGGGCTTGAATTATTACAAATGGTATCATAGACAGACACCGGGTGATGTGTCAGTGAGGAGGCTGAGCCCCGAAGGAGGGTGGACACCATGCGATGTGCCAGTAAGAAAGCTGGGCTTTGAAGGGGTGGATTGGGTGGTTCAACATCGATTGAAGAAGGGAACGAGTACCAACGAGCACACTGGGCCCCGAAGGGGAGTGGATTGTAAAATCTCACATCGGTTGGGGAGACATTTTAAAAGCATTGAGGGTAAGTCCGAAAGGGAAAGCCTAAAGAGAACATCTGGTAGCAGTAGACTTGAGCTGTTACATCCAATTTTCATCTAATATTGTAATGACCCATGCCCAAAATTCGAATTCTACACTCGATGGCCCCGACATACCCCTGCGACATAGTCAGGTTATTTACCCTTCACTTCAAAGAGTGAACACTATTCACACAAACCAACACGAATCCTTCCAGCATGCTTTGTCCTCACTCGTATATATTCTTTTAAATTTTTCTTAGTCATCCTATTCTAAGGATCGCTCTTATATGGATGTGATCTCAGGTGATTTTTGTACGAATTTTACTTTTATCTTTCACGATAATTTTGAGACATATATGAAACATCAACTAATATTGCAACAAATTTGGCAAGAACATTGGTGACAACATAAAATTAATTTAATTTTCTCTAAATATAATTTGTTCTACCCTTTTATTTTATTTTATTTTTCTATTATGGAGAAAAAAACAAACAATTACCTTTATTTCTATTTATATAGTGAAATCAAAGAACAAGTTTGAGAAAATCACGAGTCATGAAATTAGTAATATTTTCCTTGTGCGTTTTGAAGTTCTATTTTTCGTTATTTAGCAGAAAAAAGACAAAGCATAGCATTCAATCATAAGCATATGTTTGTGGGTTTTGGTCCTTGTCTTGTCGTGTCCATCCAATTAAGATAATAATGCGATCTTCAAAATTCGTATCTTTCGTCACATCTTTACGTTAATTAATTTCTTTATCGGTTTGACAAGTTTTATGAGAAATGTCTCGCTTTGATTTGAATGCAATCAATTAACTAAACTCGGGATGAATCAATTCATCAATCATTATTAGTCGTTGAGAGCACTCGTCTTGAGATGGGCTTACTGTTTGGATACTTTCAGTAATTATCCACTCCGCACCTGATGAGACTTGGGAGTAGAACAAAAGACAGGGGACTCAAGTTAAAAGACTCTAACAGCCCCCAAGTCCACCGCTAATAAATATTGTTCATTTTGGTATGTTGCAAATCGTCGTCAGTCTCACGGTTTTAAAATGTGTCTACTAAGGAGAGGTTTCCACACCCTTACATAAAATGTTTTGTTCCCCTCTCCAACTGATGTGGATCTCACGATCTACCCCCTTAGGATCCAACGTTCTCGTTGGCACACTGCTTAGTATCTAGTTCTGATACCAATTTTATAACGCGTCTACTAAGGAGAAGTTTCTCAACACTTATAAGGAATGTCTCGTTGCCCTCTCCAACTGATGTGGGATCTCACAAAGACATTTATCCAAGAGACAAATGTGACCAAAGGATCGAATTACTAATGAAATAGTAGTAACATTAAAGTTAGTTGGGTTTGGTTGGGTAGGAAAACTCTACTCGACCAATCCAAAATTTCGGGTTAGTTGGGTTGATGACCTGAGCAACTTGAATAGAGTTCACAACTACCAACCCAACCCGTCAAGTTCAGTTAGGTTGTCGGGTTGTTCTTTTTAAAAAAAAAAAAATTATATTTTTCCACAATACAGGTTAATAACTAAAATCTCATAAAATTCAAATATCAAATATTTACAAACATTAAATATTCTTAATCTTTTTTATGAATATAGTTGAATTGGGTTGGATTGTAATCCTATCCTCACGTACCCAACCAAAAAAATGTCAACCAGCAAACTGAAATGTTCGATTTTCCAAAAATTCAACCAAACACAAACCAGAAGAATCTAACTCAATCCAACTTTTATGGATCAGGTTGAGTAGCACTAGTCGGTCAGATTATCAGTTCATATGAACACTCCAAAATCACTTTGTAACATGCTTCGAATAATTTAAAATCAATTTTGATCGTCTAAAAGTATAAAATTAAATATTAAATTTATTTTGAATGATGAATTACTTGTTCCAAAGTATTTTGAACACGTCCAGATTAAGTTTAACCATTTTAAAATTTCTTCGAGATAAACCCTAGAACGGGAAAACATTAAACGTTTAGGGTTCGGAATTATAGATAACTTATTGGTTAAAGTTTGGGGAATGAATGAATGAATTATAAAGGTAATAAAATTAAACATTGCGTGTAAGGAATGGGTATTATTGAAAAGACAATATGGTGGAAAAGCATATAAGAAAAATAAATCAATTTGAAATTAAAAAATAAAATAAAAAATAAAAAAGGCTAAATTTAAAAGGCAAGTTCGTACCCAAAATGACAAAAAACTTTAAAGAGAAGGCTCCCTAAAACTAAAACACCAACACAAATGACCTTACTTTCAGCAGTACACCAACAGCCTTATGCCTCTCTCTATAAAGGTGATATGAAAATTTAGAGAAGATACCGAGCCCGATCGAGTTTAGCTTAATAGGATAAGACTCGTTATATATCGTCATAAGTCTCATGATCTTAAAACACGTTTTTCCGAGTTACTTTATGCCCCTCTCTATAAAGGTAGATATGAAAATTTAGAGAAGACATCAAGCCTGATCGAGTTTAGTTTAATGGGATAAGACCCGTTGCGTATCGTCGTTAGCCTCACGATTTTAAAACACGTCTTTCTGAGTTACTTTATACCCCTCTCTATAAAGGTAGATATGAAAATTTAGAGAAGATATCGAGCCTAATTGAGTTTAGGTTAGTGGGATAAGACCCGTGCGTATCGTCGTCAATCTCACGGTTTTAAAACACATCTTTCAGAGTAACTTTATGCCCCTCTCTATAAAGGTAGATATGAAAATTTAGAGAAGATATCAAGCCTGGTTGAGTTTAGCTTAATGGGATAAGACCCGTTGTGTATCGTCGTTAGTCTCACGGTCTTAAAACTCGTCTTTCGGAGTTACCTTATGACCCTCTCTATAAAGGTAGATATGAAACTTTAGAGAAGATATTGAGCCGGATCAAGTTTAGCTTAATGGGATAAGGACCATTATATATCGTCGTCAATCTCACAGTTTTAAAATACATCTTTCAGAGTTACCTTATGCCCCTCTCTATAAAGGTAGATATGAAACTTTAGAGAAGATATTGAGCCTGATCGAGTTTAACTTAATGAGATAAGACTCGTTGTGTATCGTCGTCAGTCTCACAATCTTAAAACACGTCTTTCAGAGTTACCTTATGCCCCTCTCTATAAAGGTAGATATGAAAATTTAGAGAAGATATCGAGCCTAATCGAGTTTAGCTTAATGGGATAAGACTCATTGCGTATCGTCGTCAGTCTCACGGTCTTAAAACACGTCTTTTAGAGTTATCTTATGCCCTTCTCTATAAAGGTAGGTATGAAAGTTTAGAGAAGATATTGAGCCCGATCGAATTTAACTTAATGGGATAAGGACAATTATATATCGTCGTCAATCTCACGGTTTTAAAACACGTCTTTCAGAGTTACCTTATGCCTCTCTATAAGGTACATATGAAAATTTAGAGAAGATATCGAGCTCGATCGAGTTTAGCTTAATGGAACAAGACATCGATTGTAATCGTCAAGTCCACCACTAGCAGATATTGTCTATCCGCTTTGGCCAGTTACGTTTTGTCGTTAGTTTCACAGTTCAAGTCCATTGCTAGCAAATATTGTTTGTCCGCTTTGGCCCATTACATACCGTCATTAGCTTTACGGGTATAAAATGCGTCTTTCAGAACTACATATTGGAACCGAGACTTATCTAGATACCGTTCTCTCTAAGCTTCCTCTCAAGGTTTTTAGGTTTCCCTAAACCTACACAAAGAATGTTTCGTTCCCTTCTCTAACCGATAATTATCTTAAATGTTGATAATTCAATCTCCCGAGCATTCATTGGATTCAAAAAGAAAAAAAATGTACTTTACAACTATAGTAGAAGATTTAATTTGTTGTTATGTTAACCGATCTAAACTCAGCTCATATCATTTATTGTTCAAAGCTAAGCATACTTAACTTTGTAGTTCTTACAATAGAGCTACTAAAAACTGAAAATACACCGTGTTTGTATAAGTAATAACCTTCAGTTCTTCTTAACTATCATATTCTCATGATCACTCTCATTCAGATATGATCTCCGTTCATTCATGTACCTCTTATTTACTTGAGCGTCGCAAGCCCACCAGCTTCCACTACGGTTTATTCTCAAACCACATTCTACTAGGAGAGGTCCCGCTCTGATACTATATGCAATGTCCCATGCACGAAGTGTCAAATCTAAATTCCAAATTCTGTTCTGAATCTTAAACATGAAACGTTACAAACCTGACTGCTTTTACCGTTTAGAAATTGTTTGCAAATTCGTTCCTTTTCTTTCTTTCTTTTCCAAATTGTGTGCTTTCTCATAAGATCAAACATCAAATTAAAATAAAATAAAATAAAAACAAGAGAGAGAGAATAGAAAGAAAAAGAGTAAGGTAAAAAACCAAAAGAGGAACCAACTCCTATCTTATTTACCCTTTTCTCTTTTTTTTCATCTTTTGCCTCACTTTCTCACCTAGTACCCTACACCCCCACGTCCAATAAAGAATCAACCTCTCTTTCTCTCTCCTCCCCTCTCCTTCTCTCTCCTCCATTGCTCTCCTCAAGTGTCATTTTCTCAAATATACTTCACACAAGAAACAACCATTCATCACTTCATATCTATTCTCATTTCTTCTCTCTCTCTCTCTCTTCTTTCTCTCTCTAAACTTCATCAAAATCCCAAAGAAAAGAGGAAAAAGAAGAAGAACCCATAAATCTCCTCTCAATTCCCTTCAAAACCCATATTCACACTTCTCCAACAAATCTCTAAATCTCGAGAAAAATACGAATCAAGAACGACGACGAAGAAGAGAAGGAGAAGAAGCAAGACCAAAACTTTATGCGTATGGAGCTATTCCCAGCACAGCCAGATTTATCCCTCCAAATTAGCCCTCCAAATACCAATAAACCTTCTTCTTCTTGGATAACAACACCTCAAGAAGAAGTTGATTTGAGGTTTTGGAATAATCTTAGTTTGGAGTCCACTAAATCCACTCCCAAACACCCCCCTCCACCTTCGCCTCCTAATCATCATCTTCATCATCATCATATATCCGCTCCCCTTTTCGAAACCCTAAACAAAACCAGACCCCGACCCGCCATTTTCCACCACGATACGACGTCGCTGCTCAGCCCGTCACCACCACCGCCTCCCCCTCTCCCGTTTCCGGGATTCTTGCAACCCATTAGAGGAATTCCGGTGTACCATCAAACAATTAACCCCTCCGGCATCGGTGTCGATGGTGGCCGAGGCATTACTCCCTCTACCGTCGACCACCGCCAGATTATGATGCGGTCGAGGTTCTTGTCTAGGTTTCCGGCCAAACGAAGCATGAGAGCCCCTCGGATGAGATGGACATCAACTCTTCATGCTCGCTTTGTTCATGCTGTCGAACTTCTCGGCGGCCACGAAAGTACGACGACCCTCTAATTTCTTCCCCTTTTGTTCAAATTCGAAGTTGATGGGTTACGATAAATTTAATCATTTATTCATATTCTCGACACAATCAGGAGCTACACCGAAGTCGGTTCTCGAGCTTATGGATGTCAAAGATCTAACCTTAGCCCATGTCAAATCTCATTTACAGGTACATAACTCATAATCTTCCAAAAAAAATTGCTCAAAAACACAATTTAGGGTTAAGTTTTGGTAAGAAAATAAGAATCCCAATGGTTTTGCATTGTTGTTACATCCTTAATTAATACAGACAGAAATCAAGGTTGGTTTTTTTAAGAACATGTTTGGTTTTTTGTTTTTTGTTTTTTTTTTTCAAATTCCAATGTTTTTTTTTTTTTCCCCTTTAAAAATGCTCTGCAAAATGGCTCAAATTCTTAGCTTTTATTTTTCTTCTAGATCTGATGGTTCTGCTTCTGCTAGCTAACAAACAGCTTTTTGCTTGGGAGAATGAGCCATACCAACTATGAGTAAAATAAAATAAAATAAAATTATAAATTTTAATTTTTAATTTATTTTTTTATTATTATTATTAATTCAGCTGAACACATGCACACAAGACAAGGTAGCTCAGAGAAGACTGTTCTCTTCGATGAATAAATGAGAGCAGCTGTTCAAATTTAATGTAAATTAAATATTTTTTAAATCATTAAAATCTTCAAACATTTGAGATAATTGTCTGTGTTTTGTGAACAAAACATAGATTTGTTCTTGGTTTCTCCGTCTTTTTTTTTTTTTTTTTGGAATTTTTGTTTAAATTATCCAATAAAAACTCATAATTTGATTAAATATATATATATATATATATATATATATATATATATTTATCTATTGCAGATGTACAGAACAGTGAAGACTACAGACAGAGCTGCAGCTTCTTCAGGTGTGTTTTTTTTTAAAAAAAATTATATTTTTTTTCTTTTTAAATCGTTTTTTTTTTAGTTTTTTTATTGAATATTTTTATAGGCCAATCAGATTTATATGAAAATGCTTCATCTGGGGACACAAGCAATATTGAAGATATAATATTTGATATTCAAAAGCCAGCCATGGGAAGGCAAAATGAGAGCTTAGTTCATCAAACAACAAGGCAAGACAAGGATTATCATGCCCTTTGGAGCAATTCTTCAAGGTTATAATTCAATTCTTGTGCCTTTTTTTTCATTTTCTCGACACGATCATGAGAAGATTTGAACCTAAGAAATACGAAAGACGTTGAATGATTCTTTATAAGGGTGTAAAAACCTCTTCTTAACAAACGCGTTTTAAGAACTTTGAGTGGAAGTCCGAAAGAGATAACCTAAAGAGGACAATATCCGCTAGCGGTAAACTTGGGTTGTTACATAATCTATCTGATCACTTAAGTTTAATGGGTTACTGTAAACTTAGTTACGGTAATCCATTAAACTTAGGAAGTAAGAAAGACGTTAAATCATAATTTGTGAGGTCCCACACCTGTTGGGGAGAAGAACGAAACATTCTTTATAAGAGTGTGGAAATCTCCTCCCCTAGCAAACATGTTTTAAAAACCTTGAAGGAAATGCAAAGGGGATAGTCCAAAGAGGACAATATCTAAACTTGGGCTGCTACATAATCTTTCTGATATCTTACGCTTAATGGGTTACGGTAAACTTAGTTATGTTAAAATGATTTTAAATGGATTGGAGAGAAGAATGAAACATTTTTTTATAAGAGTGTGGAAACTTCTCCCTAGCATAAAGAGGACAATATTTGTTAGTGGTGAGCTACACAATCTATCTGAAATCTTAAGCTTAATGGGTTACGGTAAACTTAGTTAGGTCAAAATTACTTTAAACGGGTTCGAACAAGAACGGATCGAACCAGCTCAAGAACTTAAATCGACCAATAATGATGAGGCAATTATGAACATAGTCTCTTAAAATGGATGAAAAGGATGTAAAAAGAAGGCACACGAACTCCCTAATTCCAAGAGAGAGGGGGAGAAATCTGTGTGTTTTGGATTTTGTGGGGCTCAAATATGGAGACTTTATTCAAATGGGACCTTTAGTTAGAAACTTAGTGTCAAAGCTAAGCCCTTTTGATGGACCCATTAGTGGAAATTTTGATGCCTAAAAACAAAGCTTTTTTTTCTTTGTTCTTTTGAATATGGAGTTTGCAAATTCCTCGTAGTTTGTGGGTTTAGTAATGGGATATCACATGGTGTTGGTGTAGCTTTTTTTATCAATCAAAAGCACCAAATGCAAAGGGAAAAAAGATTTGTAGCTTTCTTTTTCCTTCACTTTTCTTGCTTTGCATGCTCTAGTTTGAAAAATATGCTCCCTTTCTTGCTTTGTTTATGTTAATAGGGAAGCTTGGTTGCATGGTTTGCCAAACGATTCTTCTCGGGACCTTTCTTCGTCCCTCGAGGTACTCTGTTTTATCTCTCTCCCATCTTTTGATATGATATATTGTAGGAGATAAAGATTTGATCTTGTGTTATTGAAGAATCTGAAGTAAAACTCTAATCTTATTCGATATTATCTTAACCTGAGTTATTACGTTATCGAAGAATCTGAAGTAGAACCCTGATCTTATTTGATATTATTCTTAGTCTGAGTTATTACGTTATTGAAGAATCTGAAGTAGAACCCTAACCTTATTTGATATTATTCTTAGCCCGAGTTATTACGTTATTGAAGAATCTGGAGTAGAACCCTGATCTTATTTGATATCATTCTTAGCTCGAGTTCTTATGTTTTTGAAGAATATGAAGTAGAACCCTGATCTTATTCGATGTTATTCTTAGCCAGAGTTATTACGTTATTAAAGAATCTGAAGTAGAAACTTGATCTTATTCGATATTATTCTTAGTTCGAGTCATTACGTTATTAAAGAATCTGAAGTAGAACCCTGATCTTATTCGATATTATTCTTAGTTCGAGTCATTAAGTTATTAAAGAATCTGAAGTAGAACCCAGATCTTATTCGATATTGTACTTAGTTCGAGTCATTACGTTATTGAAGAATCTGACGAAGAACCCTGATCTTATTTGATGTTATTCTTAACCCGAGTTATTACGTTATTGAAGAATTTGACATAGAACCCTGATCTTATTTCATATTATTCTTAGCCCGAGTGATTACGTTATTGAAGAATCTGACGTAGAACCCTGATCTTATTTGATATTATTCTTAGCCCGAGTTATTACGTTATTGAAGAATTTGACATAGAACTCTAATCTTATTCGATATTATTCTTAACCCAAGTTATTATGTTATTGAAGAATCTTGAGTAGAATACTGATCTTATTCGATGTTATTTTTAGCCCGAGTTATTACGTTATTGAAGAATCTGAAGTCGAACACTAATCTTATTTGATAGTATTCTTAGCTCGAGTTATGTTGTTTGAAATGAAGTTACAAAGCCTGCTTGGATTGACTTTCTATGTATTTGAAGCATAATCAAAAAATTTTTTTTATTGATTTACAGAATGATACGGATCCGAAGTGCTCAAACAACGAGAGACTATCGGAAATAAGCTCATCTACCGATGATTGTGGAGGGACAAACTCTCATAAGCCAAATTTAGAATTCACATTAGGAAGGTCAATTTGATGAACACAAACAAAGAGATTGGTTAGTTTTCTACTCATTTTGAGATATGATTATATCTTAGAACAGAAATTGAAGTGTAAGAAAAGAAAGCTAAAGAAAAGCAGCTCCTAATTTCTATCCACCTTTGACCTCCCAATTCAAAATATATAAATCTAATTCATTTTTGTTTGTTTTCGCACTCATCTGAACTACTCGGGTCGGGATTATTTTTAAGCTCACCCCTAGCAGATATTGTCTGTTTTACCCCGTTACATATTGCTGTCAGCCTCATAGTTTTAGAATGTGTTTGTTAGGGAAAGGTTTTCACACTCTAACAAAAAAATGTTTCGTTCTCCTTACTAATTGATGTGAGATTTCACTCAAACACTTAAAAAAGTTATTTGAAACGGGCTCGTGCTCGTGTTTTGAGGGACAAAATTGTAAATTTGGTAGGCCACATGGATTAGATAAAGGAAAAAGTAGAGGGTAGAGAGAATATAAACAAAAAGATTGAAAAAGAAAGTGAATTAGAAGAAAAGATAGCAAAATGACAAAAGTTGGGGTAGCAAAAGGAGAATTTGGAGTTGCTTTTAATACCCATTTTGCAGATTTTTATATCCATTAATCTAATTTTTCAAAAGAAAGCTTTCAAATTAAATCCCAATTAGAATCAATTNTTTTTTTTTTTTTTTTTTTTTTTTGTTCTTTATTAGCTTTATCACTTTGGAAATGGTGCTTCCCACCCATGCATGAATTTCTTGTTTTTTTTTTAAAAAAAAAAAAATTATAAAAAATTGAGCATGATTGATGTTCTTATGAGTTTAAGATGTTTTTTTTTTTTTTTATTAAAAAAAAAAACATGTTTCTCGGTTTGCTCTAACCCTTCAAAAAAAAAATCAAAGAAAAAAAGTTTTGAAAGATGGAGTGCGGCCTGTAGAGCACATGTAAGGCACAGTCGGGTTGATCACGCAGCGGATCTCTATCTCTCTCTAGATATCTAAAGATGGAGAGAGATGTGAAAGTAATAGCCTTTCAATTTGCCTCTGACCATCAAATGAAATGTGAATAACCCGTCCTCCTCTCTTTGAAACAAGGGACGCTTCTGGTTCTGTTCTAAGGATTCCCGAGGAGAAAAATAGAGATGTCTCCTACGTTACCCGTAATATGTGGAAGTATCGACGTAATTTCATAGAGTCATTCGGTCTGAATGCTACATGAAGAACATAAGCCAGATGAAGGTAAGTCCGCCTATCAGATATTATCTTTTTTGGCTTTTTCTTTTGAGTTTTCCTCCAATATTTTTAAAATGATCCGTTAGGGAGAGGATTCACGCCATTATAATAATATTAGTTTTTTACCAAAAAAAAAAAAAAAAAACTGTTTTATTTTTAAAATCATTATAATTCTAATCTCAGTCAGCTAGCTCATCTCACCAACATTTTTCTTTATTAAATATATATATATATATATATGGTTCGAGGGCTGTTAAGAAAGACAATAAGAGCCGACCAAGGAGGAAAACGAAAGGCATTTCTGGTCTCCTAAGCCAGATGGTACTCGTGTGGAGGTGTGTCATGACGAAACAAGGGAATGAAAGCGTGACCGAGCCCTACGCCTAGCATATCGTTGAACGTGAGTTAGAAATCTAGCTTTTGAAGATAGTTGATCGCTCCAGTATTCTCTTGCATCCTCTGCGTACCTAACGTCTCCGACATTTTCTTGCATCCCTGCAACTTGGTTAGGTTACCCTGAGCGCTTTTCAGTATGTTTTGTCCACTCTTACATGTATCATAGAAATATTCTCAAGAGATCACCCATCATAGAATTGTTTCAAAGAAAGTCAGATTAACTCTGTAGTTTCTATGATTGAACCATCGAATAGGAAGGTGCGCCTTATTGGTATACGTATTAATTTTCAGTTCTTTTAAGTTTAAGGTGCACCTCATTCAGATGTGGTCTCGGTTCATTCATATATCTTTTCTTCACTCGAGTGTCTCACTTATCTTTTCTTCCCCAGGAAATCTAATATCCGTCATGAACTCTCTCACTAAAATCTCCATTCCAAGACCTGATGATCACAATTATTCGTGAGAAACACTCTACTCTTTATTGAGACCAAACCAGAGGAGATTACAAGACACTATGAAGAAACTACTACACTCTATTGTGTTCGAGATTTCTTGGGATGAAAATCTTGATAGGGTGGAGGGGTATTTACCGGAGAAACTAAACAATTTATTTCTAATATAACTAAATCATGTTCCCGAAATATATAGACAATGGGCACCACCCGGTGAACATGTCTAGGTACGAGCGTCTTTGCTACTCCATTAGTGACGAGTCTCGAGAGAAAAATGAATCATAAGGACTAATATTGTATTGGGAATTAAAACATAGATTTAATCGTCTAATTCTCCTCTAATCTTACCCGCTTGTGATGTCAACGTCAAAGTAAATGATAAAAGGCCATGTTTCAAGCTGTACACAAAAGTCAAATAGAGGATAATTCAATAAAATTACTTCACGCGCTATGGATTT
Source organism: Cucurbita maxima (assembly GCF_002738345.1). Lineage (NCBI taxonomy): Eukaryota > Viridiplantae > Streptophyta > Magnoliopsida > Cucurbitales > Cucurbitaceae > Cucurbita > Cucurbita maxima. The sequence continues at coordinate 1,454,044 of NW_019272048.1, read as the reverse complement.
GTATGGTTTCACCGACGCTGTAAGAAACAATTACCCAACCAATACATGAGAGCGTCGTTAACACGCGTCTAACTTAGAGAGTAACAAATTATGAGCTCTCTCTACGTTTTGATTTTGCTCATCAATTATTGAAATTTTAATAATGTATAAACTAAAAATATTCTTATGTTATATAGAAATTGTTGATATTTTATTTTTAAAATTGTGAGACGGGAATGAAAGATTCCTCGTAAGGGTATAGAAACTTCTCTAAAGCAGACGCGTTTTAAAATCGTGAGGCTAGCGATGATACGTAATAGACAAACCAAACAATATCTACGAGCAATGGATCTAGATTGTTACAAAAATACTTGTGCTTGCGTTGCGTAGGTGTTGGCGGGCATGATGTGCGAGCAAGGGTGAGAGGGGCATTGGTGCAGCACGGGGCTTGGCGTGCATGCACTCAAGGTCATGTAAGGCGCACGTGCACGACAACAAGCAGGGCACCTGGGCTAGATTGGCGAGCAGAACCAGCATTGGCACACGCACGAGGGCCAACATTGGCGCCCATGAGCATGCCTTGGACATAGGCCTTGCATGCACACGAACGTTCAGGTCATGCTCCCACCCATGCATCATTCTCATTAGCACCCAAACCACACTACCCCAACTCGTGACCTAAAACAAAAATTGAGATCTAAAATGTGCGACACCTTTTCTTCCCCAAGAACACCTTTGGAAGGTATAAAAACGGCAAGGACAATATTGTAATTTTTGAAAAAATGCACGGTTTTAAACAAATTAATTTTGATTTTTTTTTTCTATTTACACATTCAATACCCTAAATAAACTAGGGTACTTGTTGTTTTATTTGTCTTGCTACTGATCTCAGATGCTGAGCATCTGAATTGTCCTTATTGGTCCAAAAAAAAAAAAATGAACAAAAATGCTTATTTTCAACAAAAAGAAGGGTTTAAATAACTCATGGTACATGGTCATTCAATTACAATCAAGATGTCTCTTCATCCCTAGAACGATGTTCGGAATATGTTATAATTGTACTCTTGCAACAGCGGGATAGTGATTGTGCGGCATTTGTTCTAACCCAGCGAGCAAATTAGTCATGAAAAGTTCGAACTTCGCTCGAGGCTCGAATCATGTTTGAGAGAAATGTTTTGAAAAACGTGAGCGATGAAATACGTTGAAAACAATTTGAAAGAAAACAATGTTATAAGCTAAAAGCGCTTAGGTAACAACGACTTTAAAAGAATATAACTCGAGTAGGAAGAGACTGATTTTGGTGACCGATCATACCCCTTATATGAATAAATAATAACAACAATTTTCATTTTAAGGGTAAAAAACAGATATTTAAATTTATTCACTATATTTTTTTAATAAATCTCAAATGAGTTCATATATTTTTAATAAATTTCAAACATAATTTTTTAAATTATTTTTTTTATCAATGGATTAAATAATAATAATAATAATTTAAGCAAGAAAAGACTAATTATAAATATTTTAAAATTTTATCAAGGAAATATTAACCAAGATTCTTTTATAGAAAAGTCCACAGAAAAAAATAATAATAAATATTATAATTAAGATGGAATAAAATTCAAAATAGAGATACCTATTAGTTTCAATCTTATTTAAAAAATATTCCATAAACTACTAAAAAGTTTCGATAATAATTTAAAAAAAAATTAAAAATACTTTCGGTATGTTCAAAAATACCATTAATATTTTTAGATGAAAATCGTTAATACTTCATCAAAAAAATAAAAAACATCTTTTTAAACTGTTTAGTTTAAAAATGGCACGTTTTAAAAATAATATTAAAAAGGTCGGACGTAACAACAGTAAAAAAAAAAATTAACTTTTTTTCATAAAATTTAAGAGATTAAAAATTTATATATATTTTTTAAATAAGACTATAAATGAACTTAAAAGTGTTAATAAATAAAATGATACTTTTATTAATACAAATATATAAAAAATAAAAATAAAAATATATTAAAGAAAGAAAGGAATAGGAGAGAGGAGAGAAGAGAGAGAAAGTAGGGTAATATAATTTGAAAATGATTAGGTTTATGATTTAGTTTGGGCCCACATTCAGAGGAGATTGGGACCCCTATCCCTACACTTGTAGGGCCCTGTCCTCTAGCTTTTGCTTGTTGACATTTTTTCTTTTTTTCCCAAACAAATAAATTAAATATTTTTATATTTTCAACACTATTTACAGCCTTGAATTGAGTTTATCGAGATTCATCTTTGCTTTTCTATCATTTTTACTGTTTTACATTCACTCACTTTTTCTTTTTTTCTCAATTATTTTTTATCTTTAAAACTAAGCTGGTTGGCATCGAGTGTTGGACTTGTTTGACATTGGTCGGGAAGAAAATACAGAACTATTTTTACTTTTTTTTAGTAAAAGGTCGATAAAAAAATCAACTCACGAGGAAAAATAAATACTTACTCAATCTACCCAAATCTAATTAATAATAAGAATAATAAAAAAAAATAGAAAAACACCAACAAATACCGAAGCCTTTTCAATTCTAGAAACTAAATAAACCCGATGTCCCAAAACCCCAAATGAAAAATATAATGGTTAGATCTTATTTTAGGCTTGAATTTTCCATTTCGTTTCATTTTGGATCCCGAATTTTTAAAATGTTCGTCCTCTAAGTTTATTTTATTTAAAAATAATAATATATATTTTTCATTAATTTATTAAAATATTAATAAAAATTTGATATTAACATTAAAGAAAATAAATTTAAGATAGGAATTTGTATATTAAAATAATCGTTTTGAAAGATTATGAACTAAATTAGCGTTAAAATATATATATTTTTTTATATATATAAAAAGTTTTGCAACCAAAATAAAAAAAAAAATTGAAAGTTCACTCAATAAAATGAGATTTAAATTAAAATGTGATATACAATATAATAAATATAAAAAAAAAATCAATTTAAACCATAGAATTTATAAGTAATAAAATATTATCTCAAAAGAAAATCTCTTCTATTGTTAATAATTAACATTAAAATATTAATCAAAATGACAAAAGGGTTTGGTTTGGGATAGTAATTCTTGGAAAGTTAACAGTAAAAAGTAAAAAATAAAGTGTGAATGATGACGTGTGAAAGAAGGAAAAGCAGTCAAAAAGGAACGGGGCTCACTGTCAGAGACGTTGAAAATTCAAAATAAAAATATTAAAAAAAAAGGAGGCGCAAAAATCGAAGACGAAAAAGAAAATGATTTTGCCATCTATTGCTTTATGATTACTTTGCTTGCTCGCTGACCGTACGGGCAGTCCGGGCAGTAAGAACCAAGAAAACGTTTGCTATGACAGTGACTTTACCACCTGTTCTTCACCCTATAGTCCTCTCCTTGTCTGCCTCCCATTCAACCCCCTCTCCTCCATCTTTTTTTTTTTTTCCTTTTGATAAAAAAACAAATATTTCATATCTTTAGGACTATATTGCAATTTCCTATTTCTTTGGACTAGACATAACTTCCCCGATATTCTTGCATCTCTTCGTCCAAAGACATTATATTATTAACAAGAGAAGATATCTATTTGAACGTTATGCTGGTACCTTTTCCTTTCATATAGTATATATGATAAAAATAAAAGAGCTGAATTATGCTCATGTTGACAACGACACTATAATACTTAATGACCTTTTTTATGTGAGAATATAATGTCATAGTCGTAGAGATGGAATCACTTCTTGTAAACTCATTGAAGATCATTCTGGTCAAGTCCATAGCCTATTAGGCGCTCCTTCATTGACTTGAATCTACTTTCAGATACTCAATTCAAACGTATTGGCAATACTACATGACAGCAACGAATTTGTATCCATTTTTCATCATATTGTGTAGGATCAGATATACCAAGACGAACTCATCTTATTTTCTACTTGCTTCTATGATGATGGTCAAAACGATTCGATATCATAGGCCAAAAAGGTATAATAAAACACAGCAAGAAAAGTGAGAGTAGAAAAGGGGGGAAATGGTGGGAAAGAGATGCTAAAAAAGAGAGGTGCAGATGGCGAAGTTTGAGGAAGGATAAATGAAAGTGGGACAAGAAAAGAAGTGGTGGGTGGGTGGGTGGGTAAGAAATGGGAATTCAAAAACATGAGGGGCCAAAAAAGAAAAAGAAAAAAAAAAGATGTCAGATGTCAGAAACCTTCCTATGTAGAGGTGACAGAGACTCAGAGTTTTAAATTTACCTTTTATCCTAAGCCTGGAATTGAATCATTCATTCATAATTACTTACTTTTTCATGGGCATTGGCTGATGGGCCTCCTGATGTGACTTTTCCTTCCACGTGTTACCTGTTTACACCCACACACATTTTGACAGAGAGAATTCTGTCAATTCAAAGCTCAATTATTTGCAACCTTTTTCCCCTTTAATCAATAGTAATGGAGAAATTTAAGCTGCACCAGATTATATCTCATGAATCAATAGGAATTTAATAGATGCAGAATTGAAAGGGTCGGAGAATTAGACAGAAAATCAAAAGTTTAAAGATTGGATAAACATTTACGGATACTTTATCGAATAATGAGTGTATATATATCTACCTCCGACACACGGGTTGGAACGCAATACTGACACACCCATGATGCCCGGTATTGTCCTTCAAAAACTCATTTCAAAGGAAGTCGCTCGTCTCGACACGCTTGCCCTCACTATGACATATGCATGTGCCACATGTTGGCTTGCTTAGACCACAGGGCTCAAGAGGAGGCATGTATTAACTCTCCACCACCCATGGGCCCTCTAACCTAACCAAGCTACAAATATGGCTATAATATCTACAATGGAAAGCACCAGTTATGGCAAGAACATAATGGGTACAATTAATCGGACAATAAACAGAACCTTCTCAGCTCACATTCAATTTTGTCTTAATTGTACGGTTTTATGCCATATAATACTAATGATCATTTAAAACTACGTTGAAAGTTGGTTGAAGAAAGCACTTAACCAAGTGGTGTTTTATCTGGAAAAAAAAAACAATGCTTCACTCAAAAGATACTGAGATCTCAGATGTAATTGCAAGACTCACTTTTAATGGAAAAGGGAAACTACTTTTAGTTCTTTTAGGTAACCAAACACAGAGGGAAGGGGAGTGGTAATTCTAAAAGAAGGAAGATGAAAGCTACCCTTTTGTCACTTTCCTTTAGGCTTGTGGAGAAGGGTTCCCTCACTCTCAAATAATTCAGAACAAACTAAGTCTTTCAGTGGTGGTTGTTATAGCGTCATGCCAAAGTTTGCTGGGTTCATTTGTGGTTCATAGCTAGTAATCCAGAAATGCATAATCTTTCAAGTAAAGTGCCTTGATCCATTTGTTGTTACCATCTAGACAAAATTTGGTTGGTTTAGAGTAGGTAGGCTCCTCTTCAATTCTTATCACTAAATTCTCAACTTTAGCACAACTTGTGATAAAAATGAAACAAAAAGGCTGCCTCTCCACCCCAACAAACATTTTCTACAGATATTTTGCCATATTCCATAGCACTAGGAATATGACATGAAATTCTTCAATTTTCAAGGCTCTAACCAACTAGTTTGTTTGACATTGATAGTGAAAGGTCATAAATGAAACTATTTCATGTTTCATGTAGGCGTATATATGGAAAAAGAAAACTGAGAATTTCATACCTACAATAAACTTCCAACTACGCCCAAATGGATCCAAAAATTTGTGTTCAATCTGCACTTGCAGAATAGAAGTATGCAAGAAGAATACGAATACTTAAAGCATCTTACCATGCCCGAATTGTTCCAAGAATATACGTTCATTCTGTTTCTACAAAATAGAAATATGCAACAAGAATTCAACTTTTGAGTAAAATATTAAGATAAAAACGAGGAGTAAAAGAGGTGAGATAATAAAGGAAAGTAAATTGAAAAGTTATGACAGGTAGGCTTTTTCCAATTGACCTTTAAAGTTCAAATAATGCCTTTTCTTTATCAAACCCACTGAGCAGAACTCAAAGGGGTCTGATAACTCAAGGACGTTGACCTAGCAGAGCCAAATATATACATAACATGTTGTGAATAGTAATGGTTTCGTACAAGAGGAAAAAGAAAAATAAACCACTTGCAAGTTTTACCTGCAAAAAGTTAGCACAGTTTCCAATTCACTCGCAACAACGACAAATGGATTAAAAGGGTAAAAGAGTGGAGAATTCTCAAGCCCACCAGACTATATACTTGAACCAGTGAGTCAATCAGCCAAACAGTTAGATAAATGACATTTGACACCAATCAAAATCATCCTTAAAAATGAACCGAGATCTAAACCTACTTGTGCGAATTTCTTTAAGAAGTCCATGTCTCAATTTTCAGATCCCCAGTGAAAGTTGAACAAGATTTTACCATTTACATGGACTACTGAAGAATGGAAGAAAGCTAAGAAATATATGTTAATATAGTATAGCAAATTGTGGATAGATATGAAAGAAGTCAGAAAATTGTAATGCAAAAGGTAATATAAGAATGGGCGCAATTGTCTGAGTGTATTAAATAAGCAATTAACTGAGAAGTGTACATAAGAAATAGTGACCATCTCACAAAGCCTATGCCGTGATGCCACAAATCAGATCGACAAATTCTAAGGCAAAACAACAGTAAGACGCCATGTACATTAGTAACCCCCATGACGAAAAGCACCTAAATACAGACTCTTACCGACAGCCTCAACATTCTTTCTCCTCCTTAGGAACTTTGAAAGCACATGGAGACTTCGGAGGTAGCTGAAACAAGAAAAGACTACTTAACAAGTTGCATGTAACAGAAACAGCTACCATTGTCCATGCTAAGATCCATATAGAAACGTTACATGGTCAGGAAAGGAGAGTACAGTACACTAATATTCAAGGTTAAAAACGAAAAACATGTTTATATTTAACAACCAACATGTAGTGGCCCGATTGATAACAGTTATAATATTTTATTCTGTTTGCAAAGATCATACTTGGTATATTTCCAATCCTTTTAATCAAACAAATAGCCTTTCACCCGGAAAAGAAAATTGTAAATTATAATGTTGACAGCTGCACATGATCCATATCCAAATGCCAGTCTTTCGCATAGCAACAAAACGTCTCTACATCATACAAGAACCGAACAATAGTGATCACACATAAAACCCACCTTGCACTGGAGACTCGTTAGCATAGATCTCAGTAACGGATCCCCAACAATGGACCTCAACCGTCTTATGAATTCATCCCTACTGATCTTCTTTTCCTAATATATTAAGGAATATCAAGATCATCCACTAAACAAATAAAATAACAGGAAAGCACTTATAGACACATTCACTTACTCTAAATAAGCAATAATGACCCTTCACCGATTTCATGTCGTTAAGAGAGACTTCTTTTGAAATGGCATTAAACAACATTGAAAAAGGCATCCAGGGAGACTTCGGAGTCTTCAGGGAGCTAGATCCATGGTCATGCTTTTCTGTGCACCTCTTTTCAGGAACTGGCGAAGACACACAATCCTCCACCTAAAAGTAAATGGCTTCCCTTAATATTAAGATGAAAGGAAAAAGAAATCTAGCTTTAATAACTTGAGCGTCCCAAACTTTCTTTTCTATTAATGTTGTGGTCTAAGACGATTTCTTTGAACTCTTTCGCAAAACTCTCTTCTTTATGGGGGAAAAAACACTTCATATTGATCCAGAAGAAAATTATCATGTTTGCAAAAACAGCATAAACCTCTATTAGGCAATTTGCAGAAAAAGGGGTGAGCATCACAATAACAATGACGCTTTGCAAATAAAATTTTTCTTCCCAATTCCCATCCTTCCCCTTAAAAGTTATTTGATTCATCCCCGTCCATCCCTAAAGCTTTTGTTTCATAAACTAAAAGAACTTTTGCATTTCTTCTAAAACCTGATTGCATAAATGCTCCAAGTTTATGAACTGTCCCATCGAAAACCCAACAGCATCCAAAAGTCAGAAAAAGAGTATGCTCTCACAGACAGTATTAACCATAAGGGCATCCATGAAACACGATTGTTTCCTTGGTCTTCCTAAAAAGAACCCCAGTAATCTGGTTTGCCCAGGATGCCATGTAATGTGCCAATTGAATAGTTACAGAGAAATGTACGATAATCAAAGGAAAAAGTAATTTGGCAAGTGAAGCTTGCACCTGGGAGTTAGAATGTTGCGGTTAATGAATCTTTAAAGGCAGATCACCCAACTATTGAAGTAGGTAAATAGGAAAGAAAGCTGATTCCAGAAAGTCATCAACCCAAGAATTGTGAATGTAAACAATTATAAAGGTGGTCAGGTCAAGGAGGAAACGAAAACAAATTAGCTCAACTATACATGGGAATAAAGGCTTTGGCGGGCCGAGATGGAAGGCAACCTTAGGAAATCTATGCTGGCCCAAAATTAAGATCAACTCATATTGAATAAATAACAGCTTTCATAATCATAACTCATAGGTTCACAAGTCCACCTAACAAGAGTGGCAACGAAACCACAGGCAAGAATTCACTGGAAAAATCCCACAGAGAACATAATATTAAAGCCCATAAAAGATGGCTTACTGATTCAATCGAAGAGCAATTTAACTGCAACTGGTCCTGGAGCCCTTCAGAATCAATTCCAAGAAAACGGATTAGAATGCCAACTTAGATCTCCACAAGTCCCCCCCCCCCCCCCCCCCCCCCCCCCCCCCCCCCCCCCCCCCCCCCCCCCCCCCCCCCCCCCCCCCCCCCCCCCCCCCCCCCCCCCCCCCCCCCCCCCCCCCCCCCCCCCCCCCCCCCCCCCCCCCCCCCCCCCCCCCCCCCCCC
>NW_019272048.1:1399513-1444935 GCF_002738345.1 Cucurbita maxima | reverse complement strand
CCCCCCCCCCCCCCCCACACACACACACACAAAAGGCGGGGAGAGAGTGAGGGAAAATAAATAAATATTTAAATAATAAAAAACATCACATCATTCATGAGTCCTGAACAGTTCCAACTTTTCTACAAGATACATGCGCCATGCAAGATTCAAAAAAACGTTATGATCCCATAAACAAGAAATGAGCAATAGCAACCAAAAGAGAACTTACCACATTCAGGAGGGCTAGATGATATCTTGAAACTGACAACATACTCCGGGAAAATGTGGCTTTTCATATTCATATTCCAAACAAAATATTGACTTGGATTATGAAGGTCATCTACTCCACTGTCAAAGTTTACAGAACTGGGATGATATGGTACACATCCAGGAGTGACAACTTCCACATTTCCCAATATGACATGACAGAATGCTATGTATCTAACCCCCTTTTCATCATCGTCGCAGTAGCTTGCACTAAACCAGTGCAGAAGTTAATCTCCAGGAATAATAAAGAACAAAAGAGTTATCCATACAGCTAAAGCTAAAAATAACATAGTGCAGTTGTTTATATACTGTTTCAGTATTGCCATGACCGTAATGTGATTCTTTGTCAGGATCATATAGTGCAAAAAGAGAATGGAAGAGGAGGTGATTTTCTTTAGCATGAGGCGTGGATTTTAAAAACCAGAAAATCACAACCAGCATTAGTATTTGTTGCAAGGGTTGAGAGATCCATAAAGCTCATAAAAACATGAAAACATATATTATAATATGGTAACTATTAGCCTATTATCTCATCATACAATAAACCGCCATTAATTTCCATATACTATTTAACTGAAGGAAGATGAAATGCATACCTAAGATTTGCGCAGCTTGAAAGGTGAACACCAGCTGTGGATGTAAGCTTCGGCTCAAAATGACCTACCCCATGTAGCATGCTACCAGCTAGCCAACCATACTGAACATTGGCATTCCCACGACTCTTCTTGGTTATCTCTATTTGTTTCTTAAACAGATCCAGTCTATCCTGCATTAAATGACTAGACCAGCGTTTGACCTCAAGTATTTCAATGTTCTTAATAGATTCCATGCTCATTAAGAACATATTTTTTACATCATCCAAACCCACAGTTGAATGAATTATTTCATTTTGAGGCGTCACATAACAATCAATCTCTTTTATTCCTCCAACAGCCTCATGCATTTGAGCAACTGGTTTCTGACTATTAGTTTCACTGTCTTCCCAATCCTCACCAACATCAAAAGTTTTTGCTTTGATATTAGATATCTTAGTATGCCTATTTGACTCTTCAATATAGCCTTCTGATTGAGAACTATTTGCTTCAGCTATTCCAATTTCAAGATGCAAATTGATCTCTCTCATTCCAGTATGGTCTGGTAATGCCACAGTAGAAGCATCTTCCAGCTCATACTGGTGGAACCGATGCATCACACTGTCACCCGAATAAAATTCTGGAAAGAAACATTGACCATTGTCATCAATCCAAGCAATGTGCTGCTGAATAGCTGTTTTCAGTTCCACTTGGATCATATACAAAGCATCTAGCAGCAAATGCCGACCATTCAATTCCACTTCAATTGCCGCATTTTTAATTTGAAACTGTTCCCTAATCAACTTGACAGTTATCTGAGGGTAATCTACCCAATCCCCATCTTCTTGATATAAAAACCTCTTGGGAAGTCCACTTCTGCTAAAATTTTTATAGTTTCTAAGAAAAGATCTCCTTGAGTTTGGCCCACGACTGACTTCACAGTCATCAAGTCTCTTGCACTTGGCATGTCTATTCCTAGACGAGGTCAACTTGGACAAAAATGCTTCGTAGCCAGCTCCAACATGTGTCGTGCCTTGATTTGCCCTTTTCCTCTTCAAACCCACAGTAATCTTTTGGCCATTATGCTGAACCCTAGTTAACTCTGTTTCCATATTCATCTACAATAAACAATCCTTATCTACAAACTAAATCCTAGAATATTTACAAATCTACTCTCCAATATCAAGGGATTAGATAAGCCATGCAGCAATTGAGAAAATTCATAAACCCTGCAAAACAGATTTAGTTGTTAAACTTTCAATTTATTAACTTGCAGATTCTTGTTATTAGTCAGAAAAATTACAATTATGCTCCAATGATGAGCATCAATATCTTATAGAAAATTACTTGGCACATTCAAGAGCTTATAGGTAATAAATAATTTGTGGGAGAATAACAAATGACTAGCAAAAGAAAATATAAAATCAGATTACAGAACTAATGTACATATTTTAATGCGACACATATAGTCTACAGATGATATCATTGATATAATTCCTAATGTTTCTCAAGTTAATTTTCTGTATTAGAGGAGTCCATAGTAAAATAAAATTAACGCAGAAATAGAAACTCAATTTACAACTTTTCTGCATCCTGTAAGAGGCAAGAAAGATCTCATTTTTTAACATTTCTTTGAGAAGACCAGAGGAATAGGGAAAAACTGAAAGAGGAGCATGCAGAGTAGCCAAAAAGTGTACAAAATAGTCCCATACTTGACAAGAGTAACAGAAAGTAAGGGATAATGTTTATAAAAACATACTGAACAGAAAACACGAAAACAATCTTTCATCATATCAAACTTTCTTCCCAGTATTCAAGATCCTGCCTTCCACAGATCTTACAAAATTGGACAATGGAGTGTCATCTGTCGAATCTAAATATGATTCCGAAACAAAAAGAAGATCCGCTGCTTCAAGTAAATAGTTTGGACAATAGGTTAAAAAAACTTCTCTACACCACTTTCAAATCTGTATCAAGTAATAAGTCATCACAATTCATACGCAATTAACAAGATACACAAGTCAAGGTTAAGTACAAAGAAGTATCGGAGATAAGAAGCAAAAAGATCTCTTTTCCTTTGGGGTGAAATCTTTCCTTTGGAATTATGCTTAAGAAACATTAGCGACAGAAGGAATCTCCCATTGTTATGCTTCACTTAATTGTTGCTCCATTTGTCATGGAAGTTCATAATCTCAAGATCACCGCTTCATATATTGCTCTCACCTCAAGTTTTATGGTGTCGGTCCTTCGAACACCTTTAATGTTCATTAGTGTGCTCCCCCTTTCCATCCTCTAAGGCTTGGAATTGTTAGGCCACTATTTCCCACAAAACCGGAAGGTCTTATCAATTAAAAGTTTTCTTAACTCACTTTGATGAAAAAGAAGATTGTATGTTCATTCTAGGACTTCGGTGCTCTCTATATAATTCTTTTTTGTAAATATTTTGCTTTTTTATCATCACCACTGGGAGAATCTTTTGTAACCCAATTGGTTTGGTTAAGGCGATGTCTCTTCAACCTGTTTTCTTTTGCAGTATTCCTTCTTCATAAAAGTCAAAGTCTGGTAGTTTCCTATTATTAGATATGAAAACCAAAAAAAAGTAACAAACTAATCTAGTTTACTATGGGTGTTTGAATGTAACTTGAAGAAGGCAGAAATAAATAAAATGATCATACGACCAACAATAAGGAATCTGTCAAACTAACTGACCACATAAAGAATGAACTGCAAAGGAAGAATCAAATTTTAAGAAACAAGACAACGAAGACCAACAACAACAACCATCATCAATTAGTTCTACTTTCAGTAGCATAATGGATTCAATTTTTTTTATCTAAACAAAATGATAATAATTATAAAAATAAAAACTTAAAATAAAGGTTAACGGACGACCCAGGACTACAGTTAATTTTCATGGCTTCCCATTGGGCCTGTACTTATAAGCTTTATACGTTTATAGCCTTAGAATGCTATCATAAACAAACCTTGTTTCGTATCATTTATCAAACAAAAGAAAAAGCGGGACAATAGCTTAAAACATAATTTTTCAAAACATTTCTAAACTACAATGGTCTGATCTAAAGTTAATAAAACAAGTTCCGAGCAGAAAATACCGTTGTCTGAAGTCAGCGGTCATCCTGTACAATCCGCTCATTTTCCCCATTTTCTACAGCTACAAAATCAATCAAATTATTCCCCAAGCAGCTAACATACCATTGAAATCCTTCTACAGAAAAGAAACCGGAAGCAATTAGACGAGGGAAAAATCATAAATCGGTTTAAAAAAAACTAAAATATTCCAACCAACAGAAACTTCTAATTCAGAAATCAAATTATCAAAGCACAAACGATCTTACAGAAAACATAATACTTTTTTTCCAAACAGCAACAACATCATCAATCGGTTCCAAAACATCAAGATATCGAATACAGTACCCGATTTACACAAACACAATCCCGTAAACAGAAATTAACATATAAAATCGACAGAAGTACCTCAAAATCACAACCTAAACTATAAAAAAAAACATCCGGAAAAGATACGACCAAATAAAAAACGAGAAATCGGAAATTAAGAATGAAATCAAAAGCGAATTACATGAAATCTGAGAAGGAAACACACAGATCAACGATGAAGAAGACGAAAAAAGGGAATCTAGGTCTTCGGACGCCGATTCAGGGGTAGCAGCAACGAAAAGCGGAGCGTTGAGAAGATGGAGATGGAGATGAAACGACGGCGTTTGATTCTGTCTGGAGCTGTGGAGGACTCGGCTGAGCTTTTCATTGCGACTTGAAAGCGACGTTTGCTTGGGGACGAAGTTTAAGAGAAACGGTGTCGTTTTGTGAATACAGAGGAGGCCCACAAAATGGTTGCGTATTTTTTTTTTCTTTTCTTTATTTGTTTAATTAGTTCTTATCTAGGGACGGAGCCTTTATTTAAATATTCATGATTTTAACGTTTTATTTTTATTATTTTTTAAATAATTTAACAACGACCATATAATCTTAATTAATTAGATTATTTTAAGCCGTTTAAAAAATAAAAAATTAATAGTTTTGCTCTTTCTCGGGCAAGATTGCCATCCGACAAAATATATATATATATATATATATATATATATCAAATATACGATAACCCTCCTGAGTGATCTTGATCTTCTAATGAGCAGTTTATTTGGAAAGTAACGTCGATATATTAATAGCACAATAATTATTTTACTCTTCTTTCGAACTCGTTGAAATCTCGTACTAGAAAAAAGTATAAAATTCACCCATCATCGGTTACGGGAAATTTTCTGATTGTATTTTTGTACTCAAATATTAGTATGAAAAAACTATTCGCTAACAGAATCATGACTCGATATAGATCCAAAATCGGTAATAACTATTATATACATCTTTAAAATCATTACACATTTTTTCTATAGATTTAACTCAGTAGCAGCTTTCTCGTATAATTTTTTCGATCTCCGAGATGAAAGTCGTAATAGCGCGTGTGAGATCTCATATCGGTTGGAGAGGGAAACGAAACATTCTTTATAAGGGTGTGGAAATCTCTCCCTAATAGACGCGTTTTGAAACTGTGAGGCTAGGGGTGATACATAACGGGCAGAAACGGACAATATATGCTAGCGGTGAGCTTGGACTGTTACAAATGGTTTCAAAGCTAGGCACCGAACAAATAACCAATAAAGATGCTGAGCCCTGAAAGGGGTGAATTGTGAGATCCCACGTCAATTGGAGAGAGAAACGAGTGTTAGCGAGGACACTGGTTCCCGAAGGGGGTGGATTGTGAGATCCCACATCAATTGGAGAGGAGAGCGAGTGCGAACGAGGATGCTGGATCCTGACAGGGGGTGGATTATAAGATTCCATATCGATTGGAGAGGGGAAGAGTGCCAACGAGGACGCCGGATCCCGAAGGAGGGTGGATTGTGAGATCTCACATCGATTGGAGAGGGGAACGAGTGCTAGCGAGAAAGCTGGGCCCCAAAAGGAGTGGATTGTGAGATCCAGCATCGGTGGTTGGAGAGAGGAACGAAACAATTTTTTATAAACATGCGGAAACCTCTCTCTAACAAATATATTTTAAAATTGTGAGATTAAGAGCAATACGTAATCGACACAAGTAGCCAAGAGTAGGTTTGGATGAAAATGAAAGTCATAATGGGAAAGTTGATAGCCCAAGGATGTTGACAAATTGGGTGGAGAGAAGACCAAGACGGATATGGATGGTGCTTCTTCGTCAAGTTTCGGCTAATTGCCTCGTGGACGCCACCACTCATGCCGACAGGCGACAATCAACAAAGCTTGCCGCATAATGTTTGTCCCTTTCATCGCCCATTTGAATCTCAATTTGAGCAACTATGCCCATTTGCATTCCATGAGGACAATTTTTTTTTACAATCAAAACTTTTATGATACAATTGTTGACGTAATTTGGGTAATTTGATTGAGCGATTCAAGAATCGAGGTTTCAAGGGGTGAGGAATAAGTACGAGCAAAGATGCTGGGATTTGAAGGGGTGGATTGTGAGATCTCACATCGATTAGAGAAAGAAACAAAACGTTTTGATAAGGGTGTAGAAACCTCTTTTTAGCATACGTGTTTTAGAATCTTGAGGGGAAGCTCGAAAGAAAAAGCCCAAATAGGACAATATCTGCTAGCGGTGAGCTTTTGTTGTTACACTTATTTTCCTGTAATTCAAACGATGTTGGTCATTGATCGACTGCCCATGCTCAGATAAATCAACTCACTAAGGTTGGTATCAAAGAAGTAATGAAGTATAACAATTGTGGGTATGAAGATCTGAACTTCCGATTTTAAAAGGAATGCATACCAATTACAGTCATGTTCGTATTAGCACACTATTATTTCATCGAGCCATATGGGAATCCATCAACTATAGTTATGTCCATTGATATAATTCGTACAAGCAAGTTGATCTTTAATTACATCTGAGTCAAAAGTCTGTTTTACCCTAAAATTACATCTTTCGCTAGGGGTGTACATTCAACTCGATAATTCGACAACCGGAACCAACCCAACCCGAACTATAAGGATTGGGTTGGGTTGGATAAGCATTTCGGGTAGGGTTGGGTTCATTTTTCTGAACTCGAACTGAATCGGTTCGATTTCGAGTTCGTGAGCAAAACCTTCAGATTGACTCGAGCCAAATAAAAATATATAAATTATATTAAGAATCCATATTAATGGGTTTGCTAGAGTGGTATTGAGGCCAATCTAAAAACATTATGCCCGAGTTATCAAGAATTTTTATATTTCAATTAAAATATTTTTATATAATTTTAATTTTTGTTATATACCATACATTTAAACTAATCATTTTTATTGTTTATTTAATTTTATAATCTATCCTTATATTTTTATTACTCTAAACAATTGTCAAGAAATGTCTGTATTTAGTTGTCTTTTATTAAATTTATTTATTTTGTCAATAATTATAGATGGATTTGTGTTTGTTTGTGAACTTTAATATATTTTATCTAAGATTCTATCGGAATAATTATAAATTGTGGATAAATAAAATTAAAAAAAAAAAAATTTGACAACTCAACCGAACCCAACCCGAAAATAGAGGGTTGGATTGGGTTGGGTTGTGAAAAGTTTCGGGTTGGGTTAGGTTACCAATCCAACCAACCCGAACTTTTGGGTTAGTCAAAAAAATTTCTCAACCCAGACTATGTACACCCATATCTTTCGCCTTAAATATCACTAATTTTGTGGTAACAATTTTTTTTATGATCAAATTATAAATCGAGTCGCTCACTGTGAGAGAGTAGAGCCCCTGTTATTCAAGTTCTGAAATCAGCACTTAAGGTAACTACACATATACCTATCATATATGAGAATGAATGAATTACATCTCGTAAAATTATGTTATCAATTCTCTATTTGGTTAATTTTTCTAAATGGTAAGTATATTGAATACGATAAAAAAAAAAAAAAAATCAGACATACAAATTAAAGGACAAGCCCTCAAGAGTTCATAACTCACTAAATAGTAAGATCAAATCACACATGATCATCGGTGAAATATTAATCTTTTCAATTAACAGATTACAAGGAGAGATTAAATATTTTATTGTCAACTCTCGTACAAACTCATTATTATAGAATATTTCACTCATATGTCTTCACAGGGACGATTAATAGTGTTATTAGGATAAGGTACCCAACCTTATCCATATACTATTGACTCTTAAAATTTATAGAACGATAATAATGAGTAGTACGTTTCAACCAATTAAACTACAAGCCCCTACGAATCTCTACATGCAATTTACTGCGTATCGTAGAACAAGAACCTACGCTCGATGCAAGAGCAATATCAAATTGAGTTAAACTTGCAATATTAGATATGATATCAAAATAACAAGGTTCAAGGTTGGTCTGTGAGAAATGAGGGACAAAGTTCATAATCGAGAGGGGAAACAACTTGGATCTGCTAAGAACCCTAAACGAACATTTAGTGATAAAAGAGTAATGAGAAGAGATGACACCCGAGTTTACACTCATTAACCTAATGTAGATTAGGTCAAGTTCTTTTGAATGACCACTCACAAATGGTTCTTTTCAAGCTCTTCAATGGAGGAAAAGCACACTCACATGCAAAGGTGTAGCCCACACCAAAACTCTGTCTCTTTCACGTCTTTCTTCTTTAGAGGAAACCAAAGGGGCAGACCATGCCACGTTCACCACGTTTTTTTCTTTCATTTTGTAACACCAAAACTTGGCGACCAAGTTTGGTTTAAATGGGGCAATAGGGGCTAAGGTTGTTCGGGCTCCAACTATTCTCAAATGGTTTTTATTTATCGATGATTAGCTAGGGTTTATTTTTTTCATACGATAAGTGGGTATGAAGATTTGAACCTTCAAACTCGAAAGAAAAATATGTGTCAAATATCGTTAAACTAGGCTCACTGTAGGTGAGATCTCATATCAATTGGAGAGGAAAACGAAACATTCCTTATAAGAGGGTGAAAACTTCTCTCTAAAATACGCGTTTTAAAACTGTGAGATTGACGACGAAATGTAACAGGCTAAAACAGACAATATTTATTAGTGGTAGACTTGGGTTGTTACAAATGGTATTAGAGCCAGACACCGAGTGGTATGTCAGCAAGACGCTAGACCCTAAAAAAAGGTAGATTGTGAGGTCTCACATTAGTTGGAGAGGGGAACGAAACATTCATATGTGGAAATCTCTCCCTAGAAGACGCGTTTTAAAATCATGAGGCTGGAGGTGAAATGTAATGGGCCAAAACGGACAATATCTATTAGTTGTGGGCTTGAGCTGTTACAAATGATATCAGATCGGCGGTGTGTCAGCGTGGACACTAGGCTCCCAAAAAGGTGGATTGTGAGATCCCACATCAGTGAAGCAATCCTTAGAAGGGTGTAGAAACCTCTCCCTAGAAGACGCGTTTTAAAACCATGAAGTTGACGATGAAACGTAACGGATCAAAACGGAGAATATCTTATAGTGATGAATTTGTGTGGTTACACTGTAACATCATTTTAATATGGTTGGTATAAAGGTTTTAGAAAATTTATGTCACAAATCAAACTAAACGCGAGCATAGAATCCTATTTATCTATGTGACAAGCTACCAACTTAAAAGAATCGCTAATAGAATGCCACGTCTAGAAGCTCACTTTCCATGTCTCGAAGCTTACTTTTTCCATAAATGAGATAAAAATGAAATTGTTATGTTGGGATCGTGGATGGAGACGAGCGATATTTTAGTAGTGAAATAATCATCTTATTACGAGCCATACCTGAATCTATCTATAGGCATTAGAGATTGAGTTATTGATGAAAGACGGGTCAAGAAATATAGAATGAACTCATGTGACATGTCGTAGACCTAAAAGAATCACTAATGAAATATTACATTTAGAAGTCCGCTTACTCCATAATTTAGACAAAAATGGTATTGTGATGACCAGATCGTGGGTGGAGATGAGTGACATTTCAGTAGGTAAATTAACTTCTTAAATGACAAAATAATCATCGTATGCTCGAAAGATAGATAATTATGAGCCATACTTAGCATTCATGTATCTACTTCAAAAGAAACTAATTTAAGACTACATATACACGGTATGGATCGAGAAAAAAGAGAATATGAAATTCAAACTCATGTGACAACCCACGAACCTAAAAGAATAACTGACAAAATACTACATCTAGAACCCCGTTCAATCTATAATTTAAACAAAAAATGGAATTGTGATGCTCGGGTCATGGATGGAGACAGGACCTTTATAATAAGCAAATTAACACCTCACATAACAAAAAAATCATCGTGCACCCATAAAATATATTATTATTGATCGTGCTTGCAATTAAGTATCCACTTCAAAAGAAACCTAACCGAAACCACAATCCATACTATTATAAATAACAGACGGTAAACAATAGCAATGTCAATTTTATTTATTTACGGTTAATATAACTAATAATATTTATTTAAGATTATTATAAATCTTTAAATTAATAAAAAAAAAAAACATTTTAAATTTTGTACATAATAAATATTGTTTTATTAGACGTTATTTTAATATTCATAATTTGTTAAATACAATATTTAAATTTAAAATTTTATTAGATTTAGATTTGAAATTTATATTTAATATATTTGTAAATTTGGAAAATATCAAAGTAATAACTTACTAAATAAATTAATGTTTTTAAAATTATTTAACACTTTTAAATTTAAAATCCAAATAAACATATAATTAAAAATTCACTTTTTAAATCTTGTTTTATAATTATTTAGGCCTTTAAAAATGTTTTAAAAAGAATATCAAATTTAAAAATTAAAAAAAGAAATTTTAAAATCTTGATTTTTTATTTTTATTTTTTATTTTTATATATATATTTGACTTAGAATTGGAATGTGTCTTTAAAGGATAAAAAAGCTTACTGGAAATTATAAAAAAAATAAACACAAAATTTTTAAAAATAAATAATTATAGAAAAAATGATTATTAATACGAGGATTTCATTTGTTTATGAAATTTATATTTGTTTTTTCACATTTTTCAAATATATATTTTTAATTTTTAATAAAAATATTTTAATTCCCAATTAAATTATAAAATAAAAAATAAAAAATTCAAAACTATTTTAAGATTCCAAAATTGGTAATTAGTTTCAAAAAGTCGGAAAAAAACAAAAATTGTTGAAACAATATTTATAAACTTAAAACAAAAAATCAATAATAATTTCATTTTTAGTTTTGTATTTTTTAAATTTATATTTATTTTCTTCCAATTTTTTAAAAAATATTTAGATTTTAAAAATAAAAAAATATTTAATAACTATATATATTATTTTTAAAATTTGTCTTCAAGTTTTTGAAATATGGAGAAAGAAAGAAGAAAAAAAGATAATTTCCCGGTGGGACCACCGCCATTCTCTTCCTCTCTCCAAATTCCCCTAACCATCCGACGCCGTTTTAAAGCACGTGCAAGACACACGGGAAAAAAAGAAGAAAAAAACCTGGTGGGACCACCGCCATTCTCTTCTTCTTTCCCAGTTCCCCTAGCCATCCGACGTCGTTTTAAAGCTCGTGTCAGACACACGAGCAAAAAAATTAAAGCAAAAAAAAGAAGAAAATTTCCTGGTGGGACCACAGCATTCTCTCTCCTCTCCCAATTCCCCTAACCATCCGACGCCGTTTTGAAGCACGTGCCGGACACACGAAAAAAAAAAAGAAAAAACCTGGTGGGACCACCGCCATTCTCTTCTTCTTTCCCGGTTCCCCTAACCATCCGACGTCGTTTTGAAGCACGTGTCAGACACACGGACAAAAAAATTAAAAGGAAAAAAGAAAAAAAAAAGAAAATTTCCTGGTGGGACCACAGCCATTCTCTCCTCTCCCAATTCCCCTAACCATCCGACGTCGTTTTAAAGCACGTGCCGGACACAAGAAAAAAAAAAAAAGAAAAAACCTGGTGGGACCACCGCCATTCTCTTCTTCTCTTCCAGTTCCCCTAACTATCCGACGTCGTTTTGAAGCACGTGTCAGACACACGGGAAAAGATATTAAAGAAAAAAGAAAAGAAAAGAAAATTTCCTGGTGGGACCACAGCCTTTCTCTTCTTCTCTCCCAATTCCAATAACCATCCGACGTCGTTTTAAAGCACGTGTCGGACACACGAGAAAAAAATATAAAAAAAGAAAAAAAGGGATTTTAATTCCTAATTCCAAAATCCTCCGATTCTCTTTAAAACGCCTCTGGATCATTACGTCCGACTTCTTCTCCAACGCTTCATCACATCTCCCATTTCCCCCCCCCTTACCATGTTTATCCTCTCTTCTTCTTCTTCTTCCTTACCTTCTCCTCTCTCTCTCTCTTCCTCTAGGGTTTCTCTCTCTCCTCCCTCCTCCTCTTTTCTCAATCTCCTCCCCCTTTCTCCCCACTTCCAACCGCCCAACCTCGCCTGCTCCTGCTCGGTTGCTTCCAGATCAACGGCGGAGCTTCTGCACGACTTCAAGCACTCCGCCCATACCGCTGCCTCCGCTGATGAAACGAGGAATCACCTGCCGCATTCCCGCGCATTCCTTGATGTTCGCTCTGAACAAGGTTTTTTTCCTTACTTTTCTTTTATTTTTCGTAATTTATTGTTTTTTACATTGCGAATGGGGATGTAATTAGAAACTGGTTCCTGAAGTTTGCTTAATTGTTCGATGGTTAAGATTCGGCTTTCGCTAGATCCATTTATTGGAGTCTTATGTGCTTCACCAGTTCACATTTTTGCTGATCAAGCAATTTTGTATGAGCCTTCTAGTGTTTTATTTTTAGTGAGATGGGATATAACTTCAGTTACTTATTGTACCGGAAAGTAAAATCTCGTTTACTCCACCTTTTGTTGTCTTATATCCCTCTCCTGGATCAGATGTTGTCAGTATCCATTATCCATGTTCTGTCTTGTCCTGGGAAATTTGGGACTTAAATGATGTATTTTGTTGAAGTTTCTTAGTCTAAGGCAATGATACCCGCACCCACCCTTCGGTAATAAACCACTCAGTGGTATTTCATTTTTTTTTTTTTTTTTTTGAATTCTTTGTTGTTTTACGTATCAGACACCAATCTTTCTTTTTAATACTTCTTGTTCCTCTGATTTATTTTTTTAGCATTTTTTCTTTTTTTTAATAAAAAGAAAGCAATCTTGTTTAGGCAATATGTAGAATGTTGATTTATCTTATCTGCAGAGTTGCTCTCCTACATCAGGAGGGAGGCAGAAGCTGGAAAGCTGCCTGCAAATGTTGCTGCAGGAATGGAAGAATTGTATCAGAATTATAAAAATGCCGTAAAAGTTCCCTCTTTGTTGGTTTTCCTCCTTAATAAATTCATCAGATGTATTATTTTGTTTGATGAGTGTTATTCTCTGACTTGCGGGAACTTCTCTTGGATTGTTCAGTGCTTCCGTTCTATCAAATTCACTTTTTTTCATTCGCTTATTCATTTTGATTGTTGCTTTTGACTTGTTCCTTGGAATCTGGAGTCTAGACTAATGAAATAGTGTGGGCTATTATCGCTACTAGCTTTGAAATAATGAGTTCTTTCTATTTATTTGCAGTATTCTCTCTAATATCTTGATTAATTTTTAAGGGATTTCTTAGCTACATTAATTAATTTCAGAGTTTCCATGCTTAAATTTTGTAATTCTGGTTATTAGAGGAATCTAAGTCTAACAAGTTCCATCAGAAATGATTATAGTTCGCATTGGGAACAAATTGAGCTGAATGAATACAGATATTGTAAGGAGGCAGATTGTACGTGCATCATTTAAGATAACTTTTTCTTGACTACTCATACTATTTATTTATTTATTTATTATATTTAAAATAAGAGACATAAGGTGCTTGCAGTGACCAAAATGAAGAAACACCTAAGGGCAGGGAGTTGAGAAAACCCCTTCGTACAAGGAACTAATTAGAGCCTACTCATTGTTGAGGCATTTATATTATTGACTAAGGGTTATGTTGGTTGGCTCTTTGTTACTTAACCTCTTAGAAAGTTTACCTACTGTACTCTAATCTAAATAATCCTTTTCAAAGTTTGTCTACAACCTGCAGAATTTTCCCATATAAGATGTAAAAAAGTAACTGTTTGATGAAGTGTAAAGATGCTTAGAAAATGAAATTTAGATGTTGGATCATAAAGTAAAGGGATGACACTGTTATGTCTACGTTTTGTCTATGTTCTCCCTTTGACTTGTTGTAGCATCGTGCACCTTAATTGTAAATCTAGAATTGCTTATAGAATCAACATTTAGATACTCAAGCAGCCTTGTCTCTGCCCTTGGATTCACTGACCGAGGGTTTTAGCTATCCCAATGCAAGACCGCTTTTATAGAATGTTCTCTTCCCTTCTAAGTTCACTGTCTTTTGTTTTGCTTTTGTTTTTGTTTTTGTTTTTGTTTTTTTTTTTTAATCACGGTGTATTTTTAAAGTAATAATTCCATGTCCCTTATTTTCAGGTTCTAAAGAGTGGAAATCCAAAGGCAGATGAAATTGTTTTGTCTAACATGACTGTTGCATTAGATCGCATATTGCTGGATGTGGAGGTAGTATATGATTTTATTTTAACTACAGTAAGTCAAAGCTTTTAAGAAAGACAACTGAATGTTCTCTTGTCTGAGACATAGCAGTAATATTTCAGGAACCTTTTGTCTTCTCACCACACCACAAAGCAGTTCGAGAGCCTTTTGATTATTACACGTTTGGTCAGAACTATGTCCGTCCACTGATTGATTTTGAGTAAGTTGGAAATTTGGTCTTTCAATCGGTGTATCAGATATGTTGTGATCCACTGGT
Source organism: Cucurbita maxima (assembly GCF_002738345.1). Taxonomy (NCBI): domain Eukaryota; kingdom Viridiplantae; phylum Streptophyta; class Magnoliopsida; order Cucurbitales; family Cucurbitaceae; genus Cucurbita; species Cucurbita maxima. The sequence continues at coordinate 1,430,259 of NW_019272048.1, read as the reverse complement.
TCTGTTTACTCTCTTATGAGAAATTACATCTGATGAATTGTGACGTTTGCGAATCATAACTTGGTCTTTGCTTTTCAAATAAAGCTTAGATCATGATTGATCAAGTCCATTTTGCAAGGGTGATTACTATCATTATTATTTTGGTATTTTTCAAGCTTCATTGTTTTAGGGAAAAAAATCTTTCCATGGATGGCATCACAGGTTGCAAGTTTTCATCAATTCTTTTTATCCTGTGATATTGTCATTTTTTATTATTTGTTCCCTATTCTGGACTGTTCACACATGTGATCAAAATAACCGATCAAAATTTTATGATCAATTTGGCGATCGATGCAAGTGTTGACAGTGAAAGCAATCTTTTCTATGATCAATTTAAGTTACTTGTTTTAACGGCGTTAGCTTCTTTCCTGTATGTTTGCCTCTGTCCTGATGCCTTATAGAAATTTTTCTGCAGAAATTCATTTGTTGGGAACCCTTTTCTTTTCAAGGATATAGAGGAGAAGCTCCATCAGGTATCTATCTATATCTACAAGTTTCATCATTTCTCTATTATGTGATGATTTTGGGTTAATTTTGCTGATCATTGCTTAAGTTTCTTTAATGATCTTGATAAAGCGGAGATAAGTCATAAATCTCCCTCATTAGTTCAACTGTCACGTTCAAATATATTCTTTCATTGCCGTATCCAAATAACAATCTAACTGCTTTAAAATAGATTGGTATGCTTATTCCTAGCATTTATCTAAGCTCTTCTTCTGCAGCAAGGTTGGTCTGACCCTAAATTTCTACGTACTCAGAGTCGTTACTAACGTCTCATACTCATCATCTATGTAGAAATATAATTCTTAAAAGCAAACCTCATCATGGTATAAATGTCGAAAACATTTAAAACATCCTCTTCCCTGGAAAACACAACCATGATCTTACGTGTTTAAATACGAAATACTAAAATTTAGAGAAATTAAAAACAAATACAAAATAATTTAAAACGATAAAATGCAAAACAACCTAATCTAACTTAAGACTAGGAATTTAAATATGAGTCTACCTTATGCACATGCCACCGTCTCTGTTTGTGATGTTGCTGTTCTCCGTACAGGTGCGCTTTGCCTTTACTTGAAAAATGATGTAGCACATAGCCTGAGTATTTCGAAGAATACTCAGTAAGTGGTCCTACTATAGGGGGCCATGTAAATGCAAACACATGCAATCATGCTCTTGGGATCTATCTCTAGCTTATCTAGGGGTTGTCTCCAGTTTCGGACAAATTGGATGTGTAGTACTTCCCTACAAACAACCCACACGTGCGAGTGGAATCCCCAAGGCGCTCGCACACCCGCTGGACCCTCTGGTCAAACTAATCTGTAGCGACATTTGGAGGTCAGTGGAATCCCATAGTGTCATGTTTCTCATGAACACCCTGCTCGTCATACTGTGCGCATCCACACTCATCATCTCTAGGGGAAGTATCCTCATGCTTATGAACATACAATATGCATGAGGTCCCTCTAATGTCCGTCTTATCATCTCTTCTGACACAACCCTCTAGTCTCATCTCTTTGTTACATTAAGTAACACATGCTCGTGGATATTTATATTTATATAATTTTCATGCTCTTAGGGTTGTGTCCCATGTCGATCTAACAACATGATAATCATATAACATGTTCAATATGGAAAACATATCATATTAGGGTAAAACGTCATGCAATCATCATACTCATCATATTTCCATAAAGTGCCTCAAGCATATCAAGTACATCATTCATCGAAATATATATATAACGCACATCATTAAGCATCATAACTCATACATCATCATATAATAGTATACGACATCATACTATACAACTCATACACCATATAACTCAAACAATTTCTAACCTATCCTATAGTAAGGCCACTTACTTGGTTGTTTTTAGCTAAAGTACTCCTTAATTAGCTAAACGTAAGCTCTTGTTCCTCGAGAGCTGCTCTAAAGGTTGACAGGGTTTACTTCCTATCGCACCGTTTGTCACTTTTCGTTAGTATTTCACATTTTAATTAATAATCCAACTAACAATGTGAAATACGACTCTAAAACGGCCTCAGAAAAAATCGAATTCTACGTTTTTATTGTTTCTAAATTGTATTGGGTAGTAAAATTTAAATTAAAAATATGTCAATATTATTTTAGGTTGCTTGAATCATTCAAATCCCAATATTTTTTTTGTTATAATATTATACACTAGGGGCAAATAATAATAATTTATCATATTTTCCATTTTCCCTCTCTCCCACTTTGTTTCCATGCCCCTGTTTTACTTTGGTATAGTTTACAATTACTTAGGCCAGTTTTAATTGATTTTCAAAAAAAATGGCTATGGGCTAGATTTCTTGATATTTAATTTCTAACTGACATCTAAATAATTGTAACAAAATTTGGATAAACGAGAAGAAAATCTAAGATATAACTTACACTGACGTCTCTAGGACATATGGATCATTTTGGTATCTCTAGGACATGGAAAAGTTTTTTTTTTTTTTTTTTTTGTAAAAAGAAATTTTATGGTAGAATGGAAAATATGATTTTTTATTATTTTATTATTATTATTATTATTATTATTATTATTATTATTATTATTTTAAAACTTAACGGGTCGTTACATAAAGAGAAGCAATTCATTGAGATCTGTTGTTTGATATTTTGCTGACTGGTTTTCCTGTTTCTCTTTTGCGACTTGTAAAACTTTATTTCTTCCAATCTGTTGCCATGCTGAAGGCCTCTGATTGTTCATGACATTTCATTTCAGGGTCACAATGTTGTCTTGATATCAAATCATCAGACTGAAGCAGATCCAGCTATTATTTCATTGTTGCTTGAAAAGACAAGTCCATATATTGCTGAAAACATGGTACGCCTATTTCTTTTCGGTATACCCCTGCAATGTTCAGCTAAAATTTTGAGGGAATTTAGTAAGTGCTGGCATAAACTGGGTTTCTTTTCTGTCTTGCAGATATATGTTGCAGGGGATAGAGTTATTGTAGACCCTCTTTGCAAGCCCTTCAGCATTGGAAGGTTCCAATATAATTTTCCTTACAATTTATCAGATTGTATATGTGATATCCACGGGGAGGAGAACGAAACACCCTTATAAAGGGTGTGGAAACCTTTCCCTAGCAGACGCGTTTTAAAGCCTTGAGGGAAGCCCGAAAGGAAAAGCCCAAATAAGACAATATCTGCTATCGGTGGGCTTGGGGCGTTATAGTATATCTAATTATTTAACTAAACTGACTCAATTTACAAATGCAGAAATCTTATTTGTGTTTATTCAAAAAAGCACATGTTTGATATTCCCGAGCTTGCAGAAACAAAAAGGAAAGCAAACACACGAAGTCTAAAGGAGATGGCTTTACTTTTAAGGTACCTATACCATTGGTAGCAGCTAGGGGAAAAAAGCCTGTTTCTGTTAGATGAACACGACTCTCCACAATGGTATTGTCCACTTTGAGCATAAGCTCTCATGACTTTGCTTTGGGCTTCCCCAAAAGGCCTCATTACCAATGGAGAGAGTATTCCTTGATTATAAACCCATGATCATTCCCTAACTTAGCCGATGTGGGACTTCCATCCAACACCTCCTCTCGAACAAAGTACGTCTCCCCTTAATTGAGGCTCGTCTCCTTTTCTTTTGGAGTCTTAGTCATTTTTTACTATGCCTTCGAGGAGCCTCGACTCCTTTTTCTTTTGGAGTCCTTTGTTCGACATTTGTGGATTCTATTGACATGGCTAATTTAGGGCATGACTCTGATACCATGTTAGATGAACACGACTCTCCACAATGGTATGATATTGTCCACTTTGAGCATAAGCTCTCATGGCTTTGCTTTGGGCTTCCCCAAAAGGCCTCATACCAATGGAGAAAGTATTCTTTGATTATAAACCCATGATCATTCCCTAAATTAGCCAATGTGGGACTTCCATCCAACAGTTTCTATGTTGTGTTTTACCCGTCATAAAATTGTCGATTCCAAATATCTTAAATTTATTGCATCTTTTAAGCCTCAATGTGTTCTTTCCTATTTTCTATTTTTATGTTCTCATCAGCGGTAAATTTTACATAGGGGTGGATCGCAACTAATATGGATTGCACCAAGTGGTGGCCGGGACCGGTTGGATCCATCATCTGGAGAATGGTCACCAGTAAGTTCTCTTTACCTTGAATAAAGACAAATATGCAGAGGCATATCTAGTTTCTCGTTGCAGTAGTGAGCTTTGGTTAGTAATTCAGTTTAAAATATTCATTCTTGTGTTCTGGTTTTTTATGTCAGTGGTTTGTGTACTGGTCTTCTAATTTCATGCACATACCACAAATATAAGAACAGGAAGGGGAATATTGAACAGTACCCTTATCATTTTGTAGATAAGGGTACAACGAAAATTTTTGGCCTGTCTTGGTTAGAAGATCTCCACGATAGTAAGGAGTGAATGAGGTGTGGGTTTTCATAGTTCTGTGGCCTCTTCCCCTTCACACGTTATCTTGGGACTTCACCCTTTTTCATTCTCTAAATCAATTTTTCGTAAAAATATAAGAGGACCAACAAAAGCCTATTCTCTACTCCATTTTGTACACTTTAGTCATCATTTCTGTAACGGCCCAGATCCACCGCTAGCAGATAGTATTCTCTTTGGGCTTTCCCTTTCGGGCTTCCCCTCAAGGCTTTAAAACGCGTCTGCTAGGGGAAGGTTTCCACACCCTTATAAATGGTGGTTTGTTCTCCTCCCCAACCAATGTGGGACATCACAATCCACCCCCCTTCGGAGCCCAGCGTCATCGCTGGCACTCTTTCCTTCCTCCAATCAATGTGGGACCACCCCCAAATCCACCCCCCTTTGGGGCCCAGCGTCCTTACTGGCATACTGCCTCGTGTCTACCCTCCTTCGGGGAACAGCGAGAAGGCTGGCACATCGTTCGGTGTCTGGCTCTGATACCATTTGTAACGGCCCAGATCCACTGCTAGCAATATGGTCCTCTTTGGGCTTTCCTTTCGGGCTTCCCCTCAAGGCTTTAAAACGCGTCTGCTAGGAGAAGGTTTCCACACCCTTATAAATGGTGGTTTGTTCTCCTCCCCAACCAATGTGGGACATCACAATCCACCCCTCTTTGGGGCCCAGCGTCCTTACTGGCATACTGCCTCGTGTCTACCCTCCTTCGGGGAACAGCGAGAAGGCTGGCACATCGTTCGGTGTCTGGCTCTGATACCATTTGTAACAGCCCAGATCCACCGCTAGCAGATATTATCCTCTTTGGGCTTTCCTTTCGGGCTTCCCCTCAAGGCTTTAAAACGCGTCTGCTAGGAGAAGGTTTCCACACCCTTATAAATGGTGGTTTGTTCTCCTCCCCAACCAATGTGGGACATCACAATCCACCCCTCTTTGGGGCCCAGCGTCCTCGCTGGCACTCTTTCCTTCCTCCAATTGATGTAGGATCGCCCCAAAATCCACCCCCTTTGGGCCTAGCGTCCTTATTGGCACACCGTCTCATGTCTACCCCCCTTCGAGGAACAATGAGAAGGCTGCCACATCGTCTGGTGTTTGGCTCTGATACCCCATTTGTAACGGCCCAGATCTACTGCTAGCAGATATTATCCTCTTTGGGCTTTCCTTTTTGGGCTTCCTCTCAAGGCTTTAAAACGCGTCTGCTAGGAGAAGGTTTCCACACCCTTATAAATGGTGGTTTGTTCTCCTCCCCAACCAATGTGGGACATCACAATTTCTTCTTGTGTTTGAATCTCTTTTAGTTCAGTTTATGTCTTTGAAATTGTTATATTCAATTATTTTTTTATATAAAAAAGTAGTTCGTACTGATATTAGAGGGTCAGGCACCCTTTGATGCTTCTTCAATGGACAACATGAGAAGGCTCATTCAACACTCGGGTGTTCCTGGGCATTTGTGTCCCCTTGCTTTATTATGTTATGACATCATGCCGCCTCCTTCAAAGGTATATATAACCTTTTATTCCTTTTTAATTTCATTACATTTTTATATATGAATTAACTCTTCCTTTTTTTCCAGGTAGAAATTGAAATTGGAGAAAAAAGAGTGATTTCCTTTAATGGGGTGGGTTTGTCTTTGGCTCCTGCAATTAGCTTCGAGGCCATTGCTGCTACCCACAGAAATCCTGATGAGGTCTGTCTGATATTAATTAACTCTTCCTGTTTTTGGTTTGGTCCATGTTCTGTCTTGACAAAGTAAATATACTGTTAAATCTAGGAGTGTGAGAATTTATTTATAAAGCACAAATACAATGATTTTTGTTCTCATTAAACCGGGGGTTTGGCAGGCTAGGGAGGCATACTCAGAGGCTCTGTTTGATTCTGTGGCGATGCAATATAATGTTCTCAAAGCTGCTATTTACGGCAGACAAGCACTAAGAGCATCAACTGCAGATGTCTCTTTGTCACAACCTTGGATGTAGTCATTTGCAATCGTTTTTCTAGATCAGTTCATTATATAATCAGGTACTTCAAATTCTGATATTTGCTGGAAATCCTGAAAAATGATAGAAAAACTGTCAACGCCATCGATGTTTGTGATATGATGAGTTGATTTGGAAACCAATATAATAGAACTATAAGTCAAAACGAGCATAGCTTAGTAAATTAAGCATGACTTAATAATCTAAAGGTTTATAACTCGATCTATCACTCTTACATTTGACTTCTATATGGATTTATCTTTCCATTTTCTTTTACAACGTGCAGGTCATGACACAATTTGACACAATTTTGCGACTCACAGAACAACACTGGTCATTCAATTCGTGCACGTACTGTAAGAGGAAATCAATTCTGTAACTCGTCAATGAGTCTCGAGGGAATTTTGCTGATTTACAGGCCTGCCCCTACCCCAAGGCATGTGCATTTCAATAGACATTGAAGCTGCCTCAAATACTTGGCCTCTTGGTAATGTACAGATCTTTCATCTCTTATCTTAGGATGGACTCATTTTATATAGGTGTATATGTTCACTGCCATTTTCATGTTTATATATCTCAGGAATTATTAATTTTCAATTTGTACCATTTCTTCTCTTTCAGTCTGATACTTTTGGATATATATAGTATCGTTATAGAACAATACAATAATTTTCTTCAGATTCTCATTCCTGTATGAGTTTTAGAAAATTGTTCTTTTTGTGCTTTTCGTTTTAGTATCTGAACAACGGAATGTGTAACCAAAATCCATAAGCGATATGGTTGTCACAGTGTGACTGACAATATTTTCCATCAATTAGATAAGATAGTTCAAAATTTCAGACTTCAATCTTTACCATATTGTGCTAGACGTTTGATTCATCTTCTTACCACGACCTACTGATGACAAAGGCAAACAAACATAACGGAATGACTATTGCAAACCCAATACAATACAATAAGTTGATTAGTTGTAGGTGTGCTTTTTATGTATGTTCATGTCGAGCATTTCCACATATTGTGTTGGAGTTTGGCCCTATATATCGTGGGGTGTAATATTGATCCATCCATGCCATCTTACATTATCCTCAAAAATTCATTTCTATTGGAAGATGTCTAAGACACTCGCCTATACCATAACATATACGTGTCATGAAGTAGTTCACTTTAAGTTATAGGGCTTGGAATGGATGTTAAAATAAGTTGATAGTAAACTTACATGATATCTATTTAAATTTGAAGATAAAATTATGAACTTTGGTGATCTAAGTCTCTACCTAAATTTTTATAAAATTAAAAAAATCCTAAATATAAGTGAGTAAATTAAACTTTAAATCATGCCAACTAAATTAAAAATACAAACGAATAAATAATTTTAATTATTTAAATAAACAGATATTAATCCAAAATCATGTGACCAGCAAATACTCCACACTTTGAAGCAAACGTCAATATCAAACAAGTCCACGTGGCATGGGTCATCAATCATAGATAGGAGCATAGTACAGCTGTCCTAGACAGTTACATCCCCTAACTAATTTATCCACGTGGCTTTGTTGAAGCATAAAAATATTAAGTTTTAATTACTTACAATATTAACCCATAATGATATTTAAAAATTAACTAATTTTTGTTATAATTATTATCCTAACGTTGAAACTATTCCTAAAAAATCACAATAAGAAGCTGAGAATAATTTGAAAATAAAAAATATATTTATAAAAGTTTATTATTGGAACAACCTACACCAAATTTATAAACAACCTAAAAGAATTAGGTATAGGATCACGCATTATTACATAATAGATTCATTGTTCACAAAATCACTTAGGTTCTTCTTGTTGCGCCGCTTCGAGCGACGGCGATGGCTACCGCCGAACTTCAGCCTTCCAGTGTTCTTGAAACGTTGTTGCTCGGTTGAAATAATGACGCATTCTGGAGGCGGAGTAGGGTATCGGAGTAAATCGTAACAATATGAATAGTACATATAATGCTCGCGAAAGTTGCGCATGGCAGCGCGACGCCCCGCCGTTATAGTGGCAAAGTCTTGAGCATTAAGACGGGCGTTGAGCTTGGTGCAGTTGGAAGCTTCTAGAACTTCTTGAATGGGATCAGAGGCGCAACCATCCAAAACAAAGTCCTTGAATTCAGAAACGAAGGGTGCATATTTATAGTTGACTTTGTATTTGCCTCCTGAGGTTGCCCAATTGCTGGCGTCCCAAATTGTGGCGTATAAAGACATTGGCTTTGATGGGTAATCTCCACCCATTGCTTCATTTCTCACCACTTCTCTAATGGGAACTTCGTCAATGTAAAATCTACAAAGTTTCAAAAAAAAAAAAAAAAATCGTATTAATAATTATGTCTCAAGTAAACATAAACATAACTAAATGATTACATATATACATATATACATACATATACACACGAACACTATATTTTAAATCAACATAAACATAGTTCAATAATTATATATATATATATATACATACACACATACACACGCAAACATCATATATACATACACATACACACGCATAAATAAATATATATATAGATAAACCATATTTTATAGTTGATTTTTTCGAGAATAAAAGTTGAAATTAATTCTAAATAACCAACACAATTTTCGAGAGAGAGAGAGAGATAAATTAGGGAGCAAAGAATTAAGAGGAGACCCTAAACAAAAATTCTTATCCAAGTCTTAAAGAGTACGCAAAGCAACGGCATCACATGGATCCATCTTTTGTGAATGGGTAGTGTTTAATTTGCCATGTGATCCAAAATCGTAGCTTTGTTCACAAATTCACACTAAAAAAACAAATAATAAAAAGATGCTGACTCTTGACTTTGCACCAGGCAGTTTCCATTCTTATCCTTTTCATTCAATCATATGGTATAGAAACACCATGTCGATTCAAAATCAAAAGATTAAAAGATAAAAACCCTAATTAAACAAAGAAGGAATTACTTAATTGGAAGTCAGAATTAATAAATTCATGACTTCAATTATTACTAAAATGATTCATTGGCATTAGAATAAATGAATTAGAATAATAAATACATCACACTTACCTTCTATGATGAACGATTAAATAGTTTAATATTTGTAATTTAGCTAAGATTTAATTTGAAAATGAAAAAAATATAGAAGCAAACAAATAATACTTAATGTTTTTCAAACCAGAAAACCAGAAAGTCATCATTTGTCATTCTCAGTTACCATTCATGTAATCAATTCCTCGAAGGAAAACTGAAATAATGAAATTCCTCAACTGATTTAGAAAGAAAAACTGAAAATGACCAGAAAATAATTCATGTCGATCTTTTAATGGCCATTCGATTCACGATGGAACCAAACCAACCATCGCCATCCATCAAATTCTACACGTAATCCACCTTTTCCAATTACCATTACCATTTATTATATATATATATATATATATATATATATATATATATAGGTTAAATTTCAAATTTAATTCAAAGAAAAAAAAAATCAATCATCATAAAAAATTTCTAAATAATATAATATAATTTTACAAATGTAGAAACGAATAAATTTATTATTTAATATATATATATATATATATATATTGGGTAAGTTTCGATCAGATTTTAATACTTTATTTTTTACCCTTACTTAGAAATTAGTTAAAAATATATATTTGAATTTTAAAATTATTTTTTATAAAAATAAAAGATAAAATTTGGTGTGACAAGTAAAAATTAGAAAGTTACTAATATTATACAGAATATTATAAAAATTTAAGATCGTTTTACCATTTTTTTCAATTTTACAAAAAAAAACTAAATTTATAACATATATATATATTGGTAAAAGTTAATTAAAATTATTTTTATTAAAATAAAAGATAAAATTTGATGTGAAAGTAAAATTTAGAAAGCTACTAATATTATATAGTTACCATTTTAAAAATTTTAAATTATATTGCTAAAATCAGCTATATGTGTTTGAATCAAATTTCAAACTTACCCAAAAATAACTCTTAAAAGAATTTAAAAATAAAAAACTAAAAATAAAATTTTAAAAGTACCGTTAAACATAGAAATAAGGTAATTTAGTATTTGAAATGTCTATAGAGATATACTTACATAATATTGTGAGCGCTCCAATGAATGCTGTACCGGTGGAACTCCTTGGAAGGGTCGAACCAGAGCCGGTACCGCTCCTCCCGCCCCCTGTTCGTGCTTCCGTTTCCGTATAGATTTGTCTGAAACCTCCATGGCTTCCCGTCAATGTTCCCTAAGAACTCAAAGTCCAGCTCGTCATGATTCTTCTCGAATACGTCTCCGTTCGAGGTCTGTTACGGACGAACATGCACGAAAACGAACCAAAATTCAACCGCGATCATTATTCGCAATCATGGAGGATAACAAATTAGGATGAAATTTGTAGTTTGCGGAATCAAGTAAAAGTTCTCATTCAATTTCCTAAGAGTGTTTGCTTAATCTGAAATTGAATCAATACATTTCTAGGTTTTCTATTCGATTAATTGATTCAACGATTACGACTCCTGTTTGACCGAAATTTCTTGTGGAAATTATCCTTTCAACATTCGCGGCTCTTAATTTTTCTCAGCAACCAAAAAATTAAGGCGAGATTAAACAGAACTTCATCCAATCGCTACTTACGTAGAAGGCTACAACGATTCCTTTTACTCAGCAACCAAACAATTAAGGCGAGATTAAACAAAACTTCATCCAATCGCTACTTACGTAGAAGGCTACAACGATTCCTTCTACTCAGCAACCAAACAATTAAGGCGAGATTAAACAAAACTTAATTCAATCGCTACTTACGTAGAAGGCTACAACGATTCCAGCGGTGTAATCGGACGGCAATTTGATTCTGGCGCTGAAGAATCCATGATTATACATCTTCGACGAGATGAATCCAGAGCCTAAAAATTTCATTAAAATTCAGAAAAAATCAAACCGCGGAAATTCAAACACGTTTTCTCTCAGAAACAGAGCAATTTCAAATCAGAAAACAATACCGGTGAAGCGATCGAGGAGAAGTCGAACGGATTTGCCGTCAGGAGAACGAACAAGATTGCTGTCTCCAAAAAGAGGCGATAAACCTTCATTGAAACGGATTGTAGTGACATTGAAAGAAGCATTTGCAACAAAATTACAAAAACAAAAGATCATCAACATCCGAAGAAGAAACAAATTTGAGCCTCCATTGCTACACAGGCAAGCATCCATATTCTCTCTCTTTCTCTCTCTATATGTATATATTCCCTCTCTACTTCTGCACATATATATATATATACACACAAATATTGTTCGTAAAAGAGGAAGATGAAGAGAAGAGAGGTTGAAATTGAATGCTTAATTAAGTCTTAGATGAAATTAAGAAGTTGCTGACGTGTATTCTTTTGAACATGAAATGACATATTTGCCCTTCTTTGTTCACGATATTTCGGAAAAGCCACTGTTTCATGAGATGGATTGCTAAGTTCGGTTCCTTGTCCTTTATTAAAATAAGAAATATAATTTATAAAACGAATAAAAGGAATATTATAATATATATATATATATATATAACATTCAATTAATTAATTAATTAATTATACTTATTTTTATTTTTATGTTTATTTATTTTGATTATCCATTCATATTGCTTACAATAAAAGATTAAATTTCTTAATTTGAAAGTCACGAAAAGGAGTTTGACACCTAAGATATTTATATTTAATTATTTTTTTTTTTTAATATTCCACGTTGTCTAATGATTATTTTTAGATATAAAAATTAAAATAGAAGGACAAATTTAAACCTCTCTGTTTTAACCGAAAATATTAATTTATCTAATTAAAACAAGATAAATACTATTCTTATTGATTTTAGAAATTACAATAACGACCCTATTGTTTCGGTTTAAAATAAGTTCGTTGCAACATGTTTGTCATGATGGGTCGAAGTGAAAGTATCTAAAAATTCATTTTAACTCGTGGATTTTAATTGTAACAGCTCAAATCCACTACTAATAGATATTGTCCGTTTTGACCTGTTATGTATCTCTCACGGTTTTAAAATACATATAGTAGGTAGGGAGATGCTTTCACACTCTTTTAAAGAATGTTTTGTTCCCCTCTTAAACTGATGTGAGATCTCACAATCCAAAACGTGTGTTTTTCGGGAGTCAAATCTAGGTCTATTGCTTGGAAGAAAATATCCTAATTATTGGACTACGAATGGTATCAGAGTTAGACACCGAACGGTGTGCCAGCGAGGACGTTGGGTCTCGAAGAGGGGTGAATTGTGAGATCGCACATTAGTTGGAGAGGAGAACGAATCATTGTGTGGAAACTTTTCCCTACTAGACGCATTTTAAAATCGTGAGGCTGACAAGAATACGTAATGAGTCAAAACGAACAATATTTATAGCAGCTAGTTTTGACTTTTACATTCATATTTGTAAATAATGCATGTAAAACTATCGATTAATGATTTCATTTCCATGGTCTCCCCAAAAGACGTCACATTTACCTTTACTTAAAGTCGGTAAATACATACGCATACAATATGTATCATAGCCGGTGGGACCTAATTTTCATGACTATTTTTATGGACGATACGTAATCTTTTGATTAGGGTTGGACGCAAATTATTTGTCTACATAGATGCATGAACCCAATAAGTGGGCTTGTTAACGTTCCACTTAGGTCTGACTACAGGCTAGTGCAAGTTCACGTTACAAAAAACCAACGAAAATGAAAGAAACGTGAATAATATCGTGGTGTACATTTTCGTACCTAACATGTTAAAGAGATAATTCATGATCATATAACATATAACATGCACGAGGGTTCTGCATCAAACCACATCATGATTCAATGAGATGATGTACATAACATTTATATATATATATATATATATATACTCTTTTTTCTTTTTAATTTTTTCAAACAAGAAATTAAATATTTGAATCTCTAACTTAAATGTTGAATTTGAAAAACCTTCAAAATAATAATCAATGTCGAGTTATATTTGGACGGGATAATTATTTTCTAATAATAATAATTTTATTTTCTAATAATAATAATTTTATTAAAATGAATTATAATAATTTTATTTTTTAATAATAATAATTTTATTTTGTAATGTTTATCATGACTAATAAAATCCATAATTTTGGTATGATTTATTCATTAAAACTCTGGAAAAAAAATCAGAAAAATAAATATATAATTTTTTAAATGAGCTGGTGACAATAGATTTCTATTTTTTTTTTTCTTTAATATTTAAAAAAGGAAAATGACGTAATTAGGACAAGGTGTTCCCATCCGATAAAATATAATTTTGAATGTCTAATTTAGTCATTTACTTTTAATTATTTTGACTTTTAAAAACTTGCATTATTAATTTTAAAATTTTAGATAAAAATAAAATAAAATATAAAATTATCATTTTTATTGACTTTCTAAAAATATAAAATTATCATTTTTATTGCCTTTATTAAGGTATGTCTGTAATTTGTAAGAAATGATTAAGCCTTGTATTTTTGTAAAATAATAATAATAATAAGAATAATAAATTCAGATTAATATAGTTATAAATCATTTATTATTATTATTATTTTCTCAGCTATTACAGCACAGAAAAAGAGATAAAGTTTTCGATATTTATATTTAATTTATTTACAACAAATAATTATTTTTTTTTAAAAAATAATTTTTATGAATTTATTAAATATAAAATTATATATTTTCGATTTAATCAAACATAAATTTTATATTTATATTTAATAAATAAATTAATTTTAAAAAATTAAAATTTTTTAAGTAGAAGTTTATGAACTATTATAGAAAAAAAAAAAAGTAATATCATAAAAGAAGCCTATGAAAGGTGGGGAGGGAGTTTTGTAATTAAGGCATGAGTGAAAGGGTAATATGGTAAAAACGAGCGTTTCATTTCCATTTCCAATTCCAACCGTCTGAAATCGGCGGAGACGGTGGGAAGCCTCCCGTCAAGAAAGCGTGTCCAAGACTAACGGCGTTCGCCACCAGTTCCAAGCTGTCCTCAGCCAGCCCGGTTATTACCCATCGTCTTTGATGGTTAATGTCGAAAATACCCCTCTCCTTTTCACCCTAGGTAAGAAAAATTCGGGGTAAAATTATAAATTTGATTTTTAAACTTCTACGCTCGAGTATCATAGATCTTTACACTTGTTATCTTCAACATAACTCAACTGGTTTTACACTTGTTTTCGACCAAAAGGTTAAAAGTTCGAATTTTCGCTACAATGTAAGTAAGGGATTGACAAATGGATCTCAAAGGACAAGAGACAAGTGACCTTGAATCGTTTCAAATGTCTCACGAGAGTGAACATATTCCAGTTTCTGCTCTTCGTTAGGCCAAAAGTCAACTCGTCCTAAAAAAACATCTAAAGATTCTATGACATAACGGATAGCAAAAACTCTGGAGTCTAGTCTAAACTTCAATCTAACAGGTTCATAACCATTCAGCTTCCTCATGCCATTGTCGTTAACCGATACTCAGGTCTCACCTATAAGAAAGGAAAGTAACACGAATGAGTTTCCTTACCATGAGTATCTAAGTTTAACTAAATCTCTTTTGCTCAACCTTGGGGTTTGTTTGAAAGCTTATGCAAACAACTGTTATTGAGTTAATGTCTCACATAGAGTGATTACGTGGTGTACATCACAAGCCCCTAGACCTACTTGTACCCAAACATCGTAAAACTATGTCGGTTCTTATGCTTACTTTTAATTTTCAGCTGGCCAGTTTCTAACTTTTCTACCGTAGCCAAATAAAGCTCTCTCTAGCTTGCTAGTCTCTTAGAGCTCGTTAGCTAGGCTAATATATAGCTAAGTTCGAGATATCCAGATAATTGTGTTATAGTCTTAGTGTATGTCATTGTATTTCCAACTTGGTTTTGCTGGCATACATCGTAGAGTATGTTTTCTGTGATAGATTACTACTAAGGCAGTTGGTCTAGTCCTAATAGTCTCACAATGTGAATGAGACACGTGACACAAGAAGGAGTAACTCTCGTGTTTGCTAACTTTGTGTGGTCCTCTTTGTCATGCTTTGACAAGATTACAATTAGAGAATAGTTGAAGACCCCCTGACTGCACCCACATAGTGTATGTATTACATTGATAGGTGCATATACATCATATTAAGTTTGAATGTACATGTAACAGCCTAAGCCCACCGCTAGTAGATTTTGTCCACTTTAGACACCGTCAGCCTCATAGTTTTAAAACACGTATTCTAGGGTCTCATGGTTTTAAAACACGTCTTCTACACCTTTATAAGAAATGCTTTGTTCCCCTTGTTAGGAATCAAGGATTTCATCCGACACCACCCCCTAATTAGCCGATGTGGGACTTTCATTCAACACCTCCCCTCGAACAAAGTACGCCTTCCCTTAATCGAGGCTCGACTCCTTTTCTTTTGGAGTCTTAGTCATTTTTTACTATGCCTTCGAGGAGCCTCGAGTCCTTTTCTTTTGGAGTCCTTTGTTTGACATTTAAGGATTTTGTTGACATGACTTAGTTTAGGGCATAACTCCGATATTATGTTAGGAATCACGGATCTCCAGAATGGTATGATATTATCGACTTTGAGTATAAGCTCTCATGACTTTGGTTTGGGCTTCCCCAAAAGGCTTCATACCAATGGAGATAGTATTCTTTGGTTATTTCCTAAATTAGTCGATGTGGGACTTTCATCCAACACCCTTCTCCAACCAATGAGGTCTCACAATCCACCCTCCCTGAGAGGCCAACGTCCTCGCTAACACACCGCTCGTGATGGTGTTAATATAACACATGCGGAAACAATTTGGATCTTAGGCACTTTTAGAACATCAATTATAGTCAATAACTAGCATGTTCATAAGTATTAAAACTTAATGAATTTGAATACTAACCTTTTGTAGTTCAAATTCCTTTTTCCTCACGAACCGGTTTTGAACCACCACTAGTGTCTTCTCCACTATCCTCCGGCCTTAGAACGGGATTGTGGAATCCGGTGAGTGACTAAACTTGGGAGGAATTTAGTATATATGAAGAGAGAGCTTGTGAGAATTTTCTCAATGTCTTTTTAAGGAAGAAGACCTTCCATGTACCATGTACCATGATCACTCTATTTAAAGAGTCATGTTTGCATGTTCATGCAAATTTGAGATCACCAAATTTTGACACTCAAAATTCCACTCAAATGTTTGGAATTATGTGGCAAGCATGCATGTTTGAGTTAACCAAATTTTGACGCTCAAAATTCCACTCAAACTTGTGGGGTTTATTTGGCAAACATGCAAGTTTAGTTAAACCAAATTTTGACACCTCAAAATTCTCCACTAACATGGATTTTTTCATTAAATGAAGTCAACATTTTGACTTTCTTCATTTTAATTCAATAATTAATTTGAATAATTAATTTCAAATTAAAGTAACATTAAATGATTAATTAAACTATTTAATTAATATTTAATATTAATTCAAATGCCAATTTCAATCAATTCCGACACATAATTGATTAAAATATTTAAATCTTATTTAAATATCTCAAATTCTCTCTTTTTGTTTAATTTGTGTTAAATATATCGTATATATGTAGCGCATATTCCCTAATTTGAATTCGAACACTTCGAACTCACTCGTCACACTATTCTATGGTTTAGTCCGATATGAGCTAGCAGAGGGACTTAATGAACCTAAAGATCATGGGCTCCAACGATCCAAGATTAACTGGTTAAACTCATTAATCTTGTTAACCAACATTCGTTAACTACTAGGACACTCCACTATAGCCTAGTAGTTGCACTCCCCTCACTATAGATATATTTCTGTCCATTTGACATAACCATAATTGCTGGGTCAATTGGCCGTTTTACCCCTGAAGTTATTTCTTGTTCCTTATGTCCCACTGATCCTCTTATGAACAATTGGTTTGTGGTCCAACCAGTAAACCAAATTTCTCTCAGGCCAATGAGTGGGTGAGACCCCTTGTTCAAGACCGGGAGTCAGCGCTTAAGGGAACTACCTCTCTTCTATCCCTAAAAGTGGGTAGGAGCGAATTCCATCTTGTACCCCACGTCCCTAGCTATTCACCCAGTCTTACCCCTGAAATGGGAGGCCTATTGAGTCGGCGAACTCGAGCCACTCTCACCCATGCAAATCTAAGGATAATTCCGAATGAACAGGAGTTCATAGTTAGCTCAGGATTAAGATCAAGTTACCTAGGTCATCGAATGAAAAGAAAATCAGTCTCAACAGTAAACGACATCATAAAGAGAGAGTAATTTTCTATATGGTCCGATCTTATGCAATACTCATTGCATAGGACGCCCCCACTCACATGTCTCCACATGTACAATTTAGTGATCACATTGTTTATATCATATACAAAAGTGGGCCGCATCCATAGTGTCCCCAGAATAAGGTACTCAGCCTTATCCTTATTCTATAGATCATTTTGACTATATACTTAAACTTTATCCACTTTTATGTCTCTATATATAGTTCAAGTTAATCATTCTATAGCAAGAGTGTTCTTAGTTTATTGGATTTAGATTAATGATCGTAAAGTTCACTTTATTCAATAACAATGTTTACTGAATAAACATCAATAATAACTTTATTAAAAATAAAATATGTCTTTGTTTACAAACTATGAGTTTTAAGACATAAAACCCAACAGCTCGGTATCTAGCTCTGATAGCATTTATAACAGCCTAAACCTACCGCTAGTAGATATTATTCGCTTCGCTCATTATGTATCATCGTTAGCTCACACGTCTACTAGAGAGAGATTTCCACACCCTTATAAGAAATGTTTTGTTTCACTCTCCAACTAATGTGAGATCTCACAATAAACGAAGTTATTAACAAAATTAGTACATTTTGAAGTAGAGATATCGTTTATAAAGAGAACAGAGAACTTTGCCCAAAAGTTCTAATCGGGCTTTTGGCATCACTTTGAGACAGACACCTTTTAACAGAAACTACCTATTTTATCGATCAATTTATGGATAAAGGTTTAAATTTCGGCTCCATCATAGCTGCATCTTTGTTGGTTTATTTGAACATAAGATTTTAAGTGCATTAGGATCCCGATTCATGAAACTAATTCAAAATTTTAAATAAATTTTGTGATTTATTATCGTATGAAATTGATGATATTTTTATCCACAAAATAGACATATTTTGTAAGATTTCTTAGAATTTGGAAGGAAATAAAATATTAAAAATGTTGAATTCCATAGATAATAGTAGGGGTGTAAATGGTCCGGGTTGGGTCGGGTTGGAGGATTTTTTCGACTCAACACAAAAGTTCTGGCAAATCCATTAATACATATGTATTTTTAATATATTTTATATATTTTTATTTGACTCGGGTCAACCCGAAGGTTTTACCCATGAACTTGATCGGCTCGGTTTCAGAAAAATGAACCCAACCCTACTCGAAATGCTAATCCAACCTTACCCGAAATGCTAATCCAACCCAACCCAACCTTTATAGTTCGGGTTGGGTTGGTCCGGGTTGTCGGGTTACGGGGTTGAATGTACACCCCTATATAATAGTAGGAAAATATAAAATATAAAATATAAAATTAAAAATAAATAAATTATTATATAAAATGTTTTTAATAAAAAAAAATAAAATATATATATACTTTTATCCCATTTTCCAAATAAAATAATAAAAAATAAAAAAAAAATCTTGACCCAATCTTTAGAACTTCCTAGTTCCTACTTCCTCTTCGCTTGGCTTCTTGCCATACGCACTTCGGGAGCAACCTTCGTTCGCTCCCCCCAGAAGTTTTTGTCTGTTCGTCAATCTCAGTCTCCTTTCCATCCCGAAGCTCGCCATTGTTGGGTTTTTGAAGCTTTTCCTCTTCGTTTTTAGGCACGTCTTTTTGATTTTGTTGTTTTTTTGGTATTATTTGCATATATTTGGCGATTTCCTCCCTCCGCAAAAGTCAAATTTGTTGAGTAAAATACTGAAGTATGGATGTTTTTGTTTAGTTCATCAATCGCAAAACGCATCATTCAATTCTTCTTCTCCGATCGGTTGCGAAGTTGTATTTGAGGCGGTTTAGCGGTGATCGAGATCGACTCGAGTTCTCCTTCCCGTCGATCGGGATTACCGCTTCGTCAATTTCTGCGTGCAATTTTCATCATCGTCAATGGGTTACGAAGATGATCCGTGAGTAATTTTACTTGATTGTATTAGGGTTTGCAAGTGTGAATTTGGTTCTTTTTCTTTATAGGGTTTTTTTTTTTTTTTTGGTGTCAGGTACCGTGACGAGGATGGTGAACCATTGATGGACTTTGACCATATACAGTCAGACGGTGAACAATCCCCTGAACCGTACAATCCCGACGAACTATTAGATGAGGATATTGGTGATTGGGGCGGGCGACAGCGATCTCAGACTCCTGTTTATGATGCGGAAGAGCCTCAGGCCAGACCTAGAAAGAGGTTGATTAAAAAGAGTTTGGCTGGCAAGGAGACTGTGCCCTCTAATTTGGTGGACGATTATGATGATGTGAGGGACTTCTCGGCGGACCAGTTTGTGAGGGAGGGTTCGGAGGAGAGGAAAAGGAAGAGGGCGATTAGTAGTGGGAAAAAGGAGAAGAGATTCAAAGTAGATAATAAGTTTGGAAGTAGTAGTAGTGGAGGCAAGAACAGATTATCGAAGAAAGCCTTCTCAGGGAAGGGGATGAAGGATCAAGATGGGGATGTCAAGGAGATGTGGGAGACTATTGCTGGTGGCGCTTCTGATGTAAGAATTCTTCATTCTTTTTTTGTTTTTCTTCTTGGGTTTTTCTCAAATGCTACTAGAATGATTTTTTTCCCCAGTATTTAGGTTCTCTAATTGGCGCCTCTAACCATTTGTTATCACTTGGATTGAATAAGCCTTGCCAGTTCAATTTTCTCCACTAGATAATAGCTCAAAGTTGAATGAATTTGCATTTGTTTACTTGTTTCGAATTGTGTCCACTGAAAAATTTTCTGTAAATTAATGGTGTAAAACTATGTTGTGTTTATGCGACACGGTATCTTCTTGAATTATGTAATGTTTGTTATATTTGTAAATGTAACGACCCAAGCACACCGCTGGCAGATATTGTCCTCTTTGGGCTTTCCCTTTTGGGCTTCCCCTCAAGGTTTTTAAAATGCGTTTGTTACGGGAGGTTTCCACACCCTTATAAAGAATGCTTCGTTCTCTTTCCCAATTGATGTGTGATCTCAAAGTAACATATTTCCTTATATTTGAATGGAAGTTCTAGAATTTGATTTAGTCTGCTTTGGTTCATGATTTTGCAACCTTGTAACCATAGAAAGTGCAATCGAAATTGCTTATCACCCTTTTGAACCTTTATGCCATATGTTTAGTGATGGTCTGCCTTTTGTTTTTGATGAAGAAAAGCTTAATGACTATTTGCTAGATACAAGGATTTGGAGCTTCATGTCTTGAGTTTGTAGAATGATGTCATCTTTGTTCTAAGTCAGCTTTTCTACTGAAATTTTTTATTCTATAAAGTAACTTAATTTGTTTCCTCCATTTTATATCTCAAACCATTGGATAGAGATTGTCTGTATTGTCTTGAGACTTGTCAAAAATGGTACTTGATTATGGCATTAAATTCTACTGTATTAACGGTTAAAACTTAACTCGCTGCTTACTGGTCAAGTGCTTTCATCTTCTCCATCTTGGCCTTTAGTATTAATGATCTCTTTCCATTGAATAAAGTGTCAATGATCTCATGAGATTAAATGCCTTTTAAACTTGATTATTTGTATAGAAAATACTAACAGTTTCCGGTTAGATGTTTATAAACTGTGTTTTCTATTGATGTTATAGGATGATCAAGAAGGTGCCAGAACAGTTGATGATGATAATTTTATAGACGATAGTGGTGTAGATCCTGCTGATCGGTATGGAAGTGATGATGAGCCACGCTCTCCCCGCTATGCTCCTGAGGTAAGTAGTAATTTTCTTTTGACAACATAACGTTATGAATTATGTCTAATATTTTCATGGGCACATGTAAGTTGAAGACTGTGCATGTAATATGTGGAATTGCATAATTAGAAGAATTGTACAAATTCGTTAAACTGGAGCTCTGTATTCATCTGAAGATCGGTATTTACTTTATTTCACCTAATGCAGTTAGCAGCATCTGTAACTGAATATATATAGTAATTTGTTGGTCTTGATATTCTTATAAAGAAGTTTGCTGGCCTTGATGTTCTTTCAAATACCCACTTTTCTATTTGGATTCTAATAGGCCGAGGAAGGTGAGGAAGATGACGAAATTAATGATCTCTTCAAGATGGGTAAGAAGAAGAAGAAGCATGAGAAAAGTCCTGCAGAAATAGCATTGCTAGTGGAGAATGTGATGGCTGAGCTTGAGGTCACTGCCGAAGAGGATGCGGACCTTAACAGGCAGGGGAAACCTGCTGTTAATAAACTGAAAAAGCTGCCACTTCTGACCGATGTTCTTTCGAAGTATGTATTGATGCAGTCTTCTCTCCATTTTTATACATGTTTGTTGTTTAACTTGTGATTCTCCTTCACAGGAAGCAGCTTCAACAGGAATTCTTGGATCACGGAGTGCTAACCCTTCTAAAGAATTGGCTTGAACCTCTACCAGATGGGAGTTTGCCGAATATAAATATCCGGGAAGCAATCTTGAAGATTTTAACTGATGTAAATGGAATTTCTATTCTTTGACGGCTTAAAGTATTATGGTTATTGATGACATTTTAGTAACACCCAACGCTGGATTTCTTTTTCTTAGTTTCCAATAGATCTTGAACAATATGATAGAAGAGAGCAGCTGAAGAAGAGTGGCCTTGGAAAGGTTAGTGCGAGGTCACCTTTAGTGATTTTCTCAACTGATTTCTCTTTCCTTTTTTATCATTCAGGAACAAAGCATGATTATGATGTTGTACATTCTGCAGGTTATTATGTTTCTATCGAAGTCTGATGAGGAAACCACATCCAACCGGAAACTTGCAAAAGATTTAGTAGATCAATGGGTAATGTTGCCTCTTTCCTTTTCTTCTGCAGTTTTTATTTCGTGATGTGTCCGAGAAGGTACTGGAACCCGTTTCGCATGAAATTAGGGAGAAGCTGGAAGAAGAATTCCAGTTTGGTGTAGTGGGGTTGTTTTATGTATAATTTGGGAATTTCTCCTTGTTTTTTCCCCTTCATACACCGGAATAGATGTTGTTTCAAGCAATACCTGCCATGTCCAACTTAATTGCACTGTCATATGTTGTTTTATTTCAAAGAGTTCTTACTGTTTTCTGGATTGTGTTTGTGCTCTCTAGGTAAGAAAGATTATTTTTGTGGGATTTTGGTGCTTATTTCCTGCTTTTTATGGTGCCCATCTTTCTATGAGTGCTATCCATGTAGCTTCCAATTTCATTGTGCTATCATGCACCGATTATTTGTAAGAAATCACAGGGAAGAGAGAATGTAGTAGTTGGATTCTCTTACTGATTTATACATTACTTTTACTGCCAAACTTTCTAACATATGGATCAAAATTGGCATTTCGTGTAATTGCAGAGTCGACCCATATTTAACAAAAGTACTAGATTTGAGGACATGAGAAATATGGAAGATGAGAGGGTGCCCTTTAGAAGACCAATGGGGAAAAAGTATTGTTCTTTATCTTTAATTTTCTTTTCTTCTTTCTCCTAGTACTTCTGTTTCCTTTTTAAATATTAAGGGAACTCTGCTGCAAAACGGTTTTGAAGGACGGGAAACAAAGCTGCTGGAATTGAATCTCGAGATGGGGATCTGGACTTGGATGAATTCTCACAGTAAGATTTGATGTCATTTATAATTTAGTGGCGTACCTGGTGCACTTAAGTTCTAAATCCTAATTTCAAATTTATTCTTGTTCGATGCCTATTTTCTGCATGTTCTTTATGTGAGATCTTTTTATTTGTGACATGAATGCAGGGGACGCAAGTCTAGTCAGTCATCCTCAAGGCAACATGCTTCACGGCCAGAAGCAACACCATTGGATTTTATTGTCCGTCCCCAATCTAAGATAGATCCAGATGAAATCAGAGCTCGTGCTAAGCAAGCCGTGCAAGATCAACGTCGCATGAAGGTTAGTTTTCCTTATTATTCTACGAAGGTGGATGACTAGATTAAATTCCTAACCTCAAGGTTTAGGTGTTTAGTTTGCTGAACCCCAGCTAGGGACCTCTGGGCTCTTGGACTGGATATTAAATGTCTATGATCTCACATGTTCTTCCTCAAGCTAGGAATCTTACTTCATGGTTAGGAGATTTCTGGTGTTGAAAATAAAACGTATGTTGTGGATGCCAAAACCACTCCTGTAACAGTCCAAGCCCTCTCATACCAAAACCACTACCACTCTTGTAACAGTCTGATATTTTCCTCTTTGGGCTTTCCCCTTTCGGTTTTTTCCTCAAGGATTTTAAAACGCGTCTCCACACCCTTATAAAGAATGCTTCGGTCCCCTCTCCAACCGATGTGGGATATCTCAATCCACCTCCCTTTGGGACCCAACGTCCTTGCTGGCACTCGTTTCCCTCTACAATCGATGTGGGATCTCACAATCCACCTTCCTTTGGAGCCAGCGTCCTTGCTGGCACACCGCCTGGTATTTAACTCTGAAACCATTTGTAATAGCCCAAGCCCACTGCGAGCAGATATAAACCCAAACCCACCAAAAGGGAAAGCCTCAAAGAGGATAATTTTGCTAGCGGTGGGCTTGGGTTTGGGCTGTTATAACTTCCCAGTTCACAATCATGTTTGAATTGGTTTTATAAACGTTTCCTGATAAATATATTTGTATGAAAACATTCAGAGGGTGCTTTTGGCTCAAGGACTGGTTAGGGAAGCACCCCAAAAACTTCTAAAATGTAAACTTGGTTGAATTTAAAAGAAAAAGAAGACATTGTTGCAATATTTGAAGAGAATAGGCGACAGCCTTAGAAGCAGAATAAGATGTTGTGACCAACTGCTCAACTGTTTTTTCGCATGTATATAATAGATTGAGAATCATTGCATTAGAAATTGTCAGGGTCACATTCATTTGGACTTGCCTACTGTAAGCTTCATTCTAAACTCAATTTTTTAATTTTTTTATCATCCGTGTCAGATGAACAAAAAGTTACAGCAGTTGAAGGCGCCAAAGAAGAAGCAGCTTCAAGCGACAAAACTCAGCGTTGAGGGTCGCGGTATGCTCAAGTACTTGTGATGTGTTAGTTGACTTTATTAACAAACGAACGAGTCTGCTATCCCGATCGTGGCTGGGAAGTCCTGTAGTTTGCTTAATAATTGAAGGAGACAGACGCTCGGAAAGTAGCAGCAGTTCCTTCCTCTACCGAAACTTCTCCATCCAATGATCACAAACTCTCCAAGAGATCTCTGAAATATTTATCTCATCTGCCGTTGAAATGTGCTTTGCTTTAAAGCCTTACTTGTACAAAATGATCGTCGTCGTATGTTTTCGGATTCGGATGTTTTCAGATTCGGATTGGAATCAAATTGTGAATCGAACTCCACACCCTTTCTGAATATTTGAATGTATCAATGCGCAAAAACCAGTATTAAGTTTTGTCATGCTTTGGCTCCCTACAGGCAAAAATGATTGCTTCATGTTGGTCATCTCTTCATTATCCTATTTATATAGTCTGTCGTCTGTCAAGTTTCCAGTATACTTTTAAGGGTGCAGAGATTTAAGACTGAAGTTTTTTATGAAATTGATAAAGTTGGAGTCGTAGTTTGATGGATCTTTTCTTTGGTTCTTTCTGTAGTTTTCTTTTTCTTTATTTATTTATTTTTGTATTTTTTTGTTTTTTTTTTTTGTGATCCTATATTAGTTGGAGAAGGGAATGAAACATTCTTTATGACGATATGGAAACTCTTCCTAGTAGACGCTTTTTAAAACCTTGAGTCTTTATGAGGGTATGGAAACCTTCTCCTAGTAGATGCTTTTTAAAACCTTGAGTCTTTGAGGGTATGGAAACCTTCTCCTAACAGACGTTTTTTTAAAACCTTGAGTCTTTTATGAGGACATGGAAACCTCCTCTTAGTAGGCGTTTTTTAAAACTTGAGGGAAAGCCTAAATAGGATAATATTGGTTAGCGGTGGGCTTGAGTGTTACAAATAGTATTGGAGGTAGACATTGGGCGGTATGCTAGTGGGGATGTTGCCTGACCCTTAATGGAGGTGGATTGTGAGATTCTACAGAGGTGGTGTGGGGAACGAATAAGGGTGTGGAAAGTGTGGATTGTGAAATTTCAAGGAATGGAACATTTAACATTTCTTAAAAGGGCAACGAAATTTCAAGGAATGGAACATTTAACATTTCTTAAAAGGGCAACGAATAATAAACATTTATTATAAGAGTGTGGAAAGCTATTATAAGCCTATTTTTAGAACTCAAAAGTATTATTGAATTGTATAAGAGCGTGGAAAGTCGAGAAAGCCCTTATTAAGCTATTATAGGCCTATTTTTAGAATTCAAAAGATTTATTGTATTTTTTAGATAAAAATATTAAGTTTAAATGTATTTTTTTATTAATTAAGCCTATGATTAAATTTGACCAACTAATTTTATAGTTAATTTTTGCATTGATTAAATTATTTAAAATTCGTGAACGGATTAGGGAAAATTATAACAAAATATCACATTTAGAACTCAATTTGATTTAATTACGGCCAAAATTGATTTTTATCTGACTTTTAAAAAGGAGTTACAATTGAAATATTTCATTATTCTTTAATAATTATCCAAATAAATTATTTACATTTTTAGAGGAACCAAAATTAAATAAATAGCTGCGAAACAAATGCGATTGAACCGCCAAATTACACATTTCCATCAAATTTACAGGCCAGAGTCAAAATCCCTCGTTATCTATTCGCCGTATTCCTCCCATTCCCCGGGAGCCTATAGACCATATATTCCTTCTTCTTCCGCCGCTTCCGCCGCTTCCGCCGCCTGGTTGTTTAGGGCTTCGACGAATTTTGAGTTTCGCCGGCAGAGTAGACAGAGAATCTGGTAACCGCTAGTTCTGCCTAGCAAAGGTTGAACGTTTCATTTAGGTATTATTTTTTTTTATTTTTATTTTTTTTTATCTTGGCGGGGTTTAATTCCATGTGCTCTTGTGATTTTGCTTTCTTCGTTTGATTTCTGAGGCATCTATGGACAATTTGGATATGTGAGGGTTGTCGCGAGGGGAAATTATCTTTTACATCTGCCGTTTTCAAATTACGACTGGGCGGTTTGTCGAAACGGATTTTCCGTAATGTATTTGTATTAAATTCGTTCTTATCTTACTTTTCTCATTAGAAGGAATTGCTTATGTGATCTTTTTTTTGGGGTAAAATATTGTGAAGTCATACAGCTAGTTTGATCTTAGCTCTAGCCAAATTATTTTATTGATTTGTATTTCTATCATTTTTCTGTATACATATATTTTCATAGGACTAGATATTTTCTAGCGGACTTGATTGTTTCCAATTATATTCAGTATTTCAGTTATTAGTACCGGATTCAAAATACTATTCCAATCAAATTTGTTGTTAATGTATGGTTGATATATCAGCAAGGCAAGAAGATGGTATCTGGATTGATAAATGCAAATCCTGTTGTATACGAAAAGAAAGAACGCCGGGCTCGAAACACTCCATGTGATAGTGACGAATATGCAGTGGAATCCATTGATCAGTTGGAAATTTTTGATATCCTTTTTAAAATTTTGAAATTTCCTGTCTGTTCTTCATTTCACTTTTGTGTTTTGGTTAAGTATTCACTATTCCTTAACTAAATGTTGTCAGCACAAAACACCAAGACTCTTATAATTATTTGCAGCAACTACTTTGCTATGGAACTTCTTTTATCATAAGGATATGCTTTCTGTGGTACATAGGACAAGCATGGTTCAAGGAATCTTGTATATATGTTGGCCTCATCTTTTAATGTCACTTCTCTTAATGAAATTGTGGTTTCTTATGCACTTTGTATATGCTGTATTTGAAGAGGTTAATGAAACAAATCATGTGGGTATTCACACTGTATGATTTTTTCCTTAACATTCTTAAATCATATTAGAGATATAAAAGATCCCGAACACCCTTACTCTTTGGAAGAGCTTAAAGTGATAACAGAAGATGCAGTCGAAGTAGATGACGAGCATAGTTATGTGAGGTAACCTAATATTTAGTAATTCTGTTGTCTAACCTCATTCATCTACCAGAATTTGTAACGTTTGTTTTATTCTGGTGTCTGTTCCCTTTCTGTAAATGATTTTGTTGCTCGCAGGGTTACATTTACTCCAACAGTTGAACATTGTAGCATGGCAACAGTTATTGGTTTGTGCTTAAGGGTGAAACTCATGAGGAGCCTACCTTCTCGGTACAAGGTATTAATCTCGAATCTTGATCACTTATTATTGGCCAAGCATCCATATCTGGAGCACCGCCCCAAAACGTCACGCCACTTTTTTAACCATAAGAGGGAGTTCATTTAGATCGTATAAAAGACTAGATCCGCAGACCTATTGATTGACCATAGATGTGATCGCTATCTAAGAGAATCTCAGTAGTTATTCTATCGTTTAAGGGCAATTCAAAAGTCTCTCTATAGCTGAAGAATGAGCGTCATTATTTATGCATGGGTGGGTGGGTCAATTAATGCTCATATTTCAGCATTTAAAAGTAGAATCAAAATCAAGTGTGCTATGTCAGGTTAAAATGACAATTGTGAATCAGAGAAAAATGATGATCAGGATTCCACTTCTCTGAGGGGACCCAAGATTGTCTTAGAATTAGAGCTTGGCAAACAGATAGATACAACTTGTAGGAAATCTAGATTTTGAAGTTGAACTAGGCTGTAGGATAGTTGGGAAAATTATCTTCTACCGAGAGAGCTTTAGTGGATAGTAGTATAAGACAAGTACTCTGCTCTAAACGAACTGAAAAATTCGAATAATCACTCTATATGAAGATACCAGCTTCCGTAGAGATGGATGAACGTACAAAACAAAGCCACAAGAAGCCTTACATGTGAAGCCAAAGGCCACAAACAAACTAGAAGAATTACAAGAAAGATCCCTTTATCTATTGGTTAAGACAATTTCATATTGATAATGTGGTGAGGGAATTGGTTATTCTATGGTGGTGATTTTAGAATCCCAAATTAGGAAATTTTCTCCCGCATTCTAAAATTTGAGATAATTTCATTTTACATTACAGTTTTGTTGTTGATTGCTTAAAACCATTCTCCATCTTTTTAGGTGGACATTAGGGTAGCTCCAGGATCTCATGCTACTGAAGCAGCAGGTATCTCACTAACCTTACATGTCCTCGTATTTTAACTTCTTCCATGCTCTGATACATTAGTAGTCCATACTCCACACCAAGCCACAATAAGCATACTTTTCTATGGGCTTAGGTTAGGTGATGAGGTTTAACGCCTCCCCTGTGTTCTTCAGTAACTAGGTGTGTTGGATTGATGCCCCTTTATGTAGTTTTTGGGTCTTCATTTTTTGTGGGACTCGTTTTTTGTATGCGCTTGTATATTCTTTTATACTTTCAATGAAAGCTCGATGACTGATAAGGCAACCCTAATCCTCAGCCCAACCATCTAAGCTTTTGTTGAAGCAAGAACCCTTGAATCAAAGAAATTAACACTTTCTTATACAAAATTCGGATAAACCAAGAGATGAGGTTAGAATTAGATTACTTTTTAAAAACTTGGAACCTTGCTATGAATTGAGTCACTCTATCATCGAACTTAATCAAGGCTTGATTGAATATCTCTAAAATAGATTACCTCTTAATAATGAAAGCTCGGCTACCAAAAAGAAAAGTTCAATATACTTTTCTATAAATTTCTATTTAACATGAGAAGTATTCGTGATGAGTGCCATCTGGAAAAATAATTATGAATGTTTTGCTCATAGCTGTGGTTCATAATTAAGAACATGTTGGCTCCTCAAGTCATAGTTCTAATTTATTTTTCACATCTGCAGTAAACAAACAACTTAATGACAAAGAAAGAGTTGCAGCAGCACTGGAGAATCCAAATCTAGTAGACATGGTTGATGAATGCTTGGCTCCATCTTATAGTTGATTGAGCTGGGAGCGACAAATGCAGTGAGATCAATAATCATCTTAAAAATCCATTCTAATGGTATATTTTTGGTCCCTTTTATGGATATATGTATTATATGAGTTTTTACTAGAACGCACAATGTTCTGAAAATTTTCTTGGACATTTGTTTCACTTAATCAGTAGGATACAACCATACAGATATCTCATTAAAGTGTTAGCTGCACTTGGATGTCTTGTTATATAGGGTTAGTATTTTTTTAAAAATTGCATTGATCATTGAAGAATTTTTCTCACGTTATTTTTTTTGGAAGGTATTCATTCATGTACTTGTTCAAGATTTTAGTTGCATTTGGATTCGTTAGAACCGTACGTCACATTGCGTTCCTGATCATCTATTTCTTAGGGTTTTTAGGTATGCAGCGTTGCATTCTTGATTATTCCCTCTTCGGATTCTTATCAATGTATGTATTCATGCTTTGAATATGAATCGCGAAATGGAAATGCTAAAGACGGCTTGTCTGATTCCGATGAAATAAGATATCTGATTTTACTAGAAACTTGATTCTGAAATTGAAGTGAATATGAGAGGCTTACGTTTTAACAACGTTTTTTTTAATTAATACATGTTTGATAAATTATTGGATGAGGCTCCTACGGGGTTGCCTCATTATATGTGGATTAAACATTTTTTTTCGTTGTTCCTAATGATGGAATATATATCACCAACTTGTTTCATATTCGTTTAAGCTTCATATTTCATCTTAAAATTTAATAGATTTTTACTTTGAGTAGTTTTGTAGTTTAAGTGTGTATACGAGTTTAACTTTGCCTCCGATAACTTTGAGTAAATTTTTACTTTGAGCCTTCAGGTACGGGTTGGAGAATCTTTTGGACTAATTTGAATCCAACCCAACCTTAGTTGTCGGGTTTTTTTTTAATTATCTCATAAAGTTCAAACATCAAACTCACAAATTACAATGCATCATTAATCTTTTTAAGTTTCATAATAATTTTAAAAGTAAGGTAAAGTTGTAATTCTATTTTCGAGTTGGTGAGGTCGCGTCGCATTGACTAAAAAAATGTCAATCTACAAACCGACCTAAATTTTTTATTTTCCAAAACCTCAACCTAATTTAAAAAAAAAAAAAAAAAAAAAAAAAA
>NW_019272048.1:1353176-1399346 GCF_002738345.1 Cucurbita maxima | reverse complement strand
ATTAAAAAAAAAAAAAAAAAAAAAAAACAACCTTTATGATTTAAACACTCCACTCCTTTCCTCCCTTTGTTTAATTTTTTATATTTTTAACAAACTAAGACTAAAAGGAAAAATTCCCTTCACGTCAACTTGTTTTCAAAAAAAGGAAAGGAAATAAAAAAAAAAAAAAAGATTTTTTTTAATTTAATAATAAAAATTTAGGATATATTTTAAATTAACTTAACAGTAGATCAGTTGTGAATTTAACTCGAGAATATTTGGTTGGAGAGGGAGAGTCAAACTGCTATTAATTTATTCTCTTGGAGAGCTCTAGATTGAAGGTTGATTATCCAGTCAATATAGCTGCAAAGTGTTGAAAATCTTGTGAATTTCAACGTAGAAATCAACCGGAAAGCCGAAGTCGACGGTCGCTCTTCAGTCTTTTACAGTCGGAGTTCCGAGAGCTCAACAATTTGATTCAACTATTGCTCTCGAGCCTCCGGTTGTAATTGTATCATCACGATCTGTAAGCCGTCTCTACAGTCTTCTCTCTGGAATTCTTTTCTGGTATAAACACTTCCATTTTAATCTAAATCATTGATTTCCTGTGCATTTGTAATTATACGTTAGCTTGAGTTGGTTCAGACGGTGATTTGAAGTCGAAGTGGATCGAGGAAGAGCGGAAATGGCCGTGTAAGTCTGTTCGTTCCTTGTGTTGCTTATATTTATGCCTTTAAGCTTGATGTTCATTTACGATTGATCGATTCAAGACTTTGTTAGTTTGATTTTGTTCTCGAGAAAAGAAATTAGTTAAACGACTGATTAATTTTTACTAGTACTTAAGCTTCAGGATTATAGTTGAAGATACTGAACTACTTTCAGTATGATCTCTATCTTTGGCTGTACGTTTTCTTGAGATCTTATTTTTGCCGCAACATCGTATCTGACAGGGTTGCTTCAGCTCCAGGGAAAGTTCTAGTGACAGGAGGTTACCTTGTCTTGGAGAAACCGAATGCAGGGCTCGTACTTAGTACTAATGCTCGTTTTTATGCAATTGTAAAACCAATTTACGAGGAAATGAAGCCTGACAGCTGGGCATGGGTACGTGGTTCTTTGATAATTATACCCTGTGAAACTTGTTGCTTCTTAATCCTTCAAACTTCAGCTATGTGAACTACATTTCTTTTGGTAGTTGCATGTTGTTGATGATATGTTCGTTATTTTGTTCACGTATTAGTTTTCTGTCGAGTTGAAATAGTACATTGAGAATTGGGATCAAAGTAATTTCATGCTAATCTGAGAATCAAAAATGAAGTATTGGTAGTCGTATACTTCTGGCTTTGTGCGGTTTTCAACTTAGGGAGTATCACCTTGCTTAAACAACTTGCTACCTATGACTAGTCATCTGAGATGTGTTAGATGAACACAACTCTCCACAATGGTATGATATTGTCCACTTTGAGCATAAGCTCTCATGGCTTTGTATTGGGCTTCCCCAAAAGGCCTCATACAAATGGAGATAGTATTCTTTGATTATAAACTCATGATCATTCCCTAAATTAGATGATGTGAGACTTTCATCCAATACCTCCCCTCGAACAAAGTATGCATCCCCTTAATCGAGGTTCGACTCCTTCTTCTTTTGGAGTCTTAGTCATTTTTTACTATGCCTTCGAGGCTCACAATACTTTTGTTCGACGTTTGAGGATTCTATTGACATGACTAAGTTTAAGGCATGTCTCTAATACCATGTTAGATGAACACAACTCTCCACAATGGTATGATATTGTCCACTTTGAGTATAAGCTCTCATGGCTTTGTATTGGGTTTCCCCAAAAGGCCTCATGCCAATGTAGATACTATTATTTGATTATAAACCCAGGATCATTCCCTAAATGAGACTTTCATCCAACCAGATGAACTCTTTGCTTAGAGAAAAGTAATTAGAAATGGAATTGAGTTTTTTTTTTTTTTTTTTTCTTTCTATTATTACTATTACTTCTGGAAGTCGATGTATGTATAATGCTAATATTCATAGCAACTGTTAAAAAAAAGTTTTCAATCAGCATATGTCAGCTACATTTCTTTTGCTTAACGGCCCATGTTTTTCAGTCATGGACAGATGTTAAGTTGACATCTCCTCAGCTCCTGAGAGAGAGCATCTACAAATTGTCATTGAAAACCCAATCACTTCAGAGTGTCTCTCCAAGGCAAGTAAATTAGTTATTCTAGTTGAGTGTTGGAACTTCTGTTTATAAGCACCCGTATGTGCGGTTATCTGATTAAAACTGGCTAAATTCAGTTGCTTGTCTCATCTTAAATTCGTGAACTTCATCATACTTGTATTTCCAGTGATTTAAATTACTATGGTTTTATCATATTATGGATGAGCTTTTCTTCTTTCTGTATCTCTAGTTAATGGGTTTCATTTAGTTGAGATGAGGTTATTAGTAAGATAGAGGTAAAATTCTTTTCAGTTCGTAATTAATGCTCACTTATAAGTATTGCTTACTGTTTCCAGTCAAGCAAGAAACCCTTTTGTAGAAAAAGCAGTGGAATATTGTGTAGCAGCTGCATGTGCAAAATTTGTTGACAATGACAATAAGAAGGCATTACACAAACTTCTCTTGCAAGGTAATGTTTAGTTTGTTGCTCATAACCTATCTTGCAATAATCAAATTGCTTATATACCCTACTAACTCTATGCTTCATTTTTACTGAACTTACAGGTCTTGATATCACTATTTTAGGTTGCAATGAGTTCTATTCATATCGGAGTCAGGTACTATCCCATTGCTCTATTTCTCATTCCCCTTGGGGGGTACACTAATTGGGCGTTTATCTCTTTTTAATTGATTTTCTTGCTATGTTATTTGGCTGTACTCTAGAACTTTGCTTTTACAGTTTCTATTATGTCTGTTCCATAGATTGAGGCTCGTGGACTCCCATTAACATCCGAATCATTGGCTTCCTTGCCTCCTTTTTCATCAATTACCTTCAATGATGAGGAATCATATGGGGAAAATCGCAAGCCTGAAGTTGCAAAAACTGGATTGGGCTCATCTGCTGCAATGACAGCTGCTGTAGTTGCTGCTTTACTCAACTACCTTGGGGTTGTAAATCTTTCCTTATTGACAGGTGAGCAAGAACAGAAAGGTAGTGCTGATGTTGATTTGGTGCATATAATAGCTCAAAGTGCCCACTGCATTGCACAAGGAAAAGTTGGCAGTGGCTTTGATGTCAGTTCTGCAGTTTATGGCAGTCAACGCTATGTTCGGTTTTCACCAGAAGTGCTTTCTTCTGCTCAGGTCTCTTCTTGATGGGCTATCCCTCTTTACGTGTTGTTTGGTCATACTGCCGTCTGAACCTAAATAAAACAAATTCATCAGTTTTGGTGCATATGTCCTAATATGAGAAGGTTGTTTTGTTTCGCCCTGTAGATTTTTATTATTTAAAATATTTTATCTTTACTTAGATAAAATACGATTCCATTTATTCAAGTTTTGATGCATATGTCCTTGTAACATGCAAAGGTTGTTTTGTTTTCTACCTGTAGATTTATATTATTTAAAATATTTTATCTTTGTCGAGATTAGATACCATACTAGTTTTATTTTACATTTTTTAGCTCATAGTTTTTGCTCATCTTAGTTAGTTTCCTGTTTATTATATCTTTAGTTTTATCCAAGTTTCTTCTTTTTTCTTTTTCTTTTTTTGCATGTAATAAGTGCAGTCATGAATTTTGTGATGAGACATTTTAGTTTGCTCACCAAGTGAAATAATTGATCTCCTCCGAAGTCTCAATGGATAAATAATAGCATCCTAGTCGTCCCTTGCCACTTTTTTTTTTTTTTTACCTTCTGCATTGTCATATAAGTTTAGCTGAAATTCTGTAGCAACTGAAAACCAAGAAGCAATGGACTGAACGATGTTGGCTGAGCAACATTTTTGGCAAACTTCAATTATTACTGTAAATGAAGTTTAAAGCTATTGCCACATCCTCCTTCCTAGAAACCTTTCATTTATATATACAGCCTCTCCACCAATGAGAAATTTCTTTGGATTGTCTTTCATCTAATTCATAGTCCTTGAGGTAAATATCTCAATGAGTACTTAGGTTTCCGTAAATGCACCTCTCTTTTGGCATACCGATTTCAACTTTGAGAAATCTGGCACTATTGTATCCTACTTGGTGGGTTTAGTAACTTGAAATCGAGAGAACAAAGGATAACACTTGGCTTGTTCATCATTTGTCACTTGTTTTAAGAAACAAATGTAGAAAAACTTCCATTTCTTTCTGTTACCTTATTGTTTATATCCAATCATGCAGGCTGCCAAGAACGGAATACCCGTACAAGAGGTCATTGTTGATATCTTAAATCAGAAGTGGGACCATGAGAGGACCAAGTTCTCTTTGCCTCCATTAATGACTCTTGTAAGCATCCGGATTCTGCCTCTTAAAAATGATTTTGGAAGGCATTTTTATATTTACCGCTTCAAAAAGTTGTGTTTGGAAGTTATTTTGTGTGCTAAAGAAATGAGGCTCTATTAGTGAAGACGGATTTGAAAATTTCCCCACTTAATCTAATGTTGTGAGGCTCATACTTTCTTATATTGAACTTTCTGTAGGTTTTTAGCACTAATAATTATTTAAACGTATTCAATTTTGCATGCCCCACATATTGCGAAATTCAACTTTATTTGTTCCATAGGAATCTGAATGTCACCTTAAAGTGACTTGATCTTGTCATCGAAGGACCTCATGTTTTTTAATTCCATCAATTTTGATTTGTGATGTTCGATACAGTTTGTTTTTCTGGTCTGTCACTTTGAGTCACTCTCATAGACAATTTTGTGAATTAATCTTTTTTTTTCCCTTTACCGTCACTTTATTTTCAAGCTCTCTGTAAATCATTAAGCTCAGCGATTTACTATGCTTCATTTACACAATAACCCATGCTTCTCAATTTTTGTAGTGAGTTCTCTCCCTTTAAAAGGATGACTGATTTGGAGTGCATCTTGAATATATATATATATTATTTATTTATTTTTTCTTTCCTAACAATTAAGAACCGGATGGGGGCGTAGAAATTTGAAATTCCAAATTGCATTTTTCCTTTTCTTGGTCTTTGTACTTAAGTTATGTGCATTTGTATAACGTTTATATTCTTAAATTTTTTTCAATGAAAACTCAATTTTTCATACAATTGTTACTTCCACATATACTTTTTTCTTTCTTGTCCATAATCGTGGTGTTTTGATCAGGTACTTGGAGAGCCAGGAGTGGGAGGGTCATCAACGCCTTCAATGGTAGGAGCTGTCAAGAAATGGCAAAAATCTGACCCTCAAAAGTCTCTAGACACGTGGAGGAAGTTGTCGCAAGGGAACTCAGAACTTGAAACTCAACTCACTATGTTGAGTAAACTTGCTGCAGAACACTGGGATTCTTATAAATATATCATAAACAGGTGTTCCATACTGACCTCAGAGCAGGTATCTCTCTCACCCTTCTTATAATCTAAATCTATTACTGAAGTAGTAGCCTTTTTGGTGAAAATGAAAAAGAAATACTAATATAGTTGATCATTACTCATGAAATTTTTACGTACTGTGGGAGGTGGACCAGAAATTTAAAATACAATATACACACAAAATGTGAGATCCCACGTCTGTTGGGGAGGAGAACAAAGCATTCTTTATAAGGGTGTGAAAACCTCCCCCAAACAGACACATTTTAAAAACATTGAGGGGAAGCTCGAAAGGGAAAGCGTAGAGAGAACAATATCCGCTAGCGGTGGGCTTGGGCCATTACATATGGTATCAGAGCCAGAAATCGGGCGGTGTGCCAGCAAGGAGGTTGAGCCTCGAAGAGGGGTGGACATGAGGCAGTGTGCCAGCAAGAATGTTGGATTCCGAAGGGGGTGGATTGGGGGTCCCACACATCAAATTGAGAAGGGAGCGAGTGCCAGCGAGGACGCTAGGTCCCAAAGAGGGTAGATTGTGAGATCCAACGTCGATTGAGGCGGAGAACGAAGCATTATTTATAAGGGTGTGGAAACCTCTTCCTAGCAGATGCGTTTTAAAAACATTGAGGGGAAACCCGAAAGGGAAAGCCAAAGAGGACAATATCTGCTAGCGGTGGGCTTGGGCTGTGGACTTCAGAATTTGTATCTGACCTGGTCTTTGGCTTTTAGTCAGAATGCTATTACTTTCTGACTTAGTATATGTTAGCAAATTATGTCTCTTTCTATACATATCTATCTCCATTAATGTTGAAGCAATTTATATAAAAAAAAATGTTGCAGTGGATTCATCAAGCCTCAGAACCAAGCCAGCAAATCATCATCAAAGCATTATTAGGAGCAAGAAATGCGATGCTTGAGATCAGGCATCACATGCGCCTGATGGGTGAAGCTGCTGGTGTTCCGGTGAGATTTTTCTTCTTCAATTA
Organism: Cucurbita maxima; assembly: GCF_002738345.1. Classification (NCBI taxonomy): domain Eukaryota; kingdom Viridiplantae; phylum Streptophyta; class Magnoliopsida; order Cucurbitales; family Cucurbitaceae; genus Cucurbita; species Cucurbita maxima. The sequence continues at coordinate 1,392,916 of NW_019272048.1, read as the reverse complement.
CTTTATCGCCTTATTATATCTAGCATTTTGTCCACACAGGTACGTCAGTAAATAATTGTCAGGACATGGCGACGGTGACAAATACATGTAGATAATAACATACTGAACTCCATTTTCTGGGATTTGTAGATTGAGCCTGATTCACAAACCAAGCTTTTAGATGCTACCATGAATATGGAAGGAGTCCTATTAGCCGGTGTTCCAGGCGCAGGTGGGTTCGATGCTGTTTTTGCCGTGACCTTGGGAGATTCAACCAACAATGTGATTAAATCATGGAGTAAACTAGATACTTTGGCTCTCCTTGTTAGAGAAGATCCTCGTGGCGTTGCTTTGGAAAGCTGTGATCCGCGAACCAAGGCAATTACATCAGCTGTTTCATCAGTTCATATTTAGTAAAGGGAAGGTTTCCATCTCGTTCTATTACATTGAATAATTTATTGTTTCAATTGACAATGTGAATTTTCTTCGAAAGATTATTTCCAACTTATTAGATAATTAATAATTGCTTCACTCATTCACAGATTGGATGAACGTCCATGTAATTTCCTTTTAATTACACTATGTATTACTCTTTCTCGATCAATAAGAGAACTAGCATCAGTTTCCCCTAATTTTCCATATTATTCTGCTCCGAAGGTTGATTATTCTGGACAGTTGATATTGCCAATGGTTTACTTGTGTTCTGATTAATATTCTTTAATTATACAGGGCGGTAGCATACCTGTTTTGGTGTCATTCAGAAGCAAAATTAGGTATCATCTTGCTAATGTCATCCATCTGCCTATTATTTGCTTCCTACCATTTCTTCATCTCTTGGTGCTAACTCTTGAGTATTGTTGGGAGGTAGGCCCATGGATTTATAAGTAAAGAATACATCTCCATTGGTATGAGACCTTTTGGAAAAGCCCAAAGCAAAAACCACGAGAGCTTATGCTCAAAGTGGACAATATCATACCACTATAGAGAGTCGTGATTCCTAACACTAGCCTGTTGAGACATTCTAGAGATTCAAAATGAAAATATATGGGAAAGTTTTTCTCCCATAAATCATAGTTGAACAGTTCAGTGATTCACCAGTAATCCCTACACGAGCAGTTTCCATCTTTAAAACGATGGAACCGATTCCGGTCTCTTACAGTAATTTCTCGTTCATAGATCATTGAAATCAGTTTAGTGTATGTATGACAGTCAGTACACATTCTCAGGTTTCTAGTTATCCTTATTGCAGATCCCTGTGAAGTATGAATGAGGGCAAAAGCTATAGCCAACTTTTGGCTATGACCTTTCAATTTCTCTCTCTTTTCTTCTTCATCTACATCAAGCATAACCTGTGATGTATCTGCCATATAGCCTTCAAATCTCAATTGCCATTCCATCTGATGAATCATCTCATAGATTTTACCCGATTTGCAGTTCGATTTATCCTGTGAAACAAATTGGTATACCTTCCTTTTCACCTCCACCAAGCTATACCCTGGTGTCTGGACGAAGCCATCGTCGAACATTTTTGTCCTGATCTTAGCTACATTCTCCCATTGTTGAGCTCTTGCATACATATTAGACAAAACTAGGTAATCGCTAGGATTATGCGAAGACGATCGAAATAGATTCTCTGCAGCTACCTCACCAAGCTTTAAGTTGTCATGAATCTTACAAGCACTTAGAATACTCCGCCAAATTATATCATTCGCTTTTATAGTCATACTTTTCACAAGCTCAAACGCTTCTTCAAGCAAACCAGCTCGTCCCATCAGGTCTACTACGCAGCCATAATGCTGCATTGTTGGTTTAATCCCATACTCGTTCTTCATCCTATTGAAGATATCGAGACCTTCTTCGACAAGGCCGGAATGACTACAAGCGCTAAGCACACCAACATAGATAACGTCATCAGGCTCTAAGCCTTCTTCAACCATTTCTGAGAAGATTCTTAGAGCTTGTCTACCATGTCCATGTAAGCCAAGCCCTGAGATTATGACACTATAGGATAGTTGATTCCTTTTGGTCATGTTCTGGAAGAGACATAATCCTTTCTGAAGCGACCCACATTTCACATACATATCCATTAAGGAAGTCCTAACCGCAACATTTAGTTCAGTTATGTTTCTCAATAGAGCACCATGGGCACATCTTCCTAAATGAAGAGCACCCAAATGGGTGCAAGCAGAGACCACACTGACTAATATACTTTCCTCAGCCCTCCAACATCCTTCTCTACTCATATCCTCAAACAACATCAAACATTCCCTCCACAACCCAACACTAGCATGAGCTGCAATTATAGCACTCCAAGAAGCCACACTCTTTTCCTCCATACGTCGAAAAACAGCACAAGACAGTTCGATATCCCCACATTTCCCATACATATTGATTAAGCTATTCTGTACAAATAGATCATCTTCCAAACCTAGCTTGAATACATGACCATGAATCTGCATCCCTTCCTCGATTGCTGCTAACCGAGCACAAGCCTTGAGAACTATCGGGTACGTGAAGTTGTCGGGTTCTACTTCTCTTTGAAACATATCGGCATACAGATTTAGAGCACTCTCAAAGTTCATGTTGTTAACATAGCCTCTGATCATTGTGTTGAAATGAAATGTGGTAGGTTCATCTAGCTCTTGGAAAATGGAGCAGGCATAGTCCATGCTGCTCCAATCTGAGAACGCACAAGTGCTCAAAAGACTGCTTGAGCAGAAAGAATCCCAGAAAAGACCCAACTTCAGAATTTGAACATGAACTTGTTTGAATTCTTCTAAGCTCTTGCATTTTTTTAGAAGGCACAAACATTCCTGCTCCTTCTGCTTCAAACTCGAATCTAAACTTTGTGGCAAGTCTTTAGAGGGCAATAAATGATGGTTGTGGTTAAGGACTGATGTCCCCATCATCCTCTTGTCCTCACCATTTTAGAAATCTACACAAAGGCACTGCAAAATAAATGCTATGCTTACCATTCTCTGAAAAGACTCCGGAATCATAATAGGTGCCTACGGACAAGGCTAACGGTCTCTCGTGTGCGTCGAGAGACGTTGAAACCGATGGAAACAAGCTTTGTTTAACTCGGAATTCGATAGTTTCTGAAGTCTTGATGGGATTTGAGTAAAGGGTAGGAGCTTGTTTGTTTGAGGAGTGAGAGGAGAGAATTGGGGGCTGTGAATCTCATCCATGAAATATGAGGAGAGAATTTGAGCCAGAAGAAAATGGAAGCGTGAGATTATGGGAGATGGGGATTGTGGATAGGATAATGTGTTGGAAGGGGTTGGCCTTTTTGGGATATTTCTCTTCTATTTCAACCTCTTATATTTTGCCAAGTCAGCAAGTGGGTCAGCTTTATATGTTATGGATTCATGTGGCGTGGGGCCTTTGCTTTATGGGTGGTTCAAGGACCTCTATTATTATTTATTTATGCTTCTCCATTTAAATATTGAAGAAAAAAAAAATGCATTTTCAAAATTAGATATGTCGGAGATTTTATTTATTTATTTATTATTATTATTATTTTTACAGAAAAGTACATCCTAACTATGAACAAAGTAGGTTGCGACTCTCACGTTGCGACAAGAGAAGCGGCGACCCTTAAGTGGCGCTCATCCGGCCACGCGAGTGCCTAAACGAGTGCCCACACAGAGTGGGCATTGAAGACAAGTCGATGCATAAGCAAGATAAAGACATTGAATAGACAAGAGTGACAGAGATAGACTTGTTGAAGGGTCGAGTAGGGTCCTGGACCTTAACCTCGAAAGTCGGGTTTTCATAAGGAATTTGGGCATGCGGTTCTAGAGTTAAAGTTTGTCCATATGAAATATGAATACTCGCTAAATTTGGTGTCAATCGGACCTTGGACGAACGCTCCATGACATCGTATGACCATTCGCCAAAATCACGTCTATGCGTGGAGTATTGAAAATGACTTAAAATGTATATAAGGGGGAGACATGGTGTCAGCTCTCCACCACCCCTGGGCCTTGTGGTCTAAGCAAGCTACCATGTGGCACATGCGCGTGTCATAGTGAGAGCGAGCGTCTCGTACGACTTCCTTTGAAATGAATTTTTCAAGGACAGTATTGGGCGGCATGGGTGTATCGGTATTGCACCACTACCCACGTGTCGGAGGTTGATATATGCACCCACTATCCAGTACAATATCCATAAACGACATGGCATGGGCTCAAGAGGGCAAATGCCTCGATAGAATCCGAATGGATGGATGAAGCGACACGTGGGCCCATTCTCGATGACATGTTCAAATGAGTTGTGATGGCTGACGACACCCAAGACTTGGGATGACATCAAGACATATGGGTCATGTCGATTGAGGACCAAGATGATAAGATAAGATGCGATGTTGTATTGAGAGACCATGACCCAAGTAGAGACAAGGTTGAGCCTAATGACCTGGCTTAGTGCAGAGGCAAGTTGGTTGTGTCGCAGATGATTGAACATGTACGCGTAGATGGCGTGTGTGGTCGAACAAGCTTTAATTTTGCACAAACGATGTTCGATTGATGAAGACAAACCTCGTCTAAAGTCCGATGAAGCTATAAAGTCGAGGCAAAAAGTATATATGGAACTTAATTCCTTTTAAAGGCTGGTCGTGAGTGTGTCAAGATCACGACGTCGTACGGTTGAAAAAATGGGACCGTAACACTTAGCAGGACTAATAGACTACTTGGGGTTCAATTCCAAAAGTCTGGGTTTAGTTTTGTAAGCATTGATTATTGTTTTTAGATTTTATTTTAAAAAGAAAAATACTATTGCAGCTTATGATATGGGTATAAAATTTTGCAGGGGTAAATTATAATATATATCATTTTTATTTAAAAGTTACTATCAGAGATTGAGAATGATTTAATCATGTTAATTTTTAAAAATGTATTTTTCTTTATGATATATTTATATTTATTTTATATTTATTTAATTTATAATTATTTATTTTTCAACCCTTTCTATTATTATTATTATTATTATTTTTACTATTTGAAGGATAATTTTTCAAAATATATATTAATATTGAGTTGCAATAAATAGGTTGCTACTAATTATCATTTTATTTTTATTAAAAATAAAAGTTTAAATAAATAACTCGAAGAATCGAATGGATAGGGTTGAATTATCATTTATCAATAGTTATTTGAGTTGAAAAAGTTTACAACTCGAACAATTTGACTAGGTTTATGTCTCAATTCGACCTGACCCAACCCACGAATCTAACAACTAAAGATTGGGCTGCCACTATCGATGGGCGTAACAAAAGAAACCAATTAAAAAAAAAAAAAGAAGAAGTACATTATGAGTGTAAGTCATCAAATGATGTGTGCACATATATTCGTACGGATTTGTTCATCTGAAAAATCTTATTAATGGTTTTTATGAGTTGAGTTGGATTGTGTTGTAAAAATCTTTTAAACCAACTCGAAATTTTGGGTTTGTTGAGTTGGTGACGGGAGTAATCTAAATAGAATTATTCAACCTAACCTTTTATTTTCGAGTTGGGTTGTTGAATTGTTTATTTTTTTATTTGAAAAATTATACTTATCTAAAATACATGTTACGTTAATAATTAAAATCTCATAAAAGTTTATGTATCACTAACATCGATTATAAATATTAAATATTCTTAATCTTTTTAAGAGGGGTAAAGTTAGGTGCCCAAATATAAAATAAATGTCAAACAAAGTAAAAATATACTAATAATATAATATTTTTATTTTATTAGTAATGTATATAATAATAAAGTAAAAGAAAATAGCATTGATAAAAACTAATTTTAGAATTTAGTAAAAATGCAAAAACTAAATTTTAAATTTTAAAAAATTAAAATGAATTGAGATTAAAGGAGAGACCAAAATTAAGTTTTAACAAAAAAAAATAATAATAATAATAATTATTTCTCTAAAATAAAAAGATGATTGAATTTTTGACATTTTTGGTTATATATATATATATATATATTAATATGAATAAAATTATATTTTTTCAAATTTTGAAAAAGAAAATAAAATAAGTGAACCGTCCATCAGCCTTTACACAGGGCGGGAGGTCATATATTTAAGGAGCTTCACTTTCCTTAGCATTTTGAGGTAAAGGCACCAAAATCTGAGAATGCGGAGCGAAGACGAAGGGTTCGAAGATTGGGACGCTGATTTCTTGGACCAGCTCATCCAAGTCGAAGAGCTTGCCATCTCCTCCACCGCCAACAATCCGAATCCGATTCAGTGTTCTTCTTCTACCTATTGCCCGCCGCCGCCGCCGCCGGAACCGGAACCGGAACCGGAACCGCAGCATTTGGTGGAAGTGTCTCATGACCGTCTCATTAGTTATTCGCCTCCGCGAGAACTTTCTCAGAGAGCCGCTGGCTCACGTTCTCACGCTATTCGCTCTGCCATTGGCTTGGGCGAATGCGGTCCTTCTTCCTCGGCGAAGGCTCCGTGCTTGCCTTGCCCCGATGCTGCAAAGGAACTTGAAATTTCTAATTTGAAGGTTAGTGGAAGTGTTCGAGGCTATCTGCATCATATTTTTTATGTTAATTTATTGTGGTGTAGTTTTTGAAGGGAGTGTCTGGAAGTTAAGAGCTAGGTATTGAATCGTCTGAGTTGCATTTTCTTTGTTTGGTTCTGCTCTAAATGTCTGAAAAGTTCGGCGTCTTTTTCTACCAGAAGGAGATGTAGAGAATACTGTAAGAGTAAATGAGATATACTTGGATTAGTTTAACAGATCTCTCTGCGTTCATAGTTCTCTGAGTTAGTGCTTATGCGTGGCGAGTTTTTTTACTGCATTGGAGCATTGCATTTGATCAGTTATCCTTTTCAGTTTCTCATTCTTTCCTCAATCAAACACGACAGTTATTGCGAGGAATTATTTGAAATTTTCTCATATGAAGATTTCTCTCTTATTAAGTTCGTTTGATTGATGCAAATGTTAGACATTTTAATATCACAAGGCCTTGTTTCTTCAAAGAACATTTGAAATTTATTTTCCTTTTATCTTTTATTCCAGTGGTGGTCAGAATTTTCATTTCTAATGTTGGTAATGATAAGCCTTAATTACTTATGAAGTTTTATCGAGGTATTTGTATAATCGTGCATAATGAGAAGAGGGTTTTTTTTTTTTTTTTTTTTAAGTTTATCGCAAGTTTTGATGGTTTGTGGTGATTGGTGACAGAGGGAGCTAGGGCGCGTCTCAAAGCAACTTAAGAACCTGGTATGTTCATTTTTTATTTACTTATTGTTATTATTTCTTGTAATCTATTGTATATATGCAATAATAGAATGACCATTTCTCGTTGTCTTTTTTACTTTTCTTAAGAAAAACTATGCGTGATTTTATTCCTTCTTGATGAAAAGAAAAATTAATTAACGATATTTTTAGCCAGCCGTAGGTTACCTTGGCACCTAGACCCCCTAAAACTGATTCTAAAAGGAAGCAAAAAATTTATGTCCAGAGACGAGCTGTTCCATTTGTGATTTTATCTTGTAATTTCAAACAATCGATCATTGATGACTGGTTGCCGTTTGCATGGTTTTCTTGGGAATATATTTTTTTTTTCCTTGATTTGGAAACTAATGTTATATAATTTTACTGAAACTTATTTATTAAGTAGTTTAAGTGCCAACTATTCCCTTTGTAACAATGATATGTACTTAGAATTTCAGGTTTTGTCTAACTAAAAGAACTTGGTTACAGGAACAAGAGTGTATTGAACTCAGGAAGAAAAGAGACAAAAAAGAGGAGCAGCTTAATGTTGTCTTTTCCAATAAAGATAAGCAATATATTGCCCATCATGGTCCAGAAATTACAGAGTTGTGAGTAAAATTTTCATTTTTTTGGGCTGCAGTTTGCCTGTAGTCTCTATTTTGTTAGACAACCCAACGGTTCAAATATCAACAATCACCAACCCTACAATCGAGTACAGAACGATTGTCAATAAGCTCTTCCCCCCTTTTTGTAAAAAAAATCATCAAATTTGGTTTCTTAATTCTACTCGTACAAATGAAGCATCATACTTAGAGAAAATATCTTGGGAACTGCATATGCGGTGGCCATGATACATTTGTACAGTGCTTGTTCTCTAATTATATTGTAGAATACTTGTTGTGCCTAGTTGAATTGACTTTTCTGGAATGTCTTGCTTGGCTAACCTTTGGTCTTAACCTTACCTTGCTGTTCATTAAGCTGAGACCTGGAATGAATTATAGTTCCTTTTGTGCATTTATCTTCTGAAGTTTATAGTTAATTCTTATCCTTCATCATCAATAAATCAGGAGAGTGGCAGGGAAAGATGGTGGGCATCCTGGCATCAAGAGTGAAGATATTTCTTGCGACCTTGGTGGCCCTCACACTGGTAGTTATAAGGATGAGCTAAATATCATTTCCCGTTAATTTTATGGTGCATACTAACTAATTTTTTCCATTACCTTACGTTTTTCGCATCTACAAGTTACTTCTAGGAGTAAAGCCAATGAACAGGGAGAAAAATCCCATAATTCTGTTGGTGAGAGAGCCGACGATAATTCACCTGCTTTTGACAAGCTCTCCAAGAAGTTGCAAGTCTTCTGGGTTCCTGAAAAGGATTCTAAGATGGGACAAAGTTTGGTTTCAGAATTGCTTTTGTCATGTGAAAGAGATTTTCATGTGCTTTATCAGTGCATCGGCACAGAGTTATCCCCTAAATTCTCTGTGAATTCATTGGCTGGTGTTAACTCTTCTGATGTAGCTTTAAAGCATCCTCTGCAGTTTCTTCATGGACTGGAATCTATAAAAGTATCTAACCTCTACACCACCTTGGCCAAGGTATCCCGACAGAATTTATCACTATTTTGTAGCTCCATAGAAAATCCACAAGTTTTCTTTATTAAATATGGTAAGTCGTTTTTTTTTGCCACCAAGTTTTTGTGATCATCAAGAAATGGATTGTTATCATGTTACTGAGGGTAGCTCAAAGTAGGAATTATTGTTTCCAAGCTTTCAATGTGGTGTCTCAAGGACTGGGAGAACTGGCAGAACAATGCTATTTTGTAGTAAAAGTACAAAGAGAGCAGTTAATTCATATGCACTAGCTTCTTTTTCAATCTGTGAAGTGTCATAAATATTTAGTAAGTGGAGGATAACTTTGATGTTTTTGGACTATTGAAGTCCATAATTATCATTACACAGTGTAAATTTCTTTTTTTTTTTTTTTTGAAACCAGGTTTAATAATATCTGCATTTAGTACTATGATAATTAGTACGTGGACAATTATGAAAGTTTCTCAAAAATGTTGTGACATGTTCAGCCAATTTGCTAGCTTGAACGTACAGATGATTCATGTCAAAGTAAGATTGGCTTGTAAGGTTGTTGTGTAGGGCACAGGCTCAGAGGACATTGGATCTACTATTTAGAAACTTCTGAGAACAGAAGTGCCTCTGCATCTTTTATATTTTATTTTTCATTTTTCTAATTGACTTGCTTTTTGCTATAATTTTTTTTAGCAATTCATTTCCTAACCTGATGTTATATTTGTTAGTGTGTTTAAGTAGTCACATTCGCTGTTATTTTAATAAGTTTCTATAATTATTTTCCATCTGTTTGTTGGTTGTAGGTAAGTAATGGAATAGTCAAGATGGAGGCATTGTTTACCCCGTTGATTGATCTCTGTAATCTTGACAACGTGAGTAAGAGTTGAAGTTTTCCTGGTTACTCAAACAAATTGAATAAAGTTAAGATTTGGTTACTTTTGAATCTGCATTAGGACTAACAAAATCATAAAGTGTGGATTTCAAAAGTTTAAACATATGTATCGCGGCGAAGAACACTCGCACCAATAAAGGAGAGGAATGGCTAGCAGACCCATGCCCAAGTTAGTTAGGTCGCAGCAATGATCCTTTTTCTCCCTTTTCTCTCTTCCTCTCTCTATCCTAAACAAGAAATAAAAATCAATAATCAAGGAAAATACAAGAGGGGGAAGGAGCCTCAATCCACTGATTAACCATGGGAAGATTTTTGATAATTATGATCAATTAGATTATATCCGCTACTAGGCAGGGAATGTCTTGTGGTTTCCCTGTTTATGCATTGTTAATCATGTTTCTGAATAGGCTGTTTATGATCACTATTAACTAATACGGTAAATTTGAACGTTGTTATGCATTGTGGTATGGTTACGTCACATTTTCTAAGTTTGTAAGTCATCTATTCATCAAGAAAAAAAAAAAGTAAAGTTTGTCAGGCATCAATATTTCTTGATGTGGAAGTTCGGTTGTCCATTTGAACAAAAAAACATATATTCTTGCTGCACTATTCCTTCTCTGTTTGAAAATTTTGTTCCTTTTACTTTGGATGCAGGTTGCGATTGTTCATAGGTCTCTGCACATATTGCATATGTTTCTGAAACGCCTGATGTGGTTGGAGAGGAAATCAGAAAGAAGGTACAGTGCATTCTACTTTGCAACAGATATATATTTTAAATCCCTTGAAGCTTATTATTAATGTGGGAGCAGAAATTTTCTACTGTCAAATTTTCCAGCGTAATTCCAAATTGCTTGCCAATCAAGTGTTAATATTTTGACTTTATTCTACTCCCGAGGTTCCTTGCGGATTGATTATTTAGAAAAAAAAAGACAAAAAATTGAAGTGTTGTCCATAGATGTTTGTCAAGTAATTCTATGTACCACCACATTTCTCTTTGGCTGAGCTGGGAGTTTGCCTGTGCTATCAATGATGGCACTTAACTTAGATGAATTTGTATTTCTGGCATATTTTAACCCCATGTTAATTTTTATAGTATTTAGTTGGTAGTGGAAAAAATTGAAGTCAACTCTGACTCATATATATTGGTTGGTGGCGTCTATCAATTTAATGCATGTCTATATATGGTTTTATTGTTTCCGATAGTTACTCTTCTGATTTCCTTAATATCATTTAGGATCAAATCCTTCTTGAGTGATGCTGTAGTTTCAATGTTAAGAACTTCCATGTTTCTTTTGGTTCTTATGAACTCTGATTTGATCTTTCCAGTGCAATCTGCTCAGGAAAACAGTCATGATTGGGGGACTTGGCCCTAGGAACAATGTTGTGGATTCTTATGGATCACATAGTGCAGAAGGTGAAGAATTTTCTTTGCTGAACATGGACGAGACATCTACTGGCCACTGTTCTCCAGCTGGCATGGGATTCCCTGGTGCTGAATTGCTTTTCAAGAACAGAAACTTGAATAAGAATATAAATTTAGTTCCTCGAGTAAACTGGGTATCTTTCTTCGAGATGATGCATCGGGTTGCTAAAACACATAGTGCAGAATGTGCGAGACTTGAGGCAGTTTCGGTCATGAATTTGATTCTGATGAGAAATAATACTTATTTGGAGAGGGAGAAGTAAGTTTGTGCTTTCTTAGTCTATATTTCAATGTTTCAAATCAGAAACGACTCACATTACTGTTACAGATTTGGTCAGGCACTTCTGTTTGATAGTGTAGTGGAGTTTATCAGAAAGGAATCCGGTTCAGCTATACAAAAGCATGCTGTACGCCTTCTATTCCTGATACTAAACTGTAAGGCTTAATAATTTCAGTTCATTGTCTTAAAAGATTTTTTTTTTTTCTTTTTTGACTTTGCAAGGTTATGACAATTCTAAAAATTATTTAAGTTTTAAATTAGGGAAAGCTATTTTCTTTTCATTCTTCTAGACTTCAAATTTCTGAGTGTATTTCATTCAAACTTTAAATTTTGGATGAATTTTTTATTTAGTGGATACATGTTATGTTGAGGATTGTTGAGGTTATGTCGAGCGTCTATTAAGGGAAGATTATTCGAGGGCTACATAGGTCTAAAGAAAGGTTATATAGTGTACTTTGTTCGAGAGGAGGATTGTTGAGGATTGTTGGGAGAGAGTCCCACATTGGTTAATGAAGGGGGATGATCATGAGTTTATAAGTAAGGAATACATCTCCATTGGTATGAGACATTTTGGGAAACTAAAAGCAAAGCTATGAGAGATTATACTCAAAGTGGACAATATCATACCATTGCAAGGGTCGTGGTTCTCAACAGGTTATTAGTTCTTTTTAGTCTTCTCTTGACATATTCCTAGACTGAATGAATGACACGGAACTTTGGAACTGGATCTGGCGTTTGTTTCGAATTATTCAAGCGAGAAACTGTAAATGCTTGCATTCTGGTCATAGTTAGCGCCAAAACCTGGGCACCTCAAGCATTACGGCTGACTTTAGAAGGCTGCTTGTAGCCTTTTTTTTTTTTTTGAACTTTTAATCGTAGGTCTTATTGCAGTATTTACTTGAACTGGATTTTCTGTTTATGTCCTTCACTTTCTAATAATGTTTGCTTTTAGGTCCCACGTTTTTTGTTGCATTCTGTTCTGGTTGCAAAGAAGCAGAAGCTGCTGATGCTGCAGAGGAAAATGGGAGATGTGCAGGAGGTTTCCAGAAATTCAGAACCATCCTTCATGGCTTGACAGATTGTCTTACATGTCTTGGAAATGGTATTCAGGTAAGCATCATTAGGGATTTTTCATCTCCTCCTCTCTTCTTTTCAATACCCCACCCAATCATAATGAATAGTAAAAAATTGAGGATTATTACTTGATCCTGTGATGTTGGTACTCAAGAAACCTGAGAATTGGAGCCTTACCACTTAGCTTTAGTGTTCGATTTCTCTTGCCATGAAACTGAGGTTGATGAGAAAATTATTGTGGGCGAGTATTAAAGGAGGCAACTGGTGAAATTTTCAAAATTTTCAATTGTAAGACTGTAACAGCCCAAGCCCACCTCTATCACGTAATGTCTTCTTTGGGCTTTCCCTTTCGAATTTTCCCTCAAGGTTTTTAAAACGCGTTTGTTAGGGAAAGGTTTCTACACCCTAATAAAGAATGTTTCGTTCTCCTCCGCAACCGATGTGAGATCTCACAAAGACTTTTGTGAATGGAAGAAATTTCTTTTGTTTAGAGACAGGAGACCTTCTCTATTTTCTAACCTGTTTCAATTCAATTTTTACTATTCCTGCTTTGTAGCCAAGAGGGTCAATGTTTGGAGACGTGCCCCATTATCGACTGTATGTCATCAGGGCTAGACAGTCTAGATTTATTGTTCCATCTAATTCAAATTGTTGTAAATTTTATAATTCATCCACGTCTTTGATGTAAGGTATTATACTTTGTACTTGCAGGAGTTAAAACTTCGAAGAAACACCGTTCTTTTGCTTGCATTTCTGTCATCATCCGGGAAAGCGGGCTTCGAAATTCTCGTAAGCAACACGCTACATAAGGACTCAAATTTTCTCACGTTGATTCTTCAAGCTGTGGTTTCAGAAGTCGAGCAAGAAAAAAGAGTTTCCGAGGCAGTAGAAACTCTCGAGGAAAGGTAATTGATGAGATTCCACAACTTTTCCTTTCCCTCGTTTCATAATTTTCTCATAAAAATCATGCATATTTTTCTTGGAATGTCATTACCCAGGGCCTTGCTTTTACGGGAAGTGCTTATACTTCTAAATAGGCTTGCATCTCATTCGGTATACTCGGCCACGGTCTTGCGTGTGTTGACAAGCAGCAGAGATATGGCCAGCCTCACCATTGATGTAACGAACAAGCTGTCCAGAAAAAACAACAGAAATTGCCAGTTTGACGGCAAGAAAAGAAAGATGAGGGAATCTGAAGTTGTGGACTTGGCCCAGGTATTTAGGAAAAGAGTTCTTACATATTTGGGAAACAGCATAATACTATAAACCACTTTTCATGCTTGGAAGAACACTCCCTCATTGGCTTGAAGTTTTGTCATCCCATTAGCATAGTTGGGAAATTTTGTAGTTTTAAAGCCTTGTGTATATTCTTCAAGAAGAAAGGAAAAATGGTACAAAGATAGAGCTTTCTCTGCGTCGGGCACCGTAACTTGGCTGCAATCGTTGGAATTGGTTGGTCACTTGCTTGAATCTGATTTTTCTCTCTCTGTCGAATTTCGTTTTTGCTAGAGAGATTTGTTTTCTTTGAAAGATTCTTGTCAGTTCTCAAGGCTCATGTGGGGGTAATTTTTTTTGTTGCCAGTGTTTTCGGAATATAGAGGATTATCATCTGCTTCACTTCAAGTGAAAAAAATTACTGAGAAATGGTTGTCACATGCTTTTGAAGGCATTCCTTTTTTTTTTTTTTCCCTTCTTTTCAACAATACGACAGTGGCTATCACAGAAAATTCATTTTGGACATGAAATCAAATAATTTAGGCTCTTCATCAAGAAATTTCTTTAAATGTTTTGTAAGTGATTTTGAGTTTAATTATAAATCACCTAAAATGATTTTCAATGGATTGGCATGGTATAAAATTAAGCTTTTAATTGATACAAATTTATTGCATTTTAGTTGGATCAACGTATTCCCCAAAACTGAAATGGCATACAATTGCATTGATCATTCATCACTATTTTCTTCCAAACCTCATTGATCAATACATCAATGAAGCTCACAATATCAAAATTTTGTAATTAAATAGAAAATGCATACTTTTCAATTCTAAATTCAAGAAAAAAACAAACAAAAATAAAAGCTATTTTGCTAATCAGTCTTCATCGTCGGAATCATTGAATGTAATCTTCGTGGACTTGGGGGCATCTGCCGTAATTTCCTTGAAGTGCGCTCCATAGAGCTTAGATTCCTGCAGTGAAGCATTAACATCTCCATTAATTAATGTACTGTACAAGTATTATTCAATATATATATACACTCACACATGAGAGAACATGCCGGAAAATCACTAAAGCGAACAGTTGCCGATATCAAAATCATTTGAAAAATGTAACCATGAATCACTGGCAGCACCTCAATCAGTCACTCTTTCTTCGTGAGCAGAAAGTGACATTTTAACATGCAAATCTTACAAAAAAGATCTACCTACTCCAACATTCAACCACATATTAACGAAAAAAAATAAAAAGGGGTTAAATTACAAATTGTGTGTCAAAAGTATCTAATAAATCATTCCAACTTAAAACTTTATGTATAATAATAAGTCCTCTAGAAATTAAGCGATTATACAATATCAAAATTTATGTTCAATAAAACTATTCAACTGAATTATAAAAAATATCAAAGTTAAAGAGGACTCGATTTAGACTATCCAAAGTACATAAAAAAAAATAGTTTAACCCAACAAAAACCATGAACAGGATACTTGATTTGAGTTCGCGGACAAGAATAATGTACCTTTTTCTTCACATGAGTTCCGAATTTTATAAGTGCATCAGGTACAACTTGCTTAGCTTCACGGAGAACATTTACCAGCTCCCCAGCAAGTCCCTAAAAGAAAGGCAACACAGGTTAAAGGAATTTGAATAGGCCAAATTATTTTATTCCATTTAAAAAGGGGCGTAACATATATATATATATATATATAGCCAAGATAACCTTGTTTTGTTGCATGAAGAATGTGTGAGCAACACCCTTTTTACCAGCCCGTCCAGTCCTCCCAATTCTATGGACATAATCTTCCGTTGTGAGAGGAAAGCTATAGTTTATTACTACTTCTACATCCGGAATATCCAAACCTCGAGCGGCTACATCAGTAGCTATCTATAATTACAAGAAAATATACATTTTAGCAACCCATAATTAACTATTATAATAAAAATGAAATTTGTATTTGTAGAGGGCATTGAATATTCCTGCCACAACAGAAAGCAGTGTAACATGAAGAATATATACTTCTACTGTCACTATAAATTACAAACAACAGGTACTTCACCATTTGGCTTTTACAATTTCAATTTTTTTTGCAGCTGAGCATAATGGTGTTGCAAGATATTAGTACAATCACAATGAATCAGGTTGAAAAGACACAAAACAGATACGACCACAAGTGATAAGGATCACGGTGTTCCAAATGTTCCAACTAGACCTATTACACGATCCAAGGCTAATAAGATTCAACAAGCATTCATTCTTCATCTACAAAATTGGATAGTCTCGGTTCAACCATTCTTTCATGTGTTACAAGTTGATTCGATTGAGTAAGGACCATTTGGAGCTTTGAAAGTGAATATTTGAACGGTTGAAGGCTGGATGAAGTTGCTATAAATTGTGTTAGAAAACTTTATTTATTATTTTAATTTCATAATTTCTTGTGATGGGCAGAAGGGTGGAAGTTACTTGGAAGTTACTTGTCAAAGTGGCTATAACTTTTTTTTTTTTTTTTTTGTGGAGATTTAAAGGGAGTGGGAGTAAATTATGGCCACTAACTTCTTTAGTGTACATTTGAAGAGTGACTCAATTTAGAGCAAGATTCCAAGTGTTAATTTCTTTGATTTAAGAGTTTTTGCCTCAACAAAATCTTGGATCATTGGGCTGAAGAGTAGGGTTGCCTTATCAAGAAGGTTAATTCATATAAATGTATACCAATAAGCCAAAAAAAAAAAAAAAACAATCTAAAAAAAAGTGAACCATAATGAGAACAAATTTAAGAGCCTTGTGACAATATCAAAATAGCCAGAAACAGTCGAAGGAACGACTATTTGCAAATGCATACCATTAATGGAGAGCTTCCGCTTTTAAATAATGACAGTGCTTTTGTTCGTTCAGTTTGTGCTTTGTCACCGTGTATAGAAACAGCCTTCCAACCCCTAGAGAATAATAACAGGCAGAAAGAGAGAGATCATTCATTAAAAAGTAAAAATAATGTCCTGAATCTAGAGAAGAGCCAAAATTATTCCAACATACTACGATGTGATATTACCTTCTCTGAAGCATGTTTTCAACTCGTGAAGCTTCATTCTTGTACAAGACAAAAACTAATACTCTGTTCCTGAAAAGAAAATAACTCATTAATGCCAAACAATTATTCTCCAATGCTCATGTATAATGTGTGGGGAAATGTATGGGAAATGTGGGGAATCAAATAATTGGGTGTTTGAAAATAAAATATCTCCCCTCTTCAGAGTGCTTGTTTACAATTGGGTTGAAAGATTCCCCTGTTTATTATTTTTACGAGTTTACAACCCCTAGCCACTCACCCTCCTCCCATGAAAAACTGTCTAACAGTGAGATTAAACAACAAATACAAATGTCTAACACGAACCAATGTAATAGAATAACAAATCATTAATCAGAATAATTGCATATTCTTAAAAGGAGTAAATACCTTTGAGATTTATGGTATTTTTCAAGCAGAGCCACTAAACGATTATCACGTGATCGATCATCCAAAACCTATCCATGTCATTGATTAACGATTATTAACTCTATTTATCTCAATTTAGATGCCCAAATCTCATCTGGATACGACAGATATACCTCAACTATTTGCATGACATCATGATTGGCAGCCAAATCCTCTGAACCTACAACAACCTGTCATAAAATACTTGCTCCTTAAAAAGTTAAAAGAATAAAAAATTAGGATATAATTGAGTACTTTCAAAATGTGCACACCTTTACTGGGTCAGGATCCATGAATTCTTGAGCCAATTGATTAACTTGTAGAGGCCATGTAGCACTAAACATAACCATCTGGCGTTCTGCAAAAGAATTAAGTTTAATATGAGAGCATAACACCACAAATTTTCAGACTTGTAGAGGCAAACTTAAGATATAACAGTCATTAAGAAGTGTGAGAGAATGATTGAGCAAAAAGTATAACAAAGACAGTGCAAATGAAGATCAAATATCTCAACCTTTACAAGTCTGGCTTAATATAAAGCGCACTTCTGGTTCAAATCCCATGTCCAACATTCGATCTGCTTCATCAAGGACCTACAAGAAGTTAAGCTGTCTTATTAATAGGCTTACATAACAGAATTGGTAAAAGAATTATCACCGAACCAACAGCAAGATAATAGAATGGACCTAACAAAATATATTATCACTAATCAGTATTCTCTTTCAAAGTCATTTTGTAAAATAAAAAAATAATAATAATTAAAGATTGCATCCGCATTGTTCATAGCTGCTCAATGTCCTTAAGATGCACCCTTGATTTTTTTTTTTTATTTATTTATAAAAAAAGCACACCCAATTTGTAATCAACTCGAGTGGGTTTATGCAACACAGGGTTTGGAATTTTTATAGCTCTTTTTACTAAAAGTTTTTTCAGCTTTCATGGATAGAAATTGAAATACAAAAATAAGTAAAAAGGGCCTAAAAAGACAGCCCAGCAAAAGAAGCCTCATATCTAACGATACAAAAAGGGCTCCAATCCAAAATAACAAGACCAGAGTTTAAGAACAAAGCTCATTAAAATTCTGAGTCCCAAAGAGAGGCATAAATTCTAACATTCCACCATATAGTTCACAGATTCCCATATAGATGCATCATATATGATTAGCAATCCTACCCCGTGCTTCAATACTTCAATATTTAATGACACACAACTATGTTAATTCCATGCTGTAATGCATATTTTTTCTACATGAACACCTTGCACCCAACATAAACGCACAAAATGACAAATAGAGAAACATAAAGCCCGAAAAAGAGATAGACATCAATAGATTCAACTCAAAGTGACCATTTATCAGCTAAGATTAAGAAAATACAGGTTCTCATATGAATGGTACCAAAGATTAGTCACATACCACAAAGGACACTTCTGAGAGTCTGCAGACCTCCATTTCCATCAAATCCTTTAACCGTCCAGGAGTTCCAATCACAATGTCCTGAGTGTAAGAACATAAATGTGTGATTTTCAGGGGGTACAGACTGTGTGCATTCTTTTCTTTTTTTTGAAAAAAAATGAAAAGAAACAAAGACTTATATTAACCAACATGGGAGGGGGGGAGAGAGAGGGGGAGAAGAGAGAGAGAGACATGAGTGTGCGCGTTTCATATAAATTATAAAGTAAATGGCACCATATTATCATCCAAAATGTGAAACAAGAAAAAAACTCAGTAAAGTAATGAGTGAAATTCCCAACTTGATTGATATCTACAACATCAAGAAAAAAGTCACAAATCACGAAAAGGAGGCAGAAACAACATACAACACCAGATTTAAGACAAGATATTTGGCTGCCTTTGGAGACTCCACCATACAAACAAGTAGACGTCACACCACAAGGTTCTCCGGCATTTTGCAGTACACTTGAAATCTGCCATAGTAAATGAAGCCTATAATTAATCGCAAATCGGAGTGGTAAAACAACAAGATTTATTTAATAAGAAGGCGAACTTTCATTGAAGGAAATGAAATAATGGTAAAACAACAAGATCAACATAAGATGATACTAACATTGCAGCCACAACACATTTACAGTGATCTCAATTCTCATGGACATTGGCTGCTCCATTCCAATACTATTAAAACTCATAAAACTGATAACATCTTATGATAATTACAAGGCTTAGATATTCAATTTAACTTTGCAAATGCAATTAATCTCGAGATCCAGTAACTTAATAATGTTCAGACCCATCCCCATAATAAAGCGAATAGCGTTCCAAGAGGTTCCTATCCGAGTCGACCCCTACCAAGGTTTACATGTCAGCACTCACGTCATAAAACCTTGTCTAATTTCCCATTATTCAGAGGTTATTAGCCAGTTTTCCTTCTCAAACCTAATAGGACACTAACCTACCCCTAAAAGCCACCGTATGTCCTCCATATTTTATAAACTCTTTTCCTGTACTTCCCTTGAGTCAATTTATTCTTAGATAGAAGATGGAACAGAAACTGTATAGCCAAATGACAGACATGACTAATTAAAAACAATAATAATAATTTGACATAGAAGGTTAGATGCAAACTCAGCAGTACAATATTCAATCCAAGTGACTTCCAATTCGTAAGCACATACCTGTTGAGCTAATTCCCTCGTAGGTGATAGAACTAAGCAGAGAGGACTCCGACCCTTCGGCATCTTGCCCTTCCTCTTGTTCAACACATGCATTATACCAGGTACACCAAACGCCAGAGTCTTGCCTGAAACCACGTATAACTAAAAGATCATCCACTGCTTCACAATATACATTATGTTCAACAGCCAAATCCACAAATTACCTGATCCTGTTGCGGCGATTCCAATGAAGTCTCGACCATGCAACAAGAACGGCCAAGCGTGCGACTGAATAGGAGATGGGCTTTTGAAAGTTCGACAGCACTCCAATACTGCATCTGGAAGTCCCGCTTCGACAAACGACTTAAGCGGAACAAACCCTGCCTCCTTCACACCTTTACCAGTGACTACCACGGATCCATCTGTAGAATTTTCGTCTACCTTCGGCTCTTGTTTCTCGTCGGAGGCATTGATGCTTACGTTTTCGTCCTTCGATTTCTTGTGCTTTTTCTTCTTCTTGTGATGCTCTGAATCAGTTCCTTCCTGTACCTTCCTCTTGGGACTAACTTCATTTTCTTCTTGACAACCAGAGTCTTTGTCTCTGTTCTTCTTCCTCTTCTTCTTCTTCTTCTCGGCTCTTGTATCGCATTTTTCGAAAGCTTGGGCCACTGGTTCGCTGACGGTAGCGTCCTCTCTGAGCTTCCCAACCATGGCAGCGTCTGGTAGAACTCGGCTCAGGTGGAGTCGAAGAGAATCAGCGAACGAGAAGCTAATTGTTTGAGGGAGAAATCGGAGGATTTTTAGGGTTTTGACTTTTTGACTTTTAAATATTTATAAGAATATATAATATATTAGGGTATTTTATTTTATTCTTAATGTAAAACGATTTTGTTACATTTAAAATATAATTCTTAATTAAATAACTTATATGCAACCATATGCTAAATTTTACGAGCATTAAAAAAATATATCTGAAAAAAGAATAATTTTTAAAAATATATATATTCAAAATTAGCCTCAACCAATGTTAGATGAACACGACTCTCTACAATGGTATGATATTGAGCATAAACTTTCATGGCTTTGCTTTGAGCTTCCCCAAAAGGTCTCATACCAATGGAGTTGGAGTTAGTATTCTTCACTTATAAACCTATGATTATTCTCTAAATTAGCCGATGTGGGACTTTTATCATCCAACAAAAATAATTAATAAAAATTGAAATAAGAGACAAACACGGCTCTCATGATACAAATTATTTTAGTTGGTCTTCTTTATTATTTATTTATTTATTTATTTTGACTAAATATATTTTCTTTTGGAAAAAAAAAACAGTAAAATATTTGGGGAAAACGTAAAATCAAATTTTAAGAATTGTCCCGTTGTTTGAGAGTGATTTTAGAAATTAAATTATTTATTTGTAAGTGATTTATTAAATTAATTTCTTATTATCCTTTATATTTTACTCACCATTTTTAAAACTATTGGCATATAATGAAAAATAATTTAATTATCATTATTTTTGTCAAAATATTTAAATATAATTTATTTTTGTTGTTTAATTTTATAATAATTTTTAACAAATGTAATTTTATACCGAGTCTTTGAACGAAAAAACAAAAAAAAATGATAAAAATTTACTTAATTAATATATAATAATTATGATGTGAAATTTTTAATTAATTTTAATATTGACGAACGAATTTAATTTTTTTTTTTTTTTTTTACAATAATCCATATAAAATTAACACAAATGACTTAATTTGAATATTAGTATAAATTCTAAGAGTAAAAATGTAAAATCATAAGACTAAAAACCAAATGGGAGGTTGTTCGAGCACTCCATAGACCTCAGGAGAGACTCTATGGTGTACTTTGTTCGAGAGGAGGATTATTGGGAGAGAGTCCCACATTGACTAATTAAGAGAATTATCACATAGTTATAATGAATATATCTCTATTGGTATGAAGCCTTTTGGGGAAACCAAAAACGAAGCCACAGAGTGGACAATATCATACCATTGTGGAGGGTCCTAATTTCTAATCGAAACTCTAAATGTGCTTGCCTTGGAGAAATACTACGTTGGTTGAACTCGTAAGGACAAAACACAAGAACCCAGGTTGAACCGTGAGGAGAATCTTGATATCGATGTCTCCAACGGAGAGTTGTACGTTCAAACTTCCCGTTCTCATCCTCCCTGATTTACAATCAACACAGAGTCATGAAGAGTTATAAAGACACATGCCCTTTTAATTCAAGAATAAATACTTTTGGTTCGGAAGTTATCATACTCACTTGTGAATATATTACTTTAGTTGGATTTAGAGTTCAAATATCACGACTTGTAAGAGGGTCTTACATGCTCGAGATAATACACGTCCATCATAACAGTAACCAACTAATGTGTTACGACCCGTAAAATATTATATTACGTTTTGGGTATGATAAGTTTTAACACACAACCAAATGAAGTTATCTCTATAAAGTCCAAAAGATTGAAAATGAATTGAATTTGATGGGGAAAGCCATTGTATTCTCTCCATCTCTCCTCCATTCCTCACCTCACCTCACCTCCCACACCCAATCCTGAACCAGCCAGTCTCCTTCTGCCACGTGTCACCCCATATCCAAATCTCCTCATCGTCATTCTTCCATCTCTCTTTTCTCTTCACCCACATCACAGCTTCCTCATCAACAATTCCACCCTCCTTCCCTTCCCTTCCCTTCCCTTCCCTTCCCTTCTCTTCCAATATGCAAAAGGAAATACCCCTTTTTTCTTAATTAAAAAAAATAAAATACTTTCGAAAACAAGCCATACTTGTCTACACACGCACCGGTCTACACCGATCTGATAGATCTCCTACTCATTTTCCAAATCGCTCCACTGGTCAATTCCAGCTGCATTGAGAGGATAACTGAACCTCATTAAATTTTATAGCAACTAGAAAAGTACTACACAAGTCAGTAACTAGTTCTTACTTCAACGAAACACTTCCATACATATAATTCGTGGCTCATTTAAATCTCCTTTCTCTCTTCTCCATTCTCAGCCTCCTATCTCAATTTGTGCACCAAATTAAGCCTTGAAAAACATATAAGAAAAGTGCCAAAACCCACCCCTCATTTCAGAAGATAAGGAAGAAGAAGAAATCATACACCAAATTCTTCTTCCTTACTACCTCAACAACTGAAAAACAAAGGAAAACAAAAGAATGGCTGTCTGTACATTAAACTCATCCTTCCTGGGCTTCCACCAGAAGAGCCACCAGCCGCCGCAGCAGCTGGTTTTCTTGAGTGGAAAGAGGTGGGGGAGCAGCAAAAGGGAGAGACACAGCAGCTTGAGCAACACCGCCTGTGTCATAACCTGCTCAGCTGGTGGCCAGCAGACGGTGGTGATCGGTCTAGCAGCTGACTCAGGGTGTGGGAAAAGCACATTCATGAGGAGGCTAACAAGCGTTTTTGGAGGGGCAGCTGAGCCACCAAAGGGCGGCAATCCAGACTCAAACACGCTCATCAGTGACACAACCACCGTGATATGCTTAGATGACTACCACTCATTAGACAGAACAGGAAGAAAAGAAAAGGGAGTCACAGCGCTTGATCCAAGAGCCAATGATTTTGACCTCATGTATGAACAAGTTAAGGCTCTTAAAAATGGTGTCCCTGTTGATAAGCCCATTTATAATCATGTCAGTGGCCTTCTTGACCCTCCTGAGCTCATTAAGCCGCCTAAAATCCTTGTCATTGAAGGCTTACACCCCATGTAAGTGTCTTTATCTCTGTGTATTTTAGTGTCTTTTAAGAACAAGGCCTAATCTTTCCCTTTTCCCCTAATAGGTATGATTCAAGAGTAAGAGACCTGCTGGACTTCAGTATCTACTTGGATATCAGCAATGAAGTTAAATTTGCTTGGAAAATTCAGGTTCCTACTCTAAATGTCTATCTCTCTTTGCTTATTCTATTTGTTAACAACCTAACTGAATCAAATACTTTTACAGAGGGACATGGCTGAGAGAGGACACAGCCTCGAGAGCATCAAAGCGAGTATCGAAGCTCGAAAACCCGACTTTGATGCCTATATCGGTGAGATTTTAAGGCACTTTTGTAGTATTAAGTGTTGTTTATGGCTATAAACACGAAAAGAGACGTTAAGAATGAGAAACATAAGTGGGATCGAAGGTAAGATCTTCATTAATGTTCACAATGTAAATAGGATACAAACTACCAACTGAGAAAATATACTACTAACCAATTCTTGAAACAGTGAGAAAATATACTACTAACCAACTCCTAAAAATAAGAGAAAAAAATACTAAAGGATTACAATCCCACATCGGTTGGAGGGGAACGAAGCATTCCTTATAAAGGTGTGAAAACCTCTCCCTAGCAGACGTGTTTTAAAACCTTGAAGCTCAGAAGGAAAAGCCCAAAGAGGACAATATTTGCTAGTGGTGAACTTCAGCTGTTACAAATGGTATCAGAGCCAGGTTATCGGACGGTGCAAGACACTAGTCGGAGTAGAGATAGACTCTCTCCATAGTAGATGCGTCTTACAACTTTGGGGAAAAATCCAGAAAGGAAAGCCCAAAGAAGACAATATCTCCTAGCGGTGGCTTAGGCTATTACAATTACAGCTATATAAAATATATTCTTTAACTAATTACATTTATACAACAAAATATATTCCACAAATATATCTTAAATCAAATTTCATAATAAGGAGCGATGTTTATATGAATTTGCAGACCCACAGAAGCAGTATGCAGATGCAGTGATAGAAGTGCTACCAACAAATCTGATTCCAGATGATAATGAAGGAAAAGTTCTGAGAGTTAGGCTGATAATGAAGGAAGGGGTTGAGTTTTTTAACCCAGTTTATTTGTTTGATGAAGGCTCTACAGTTTCATGGATACCTTGTGGAAGAAAGCTCACTTGTTCTTACCCTGGCATCAAGTTCTCCTATGGCCCTGAATCTTACTATGGC
The DNA here is from genome assembly GCF_002738345.1 of Cucurbita maxima. Lineage (NCBI taxonomy): Eukaryota > Viridiplantae > Streptophyta > Magnoliopsida > Cucurbitales > Cucurbitaceae > Cucurbita > Cucurbita maxima. The sequence goes on along the minus strand of NW_019272048.1, from coordinate 1,368,197 downwards.
CATGAGGTAATCACTACAACTCGTTCGGGATGTTTTCATATCTTGTTTCTTGTTTCTTGTTTCTTGTTTTTATCTTGGAAAAGATTTTCAAAACCGTTCGTGAAGTTATTAAGATCGTGTTTGACCAACTTTTAGACATCTTTTTGAAACTACAAACGAATTCTAAGATCACGGATTTGGATATGAGATATGAATCAACAAGATATCCATTGGCACATCATTTTTTAAAAATTTAGGCACGTACAGAGCAAGAACGCATTCATTAAAATGTATATCATTATTTATGAGATCCCACGTTGGTTGAAGAGAAAAACGAAGCATTCCTTATAAGGGTGTGGAAATCTTTTCCTAGTAGACACATTTTAAAACTGTGAGATTGACGGACATACGTAACGAGTCAAAGCAGATAATATCTGCTAGTGATTGATTTGGGCTATTACAAATGGTATCAAAGCCAAACACCGGATGGTGTGCCAGCAAAAACGCTGGGCTCCCAATATGGTGAATTGTGAGATCCCACATCAGTTGGAGAGGGGAACGAAAGTTTTTTAAAACCTCGAGAAGCCCAAAAGGAAAATGAAAAGTACAAAAAGGACAATATCTATATTGACTTTGTACATTAAACGCTTTCACTACACTACAAGTGTTCAATAAGTGTCAAAGTGTCCAAATCTTTGCCCCGATGACCCCAACAACTCAAACTACAGTTAGATTTTTTTTTCTCTTGGGTTTGGTTGAGTTTTTGAAAATTTTGGTTCTAGGGTTCAGAATTTTTTTAGTCCGGTCATCCCAATCCACCCAAGAATAGGGTTCACAATCCAATCCAATCCAACCCTAAGATTGTTGTGATTTTCCGAGTTGTGGTTGGATTCTTAACACTATTTAAGTGTTCAAATCACTAACCTAAATGTCAAAATTGAAATAAAATTATTAAATTAAAAACTAGAAAAGCGAAATTGAGGCATACCAAGTGTTCGATGAAATGTCTGAAAGGGGAATTTCAGGTATCCGTTCTGGAAATGGACGGGCAGTTCGACAGACTGGACGAACTGATCTATGTGGAAAGCCATCTAAGCAACTTGTCGACAAAATTCTACGGCGAAGTGACTCAACAGATGCTGAAGCACTCGGAGTTCCCTGGAAGCAACAATGGCACAGGCTTCTTCCAAACCATCGTCGGATTGAAGATCAGAGATCTGTACGAGCAGATTTCCGCCAGCAAGGCCAAGGCGCAGGTGGAGGCCGCAAAAGCCTGAAGTTAGGGCGTCGCGAGAGGCGTTTCTCAGTCGCCGGCCGATTTCTGGATTTGGCTTTCAATTCAAGCTTTGTTGTTTATCGATCGTTATAGTCTGAGCTTCTTAGGCTGCTTTACAATCACTTGTTGTTCTAAATTTCCTGATCGCTGGAGATTTCTGATGTAAAGAAAAAATTCCCATAAAGAATCGAAAGCAGAAATGAAATGGAAATTCCAAGTTTTTGCAGAGATTGGTTTCGTTTATAACTGAATGTATATCTACTTCTATTAAATTAATAAAAATATCCTTAAGCTTTTTACTTCATCACGAAATTATCAATTTTTTAAAATTTTAATATTACTAAACTTTTAAAAAATTCAAAAAATATTCCTAAATTAATTTTTTTTTTATGTAAATCATTAATATTTTTCAGCTACATGAGTACAATTTCACTCAGTTTTAATCTATAAGATGTAGATAGACGGTTTCTATTCATATATTGATTGTTAAAAATACAATTATTTTAATCTATGAGATATAGATAGACAGTTTCTATCCATATATTGATTGTTAAAAGTACAATTTCACGATATTTTTAAACATGGTACTAACAATAAAAGTATTCTTTTAAGTTGAAGGGTATGAAGGTAACTTCCAAAGCAAGAACATGAATGATTATTTATACTCTTAAAAATAAACCTTAAAATAACTCTGGGTCAACTGAAATGTTATAACTCTACTAATTGTAACTTAAAACTTTAAAAATAATACTATAAAATTAAAAAATACTATGAAATCGTACTTTTTGTCGCCTAATTAAAACCGTACGACGCATAATTTAAGCATATATTTTCTTCCTTTCTATTTCTGTAAAATAAAATTAGTTACAGCACTGTCAACACATTACATTCTAAGTATGAACTGCAGAAAAATGAAGCTTTTAAATGAACGAACTAGAAGAGCACAGAGCAGCATCTTGTTCCCCGTAAAAAGTCCATGCTTCCATGATTTTCTTTATACCAGACAGCATAGCAATGACAGTGAGCAAGAGACTGGCTTTAGATCAGCCAGCAATGGCAATCAAGCTTTGCCTAACTAATGGAAGTGAGCAAAGCAAAGAGCCAAAAATTCCATTCAAAGCGTAGGCAATGGCGCAGAACGGTAGAGCTTCGGGTTCCTTAGCCGATAACGCTGCTGTTCCGAGCCCGTGTGCACTGAAACACGAACAAATTGTGGATCAACTCTACTAGTAGATTCACTTTGTTTTTTGATAACAATGCCTAACATAATGATGAACACTATGATTTGATTTTCAAGTTTCTGTTGACAATTCAAAGATTACTGAAGCGAGGCTATAACAAAAGCATGGGCTAACTCGGGGAATTGAGTTATATCATCACATTGAAGAAAAAATGTTGAGGATTGTTGGGATAGAAGCCCACATTTGCTAATTAAGGGGAAGATCATGAATTTATAAGCAAGGAATGCATCTCCATTGATATGAGGCCTTTTGGGGAAACCAAAAGCAAAACCATGAGAGCTAATACTTAAAGTGGACAATATCATACTATTGTGGAGAGTCGTGATTTCTAACATGGTGTCAAAGTCATGCCCTTAACTTAGCCATGTCAATAGAACCCTCAAATGTCGAACAAAAAAGTTGCAAGTCTCGAAGGTGTAGTAAAAAATGACTAAAGTGTCGAACAAAGGGTGTACTTTGTTTGAGGGCTCCAAAGAAGGAGTCGAACCTCCATCAAGGGGAAGCGGGTCGAGGGCTCCATAGGCCTTTGGAGAGGCTCTGTGGTGTACTTTGCTCGAGAGGAGGATTGTTAGGAGAAGAGTCCACCTCAACTAAATAAGGGGATGATCATGGATTTATAAATAAGGAATACATCTCCATTGGTATAAGAGCTTATGCTAAAGTAAATAATATCATACTATCAAATTCCTAAACAAAAAGAATAAAGGAAATGGGATCGAGGAGAATTTGAATTAATGCTGTGTCATATAATTGCATGTTGTATAATATCTGATATGGGTTTCACTTACTATGCATGAAAACAACTTGTTACCATCGAGCATGACTAGCACATACCTAGAAGCAGTTGCAATTCCCCGAGCGATAGGATCACGGAACTTCAGATTGTCAAGGGTAGCTTGGACAAAATTTGCCCCAACCAGACCAGTTACAACAACCACAGCAGCGGTGACAGATGCATTGGTGCCTACAACCAGGAAAGAACAGAAACGTCAGAAAGCTATGCTATGAACTGAGCTAGTTGAGTATCATACACAAGAACAGCTTGAGATAACAATTATGAGCATCCAGACATGTTGCGGGTAAAAATTTTGCTAACTATTTTGCATATAAAACACAGTTTCATAAAACTACAAGACGATTGTAGTTGTACGGTTGTACCTTCAAAGAATGTCACAATGCTAAGTGCCAATGCCACAGTTATACATCTTGGTAGAATGGAAACAGTTAAGTTCGGTTCTAATCCGATAAAACGTCCCACAAGAGCAGTCGAGTACAATGAGAATATGGTTGAGATAATGACAGAGGTAAAAATCTCAGCCGCATGCCTTTTAACGAGCTGCAAAATACAAGACAGATTTCAAATATAGAAATACTAATACGGTCACTTGGTTACAAAGCATTCTTTATAAGGGTGTGAAAACATCTCCCTAATAGATGCGTTTCAAAATCTTGAAGGAAAGCACGGAAGAGAAAGCCCAAAAGAACAATATCTGCTAGCGGTGGCCTCAGACTGTTACAGTTGGTATCAGAGCCAGACACCTGGCGACGTGCCAGTGAAGACGCTTGGCCCCCCAAGGAGGGTGGATTGCGAGATCTCACATCGGTCGGAGAGGGAAACGAAACATTCCATATAAGGGTGTGAAAACCTCTCCCTAACATATGTGTTTTAAAACCTTGAGGAAAAGTCTAGAAGAGAAAACTCAAAGAAGACAATATCCGTTAGGGGTGACCTTGTATTGGCCTTTACCAGCCAAAACAAAACTTTACTTAAATTCATTGAATTAGGTTTTCTAAGATCAAATCATGTTATGCACAAACAGGAAGTTCAGCTCATTGAATGTGATCAATAAGAAAGACAATTACCTCTCTCTGTTTGAACATTGAGAAAGCAAAGGAGAGGATAACAGATCCCAAAAATCCCATTAGAATATCACCAGCTCCAGGGTTAGATGATACCTTTGTCAAATATGAAGCTGAAATTTTATAGATTAACAGTCATACAAACATAGTGAGATACGAAGTATAAAACTCAGTGCACAAAAAGAGTGAACTCAAGTATCCATCTACATAAGTCATAGAACCATTAATCTAAATATAGTGTGGTATATGTGAGATCCCACGTCAGTTGGAGAGGGGGAACGAAGCATTCTTTATAAAGATGTGGAAACCTCTCCCTAGCAGACACATTTTAAAATCTTACGGGGAAGCCCGGAAGGGAAAGCCCAAAGAGGACAATATCTCTACTAGCGGTGGGCTTCCGCTGTTACAATATAAAAACTATATTTTTTTCGTATTCTAACACCAACTCCATGGGAGGGCAAGGGAGAAACTTTCAAAAGTTTTACATGAAATCAATCTAAGAAACAAATAGTTAAGCTGCAATCGGCTACTAATTGAACTGTCAACTAAAGAGAGAGATCAAAACGTAGCAACTATCTTGAAACAGTAGATTATACCTAGAATTGGATCAAGCCCAGAGCGGGAGAGGTATCCAAAAGCCAGTGCAGCAAGATCAGCAGAGCCTGCACAGCAGATGATTGGGTGGAAAACTGTCTTAACACTGCCTGGTAAACTGACAATCATATGTCAAAAAACTATTAGATGCGAAGTACAAGAAGTAAAACCCATATAAGAACAGTAAAAAGGTATTTTATCCTTTTCAGCTTTCTTCAGTTAAGGATAATAGAACTTTACTTAGAACCCACAATGTAGCCTAACACGGTCGAGGCAAGGAGAAACGGAAGGAATGTTCGAGCACTTGTCCCTAGTGCTGATGGATAAAACAAAGCAGCAACAAATGACACCAGAAAAATTCCAGTCCAACTCCACATTTCAACTGAAGAAAAGGGAGATGGTTTTTTCATAGGCTCAGCATCAATCATTTCCGTTTTTACAATATTTCTAACAGCTATAGCCATATATCCTGCAACACACAGGGTAGCTAGCCAACCGACAGCTGCAAAGAACCAACGAATAGAAGAGGGTCAGCCTTTAAACTGAAACTCAAACATCCACAGAGGGGAAGAGAGAAAAAGTGGTAGACTATTATCTACAGTTTACACAGAAGCTAGTCCATGCTTACATATGTGAATTGAGAACTGAAACAAAAACATATTTCATGCTCAAAAGGGATTCTATAAAGATGTTAACAGCAGGGAAACAACTAAATTTTAGCTAGCCCAAAGCTCAACTTGTGAGATCCCACACGGTTGGGAAGGAGAACGAAACACCCTTTATAAGGGTGTGAAAACCTCTCTATAGCAGATGCATTTCAAAGCCTTGAGGGAAAGCCCGAAAGGGAATACCCAAAGAGGACAATATTTGCTAGCGGTAGGCTTAGACCGTTACAAATGATATCAGAGCCAGACACCGGGCAATGTGCCAGCGAGGAGGTTGAGCCCCTGAATGTGGACATTAGTCGATGTGCCAGCAAGGACGCTGGGCCCCAAAGGGTGTAGATTTGGTGGGGGTCCCACATCGATTGGAGAAAGGGACGAGTGCCAGCGAGGACGTTGGGCCCCGAAAAGGGTGGATTCTGAGATCCCACGTTGTTTGGGGAGGAGAACTAAACATCTTTTATAAGGGTGTGGAAACCTCTCCCTCTCAAACGCGTTTTAGAGCCTTGAGGGGAAGCCCAAAGAGGACAAAATGTGTTAGCGGTGGGCTTGGGCCGTTGCAAGAGACAAAAAGTTTTCTTTATTAAGTTCACTTGAAGATTCGAACACGGGACCTTGAGTAGGTGTTAGTGTTACTCAAAAACACAAAAATCACAAAACATTAAGTGGATAGGAGTAACCAAGCAACCCCAAAGGACATGTAAGGATAGTTTAAGATTTGCGTAATCAAATTCTCACAGTTGAGATGCCATAGACGATAACAACTTTCAGTACCTATTATGAAACAAATTTTGACCCCAGACGCCGCAGGGATGTCCTTCACAGACAAAGGTAAAATAACCAAGGATGGAACATAGAACAAAGGAAGCCACCTCTGAATAAACAAGAGAGCTGGTTCAAAGAAGTTCATAACACCGGTAGCAGCAGAAGGAACAGTAGAATCAAGAACCAACAAAACAGAAAAGATACAAAACATCCCAAACAACGCACTGGGAAACTTAATCGCAGCAGCCACAAAAGCCCCTTTCAAGAGATTATCAATCGCAAGAATAATTCCAAGAGAAGCAACCAAATGAATTACCCCAAACACCTACAGAGCAAAAACGAAAAATCACACAATACAACAAAATCACGATCCGAAACCTCAAAGAAAAAAAAAACCAAATCCATTTTCTAATGCTTACACTATGAGAGAGAGAGGAAGAAGAGGTAGTTCCATCCGCGGCGGCCGATTTCAGAAGACCTTCTCTGAAAGTAGGCAGAGTTTCGGAAGACTCCATAGCCAGAAATCTTCGATTGGAACAGGGGACTGAGAAGAGGATTCTGTTTAATTCATTGGGAGAGTGAGATTTATGAACAGCTCGAGAGCTGCCATTGAAAGGAATTGAAGATTTTTTGGAATTGGACGGACGAAATTGAGGCCATGGATTCGAATGGAGTGCGAGAGGGACTGATGGATGGAGGTATTTGGAAAGAGAGAAGGATGAAAATGAAAGACGAGGAGTGGCGGAGGAGGCCGCCATGGAAATGTGTGTCGCAGAGACTGAGAAGCTGCGGGAAGTCGTTGAGTGGCCGTTGATGACCCGAGGATGGACCACACTCAGATCTTTATGATTTGACATGTGTCTCCTTTCACTGAAGGAGAGAATCAAGTGTTGCCGTTTGTATCCTAACTTTGGTTTGTAATTTTTACTCTCCACGCTAATTTTGGTAAAAAAAAAAAAAAAAAATAGTATAAAAATCTTCATAGTAAATTTGACCAAAAAAAAAAAAAAAAATTGTCAAGAGACTTTACCTAAATGGTCAAAATACAATAATGGGACTAGGTCAATTGTGCGTGGTTTTACATTTTTGAATTGGTTGAGTTGATCCGTCGGGAATTTTTTATTTTTCTAAAATTTAACTAAACACAATGTTTATGATTAAAGTTGGGTAGTTCGTGTGGGTCGGGTCAATGGGATGATTAAAATAGATAGATATATTACACAAAAACTCTAGATTAGTTCGGAGATAAAAAATTCTCTTGAATCCCCAAATGATAGTCTACCGCTATAACAAAAGTATTTACAAGTGTATTTCTGACACATTCATACTATAAAGTCTCATTTATAAAGTTACTCCTAATTGACTCTAATCAAATATAAATCATAAATATTGAGTTGGGTTCGTTGGATTTTTTTCACGTTAGGTTGGATTAAATTTCAGTACATAAATTGACATTTTTTTAATCGAGTCAACTTGATTAATCCAAAAATATAGTTGTACCGCAACCCTACTTTTAGAAAGATTATAAATATTTAACGTTAATGGTAATGATGCATTGTAACATATAACTCACTAATATTTGAGTCTTACGAGATTTTGGTTATGAATGTAACATATACTAAGAATAATATATTTTTTTTAATTGGATTGCAAACTCTATCCAAGTTGCCCGGGTCACCAACTCAATCAATCAAAAATTTCTAGTTGGTCCAAAAATACTTTCCAACCCCATCAAACTCAACCCACTTTTAAACTTATTAGCACACATTTTCAAACCTAAAGACCAAACTAACATAAACTCGAGTAAACTTTCCATAAAGTTCTATAAATGAGGATTTTAGAACCGAAGTGGAAACACAAACTTTAGTTCATAACCTTATTAAAAGAATCAACAACTAAACTAAAAATTTAAACGACCGACACAAAATCGAAAATTTAAGAACCCGAGTAGATACCAAACCAAAAGCTCGCCTTTCAAACTTATTAGAAGAATGGAGGATAAGGTGGTAACAGGGAATCGTCCCAACTAGCACAAATCTTACTTACTTATGGACAGCACAGCCAAAATATTAAGGAATAGAAGAAGAACAATGGGATATTATCTCAGAGTTTAGAAGGCAAGTGCTTCACCAGTTCCTTACGCAGTACTTTGCCAGCAGCAGATTTGGGTATTGATTCTGTAAACACCACTTTTCTGATCTTTTTATATGGCGCAACCTGTGAGAAGCCCAGAAATGATACCAGAAATTCATTGTGGGGTTTACATTTCTTGCATTTTTAGTGCTGAAAATGGCATGGATTTCAAGTATGGCAAACCTGTTGAGCAACATAATCGATGACATCTTTCTGTGAGAGTGAGCTTCCTGGCTTTTTCACCACAAATGCCACTGGAATCTCCCCACATTCTTCATCAACGGCCCTGTAAAAAGAAAACCGGAAAAGGCTCGTCGGTTTTCTTCAGAGTAAAATACCATTTTGGTCCATATATTGGTTTCATTCTATTTTAAAATGATCGATTTAGTCTATGTAGTTTAGTAAATCTTAAAATTAAGTAACATTCTTTTCACAAATCTTGTTCTGCGTTTGAGTGTTCGTGTTTCCTAGTTGCCAATCGTAGTTCATAATTATCCCAAACATGTGGAGATAACCAGCTTCCTTCTTTACTAGACAAAACACACATGGGACTTTGTTCCTTTCTCAATACAGACCCGATATCAGTTGGAGAGGGGAACAAGGTGTAGAAACCTATTCCTAACAAACATATTTTAGAACTTTGAGGGGAACTCCAGTAGAGAAAGTCCTAAAAGAACAATATCTACTGGGTAAAGTATCGTTACAAATGGCATTAGAGCAGTTGGGTTTTAGGTTTTGTAGACTTTGTTTTTGGTAAAGTATCGTATATTTCTGTGACTCACCTTGACACACCCCATTGAAACCAGGTATGTTATCTAAAGTTGTATAGCAGAATAAGTCTTACTCAGATGTATCAGATGTATCATGACATTCTAGGATACACAGTAACCTAAATTGTTGTGTTTTGATAGATTATGGCTTCAAAAAGGAGAAGGGAATGAAGAAAGGTGTGGAAATCTCTTCCTAGCATATGCGTTTTAAAATCTTGAGGAACCCCGAAAGAAAAGGCATAAAGAAGTATTTAGAAGAATACTTACGCAGCTACTGCAGTATCAAGAACTTCTGGATGTGTGATCACCACTGATTCCAAATCAGTAGGAGCGATCTACAAAAGAACAGAACCAAATTTATCATGATTACTCATAAATTTCGTTTTGAACAACACAAGATGCGATGAATATCAATAATATTTTACAAATAACAATTCTATAAAAGTGAACTTCTATCATCAAAAAAATTTGGAAAGGACAGCGTTAAAAAAAGCTTATTTAGTGTGGAGAATTTACAAAGTTATTTCATTATTGACACATCACAAGTAGAGATATCTACGGGGCAGAGACCCTAACGGGTTAAAAAATGTTCCCTGCTCTCTCCCTATTCCCTGTCAAAACGGAAAATTTTCTCTCTGTTCGGGGTGAGTGCCTACAGGTAAAATGAATATCTCTAATCACAAGCACGGGTAGAGCTTGTGGAGAATTCAAAAAGTTCTTTTAAGTATTGACACATCATAAGTAGAGATGTCTATGAGGTGGGACCCCATTTATCTAATTGGAAAAAAATGTTCCTCACTCCCTCCCCATTCTACGTCTAAATGGGAAATTCCCTCCCCGTTTGGGGTGGGTCCTCACGAATAAAATGAACATCTCTAATCACAAGTAGAGATGGGGTGGGGACCCGATTTATCTAACAGGAAAAAAATGTTCCATTTTACAGAACCCCAACGATGCTTAGAATCAAGCAAATATAAAGAGGCTTGCTTTTTTTTTTCTTCTCCTGGAAAAAAAATGATAAAGTTATATCAGCAAAATAGCAGAAAGTATTTCCATTCTTTTGTTTGTTGATGAGGCGACACCCGGATTTGAACTGGGGAAAAAGGGATTTGCAGTCCCCCGCCTTACCGCTCGGCCATGCCGCCAAAACGATACAAAATATTGGATTGGCTCTATCTCTTCGATTGATAGTATCTTACAACACACAATATCTAAAACTAAAAACCGTGGGGACCCGATTTATCTAACAGGAAAAAAATGTTCCTCACTCACTCCTCATCCCCCGTCTAAATGGGAAATTCCTTCCCTGGTTGAGCCAAGTTCTCGAGAATAAAATAAACATCTCTAATCACAAGTACGGGTAGAGCAAAGTAACAAGACTTAAAGGTTAAATTTTTTTCAAAATTATCTACCTAAGTTGGCTGAGTTAAAATTTCAGTCTAGACTTGCAGGAGACTCATAAGCTTAAGTAGTATCTTTAACGAAGTAAAAAACATGAAAGTATCGATCACTGTTCTGTACCTGAAAGCCCTTATACTTTATAACCTCCTTCAAACGATCAACAACATACAAGTATCCATCTCGGTCAAAGTAGGCGATGTCTCCAGTATGTAGCCAATTTTCTTGGTCTATTGTAGACATTGTTGCCTCGGGATTATTCAAGTACCCTGTAAAGGCAAAAGAAAAAACTGATATATCAACAGATGAAGCGTAAACTTTTGGGATAATGGTAGTTTAACAAGATCTTAGGACAAATGCATGTACAGTTTTAGAAAGAATCCTTCAAACCTTTCATTAAACCAGGTCCGCGTAACAAAAGTTCGCCGGTTTTACCAGGAGGCATAATAGATGCGCTAACCCAATCAACAACTTTAGCTTCCATGTTTGGTGCTAAGAGTCCAACAGACAAATGGTTTTGAGCCTTTTTGGTATTGAAGCCACGGGTTCCTACAGCTGTGGTCTCAGTCATGCCATATCCCTAAAAATGAATAAACCAAATTCAAGCATGTTTAAGCTATCAACATTCTGAGCTAAAATTCCTCAGTTCCAAATAAGATTGTAACATCAAAAACCCATCGCCAACAAATATTGTCCATTTTGGTTCATTATGTATTGCGTCAGCCTCACGATTTTTAAAATGCGTCTACTAAGAAGAGATTTCCACCTTATAGGGAATGTTTCGTTCCCCTCTCTAACCGATGTGGGATCTCACCATCCACCCTCCCTTGGAGGCCCAGCCTCCTCGCTGGCACACCGTCCGGTGGTTGGCTCCGATACCATTTGTAATATCACAAACTTACTACTAGCAGATATTATCTGTTTTGGCCCGTTACGTATCACATCAACCTCACGATTTTCAAAATGCATCTACTAGGGAAAAGTTTTCACACCCTTATAAGAAATGTTTCATTCTCCTCCCCAACCGAGGTGGGATCTCACAATCCACACTCCTTAGAGGCCTAACATCCTTGCTAGTACACCACCCAGTGTTTGACTGTGATACCATTTGTAACATCCCAAACCCACCGCTAACATATATTGTCCACTTTGGTCCATTACGTATCGTTGTCAGCCTTATGGTTTTTAAAACACATCTACTAGGAAAAGGTTTCCAAACCCTTATAAGGAATGTTTCGTTCCCCTCTCCCACCGATGTGCGATCTCACAATCTACCCCCCTTGGGAGCCTAACGTCCTCACTGGCACACCATCCAGTGTTTGACTCTGATACCATTTGTAACATCGCAAACCCACAACTAGAAGATACTATCCGCATCTACTAGAGAGAGGTTTCCACACCCTTATAAAGAATGTTTTGTTCTCCATTCCAACCGACGTGGGATCTCACAACTTGGTAAGACTGAATGATGTAATTAGAAGTCTCCTAGACTTAGACACAGTTTATGATCATCCACAAGTAGATTATTCCGAGAGCCCATCATAAACAGAATTGGCTAGATGTAATGAAAGAGTCAGTACCTGAATGAAGTCAACATGAGGGAGAGCCTGAACAAAATCCCCTACGATCTTCATACTCAAAGAAGCAGCCCCACAAGAAACCTGTTTCAAACTACGAAATCTGTGCCCACCAAATTTCCGTGCAATCCTAGCCATAACTATCATTATTGGCGGAACAACAGGAAAATGTGTAACTTTAAATCTATCAATGGCCATGACCACCTCTTTGACATCGAATTTGCTCATTACAACAATACTAGAACCCAATGACAATAATCCCATCACAAAAATGGAGAGACCATACACATGAAACATTGGTATAGCAGCCAAATACACATTCTCTGTAGTCAAATACTCATACTGCGAAGCTTCAAACCGAACAAAAAGCTCGATCGTAGATATAAAGTTTCTATGTGTCAACAGAACCCCTTTGCTCACTCCAGTCGTACCTGAAGAAAACAATATAGCAGCTGTATCTTCCTGTCTAATCACATGTCTTTTATTCAAATCAAAACCACTTGAAATAAGCTCATAAAAAGAAGAAAATCCCATCGGTCTCATTAAGTCCAAATTCGTATTTTCTGGTACTCCAATTGCCTGAACTCCCAATGCTTCAAAGTTCCCAACATTCTGTGGTGTTGCAAAAGCCAGCCGCACATTGCATTCACTGATTCGTTTCTTGATTTCTTGAGAACTGCTTTGAGGAAACATGGTTGTAATAACAGCTCCCAAATACAGCACACCCAGAAGAACAATGGGATAGAAAATGGAATTTGGTAACAGAAGCAAGACTACATCCCCTTGTGAAACACCCAATTTTTGGAGCCCAGAAGCCATGGAATTCACCATACGATACAATTCCCTGTAAGATATTGAATGTCCAGTAGAGGAATCAATGAGAGCTGAACGACCATTGTGTTGGAAGGAGAGGATATAAGAGGCAACATCAAGAAATGGATCAGTGGGCAAGTCTCTAGAGGCATGGACACTACGACAAATTCCTGTATCTGGTGAATACCAGCCAGGATACTTGTTGGGAATTTTTTTAGTCTGGACAGCCTGACTTTCTGGCGTTTGAAAACTGAATTGATCGTTTAGCAGTGGTGCCATTGTCCTAAACTGAAAAAGAAAAGAACAAACAACAAAACAAAATCAATCAAGGTTCAGAAACAGACCTCAATTGTGAACTACAATGAAAAAGAGCATTCTGTTATTACATATCAGGTTAGAGCTCAGCAGTAAAGTTGGTATCCCACTGAAGAACTTGCAATACCATGATGCCCTCTAAGTAGTTCAGAAGTCAAACTCTATATTATAAATGAATTTTCAGTAAGTAGTAAAATACATAATCAGACACTCAATCCCCTACTTGGCTCTAGAGTTGATAGGCTCGAATCAACCACCTTTTTGGACCATTTAATTCACGACAAAATTTCTAAATACATACTATTATTCTTCTATTTTATATGATACCATAATTAAAATAGAAATAGTATGAAAATTTGCTAATACTCAAAATTTTCCCATGAGAATTGATTGATGCTTACACGTTACATGGATCAATAAATTTGTATTAAATTAACTTATATGACTACTTATATCGTCTAAAAAGTTTATAATTTTAAAATAAACATTTATACTTTCGTGAGTAGTTGAAAAGTAAAGATTCCTCATCAACATTCGTTTAAAAAATAAATCCCTTTTTTTATATCCTTTTTTAACTTTTATATTTTATTTATTTATTTATTTTCCATTTTTTTACATTTTAATTTAAAGAATATCATGATATATGCTTATACTCTAAAATCTCTCTCTTTCAATCCTGTGGAAGAGAATAAAAGAAAAAGATAAATATAGTTAATAAAATGAAATCAATTTGAAAAGTAAAGGTTATGAAACATATTTTAAATTTATAGCTTTTATTTAATTAATAAAAATAAATTGTATTATATATATTATAAATAACTAAATTAATAAAAGTGCACATAAAAAATATTTCAATCTCACCTTAAAAAAATAATCTAAATAATTTATGTAAAAAATATCTATAAAATTATCTACCAACACTTTTAAACTTTAAAATAGAAACAAACTATTAACAATTTTCATTCAAAACTAACTCACTTCATTACCTTTCTAGATCTCTAAAACAAAAACAATTTAGATCGGAAACATTTCGACCAATTTTGAAGGGAGTGTCGCCGAACGGCGATGGCAGTGAGCTTCTATCAAGGAAGAGTAAGAGAGAGAAATGGAAGAGCGAAAACACTCCGACGTTAAGGAGTGGTCGGTGGCGGAGATTTCGGCCGGAGAGGAAGAAGAATGTAAACGACGGAGAGACCGAGAATGAAAATATTTTTTAACATTCTTTTCTTTTACAGGATATATTTGAAGCGACATTCGATATCTCCCTTTACACTTACTCAGATTGGAACCTTGGATTTGGGAGAGTTTTGATGTGTATGAAACGTTCTTCCACGTTGTTGAACGCAAAATGATGAAGAAACTAAGTAATTTAAAATCTAAAAAAAAAAAACCCTTCAAAATAAAAGACAAAATCAAACCCATCAAATACCACAAATACAACTGGCAACAAGCACTCTAGTTCTAATATAATACTATTTTAATCTTACAAATTTATTTTATTTTAATTCATAATCATTTAAAATTATCATATTTTAAAATTTATTGTATTTTAGTTTCTAAATTTTAAAAAATTTTATTTTGTCGTTAAACTTTAACAAAAAAAAAAAAAAAAAAAAAAAAAAAAAAAAAAAAAAAAAA
>NW_019272048.1:1313089-1352585 GCF_002738345.1 Cucurbita maxima | reverse complement strand
AAAAAAAAAAAAAAAAAAAAAAAAAAAAAAGATTTCATATTAAAAAGTAAAAAAATTAAATTAAATTAAAGACAAATTTAAGGTAAGAAGAATAAAAATATATCAAAGATGGAAATTATTGTTTTTTTAAAAGTTTAGGAATTAAAATAGAAAATTCTAATAACAAAAAACAGAGCAAAGCTAGACTACTCCTCAACTCAATGAAATTATATAAAAAAAAAATAAAATCAAATCAAGAAAAGAAAAACAATGAATCGCCTAATTATCATGTGGAATCAACGCGGAGCTGTACTTAATCACGTGAGGGCAAGTTCGTTCCTTAACTATATACAAGCGAAAGAAACAAAAGAGTTCTGTATTCAAATCCCTAAAAAGGAGAAAAGAAAGTCGGTCTTGTATGTCAGTAGTCTATGTATGGCAAAATAGACAATTGACCAGAGAAGAAAATAGATATATAATAAACAAATTTGCGGTAGATAGCGACCCTCGGAAAAAGAGAAAAGAAAAAGGAAAATATTAAGTTTAAACTCGGAACTCAAAGAACTTGTTCCTGAGTTTTTCGTTTCGTTTCAAAATATATTCTGATTTCACATCCGAAATGTTCTATTTCAGCATTTCAGCAATGTATGCAAGTATAGGTATCGATCTGTAAACGAGCAGCTTAAAACTAAAATTAACACAATGACGGAAACAATTTTTCAACCAAAAAATTTAATAGATCGAAACGCAGAATAAAGAACAAACAAAACGCGGAAGTTCGAGAAAGAATATGAGCATTTAAATCCAAACAAGAACAGTTACCGTATTCAGCACACAACTTCTCGCTCTGTTCGTTCAAGATCAACGAAGAAGATTTTCTGGACAAATCTCCAGGCTCCTAACCGACGCCATCGAATCGCGCATCCTACAGAAGCAACTTAGGTTTAGGAAAATGTGAAACAACAAGAAATTAACGAACAGACGAGCAAGAATCGGAAAAAACTCACAAAATAAAACCTCGAAAATCAGGGACGAGCAAGCGCAAGATGAAACAGAATCAGGTTTTTATAGGCGCAAACCCCGTGTCGAAGGAAATTTGGCTTTCACGAAAAATTTTCGAAACTTTCGCTACTAAGTGAAATACCTGAATTACCCTCTCAACCTTGTAATAGAGAAAATTATTGTGTCAAAACATTATTAGTTTCACTTTTTACCCTCCGTGCGATTATTAAATAAAACAAAATTTAAAAAATGTTTCATAAAGTAATAACATATAATACCTTTAATTTCATTAATTAATTCCTTAAACTTAATCTTAATGAATAATTACCATAACTAATATTCTTAAATACGAATAAAAAAAAATTCTAATGCATTTTTTTAAAAATATTTATCCATTTTAAACCGATGGAAAATTTATTAAAGGATTAGATTGAAATATATTAAGGTAGAGATGCATTTTAATAAAATTTAAAAAATCAATGCAATAATTTTAGGGTATTTAAAAAAAATAACAAAAAAATATTTTTTCAATTTAAATAAATTGAAATTCTGTTTTTAGTTTGTACATTAAAAAAATAATATTTATATTTTTAATAGACCATTTAAAATTTTCATTGATTATAATACACTAATTAATGAATTATATAAATACCACGTGGAAATTAATCAGATTAAACAATTTATAATCGTTAAAATTAATTAGCCAATTTTTAAGGGAAAATATAAAATTCAATGAAAATACATTATTTATTTCTTATTTTTAAATGATGTTTAAAAAATATAATTAAATTTTAAATGATTTTTTAGTAGATTAAATAAAAAGACAATTTAAAATATTCCAACGTGTTCAACTTTATCTAATATTAAAAAATATATACAATTTAATTAAAAATTTAAATTAAACTTTATGCAAATAAAATCCAACTTTGCAATCTATCTCAACTTTGCACGTTGTATTATCTCAATAAATAATAACATATATTATTTTATTGATTTATTATTTTATTAGACATAAATTTATAGATTAAATTAAACTTTTTTTTTAATTTAAAGTTCGGGGATCACCCAACATAAAATTAATCTAATCAAAAGTATGTTTAATTTTGAAGTTTTTATAATTAAGTCATCCATGTTCAACCTTGCCTCTGCTTGAGGTCAAGGTCTCTCAATGCAACGTCGCATCTCATCTTATCATCTTGATTCCTATCGATATGGTCCATATGTCTTGATGTCATCCCGAGCCTTGAGATATCGTCGGCCATCACAACTCGTTCGGTCATGCCATTGAGAAAGAGTCTGCGTGTCACTCATCTCATCGAGACTTCCCGAACATCCATCCATCTGGGTTCTTATCGAGGCATTGATCCTCCAGTGGCCATGCCGTGTCATTTACGGATACCGTACCGGATAACGGGTGTATGTAGCAATCTCCAACACGGGGGCTGGGGTGCAATACCAGCACACTTGTGTCGTCTGGTACTGCCTTTGAAAAACCCATTTCAAAGGAAGTCGCCCAAGACACTCGTCTCGGCACGCTCGCCCACGCTGTGACACACGTATGTGCCACAGGGTAGCTAACTTAGATCACAGGACCTAGGGTTGGTGGAGATCATTTCTTATAAGGGTGTGGAAACCTCTCTTTAGTAAACGTGTTTTAAAACCGTGAGGCCTTGGCAATACATAACGCGCCAAAGCGGGCCATATTTGCTAGCGGTGGCTTTGAACTGTTACGAATAGTTTCAGAACTAGACACCGAGCAGTGTACCAGCGAGAACGCTAGACCCTCAACAGAGATGGATTGTGAGTGTAACGACCTTAAATTTTCTACTTAAACTAAGGTCACTATTATACCTATAACATGAACATTTAAGGCGGAAATTGATTTATTGACTCCTTTGTCATAACTTTCACATTGAATTTGCAAGTTGCATTTATTATCTTGGAAATGAACTAATACAACGTAAATAAATGTTCGAGAATACAATTTGAATGGAAATATAATTCAACCTAAACTATACTACTAAATGTAAATATAACTCAACCTATTCTAACATATACTACTAAATTAAATGCAAATCTATCCTATGTATATGTCACAGTCTCGAGATTGTGATGCCTCCGTCAGTCTTACAAGGGCGTCTTGCCTTCTGAAAATGTAGTAGCATAAGACTTGAACATTTAAAAAAATACTCAGTAAGCGACCCTCTATCGGAGTGATAATGCAAGAACATGTCATTGCGTGCATAAACACCTATCATAGAAGTCTGATTTCCTACGACGACTATCATAACGGGCAACTTGGATGTGTAATTAATTTTCTACACACAGGCCACACGTTCGAGTATGGACTCACCAGTTAGTTCACACACCTCCTAGACCCCATTTCCTTGTCGGGCAAGTATTCTTTGGTAGCTCTCGAGGCCGAATATCCATTAAAAGTAACGGTCGTCACGGCAGCATTATGTCAAACATAATAATCGTTCTCTTGCCTAGTAATATACGCGTCTGCACCATTGTGAAAGAATAGAAGTATCCCCGATCCATGTATCGAAAGTAGGACTCATTAAGTGAGAAGATATCAAGACATTATGACAGAGTGGCCAGTACAAATTGAAAGCATTAAAATAAGCTTAGTTCGTTTAATAGCCATTGCAATTATCGAAAATATTAGGCCCACTAAAGTAAATAAAATAAAATAAAATGGGTGAAAATTGTCATAAAATAATACATCCATTTAATGATTTTTGTACATATTATTTATTTTTATATTAATATTTTCAAATAATTATCTAAAAGATATTTTGTAATTATTCTGATTTATACTTAAGAATTAAATATTTAAAATAATTTTTGTACCAAATAATTAATGCCCTGTGGTAAATTGCCAACTAAAATTTTTAAACCTACGGTAATAATGAAGGTAAATGTAAATATCGACAAAAACTTTTACACTACAGTAAAATTACGATTCTTTTTAATTTATTATTATTATTATTATTTATTTTGTTATCTACATTTTTTAAAATATTTTTATTTACGTTGAATATTGAAAAAAAAAATGTTATTTTTAAAAACATGTTTTTTGTTTTAGAATTTTTTTTAAAAACATTGATTCACTCATGTACCCTACCTTTACTCGGGTGTTACACTGTCTCTAACATGTTTCAGTAGTTTTTTTGAAAAGAAAGACAATAATTTTTTTTTTTTGATGAATTTCATTTTTTGCTATATATATATTTGTTAAGATTATCTCGTCTCGTCTCTTGAATCGCAGTACTAATGTCTGATCCAAATTGAACAAAGGCGACCTGATGTTATCTACTAAATAAAAGGCGACTCGGGTGGTGTTACACACTCATCTACTCTAGCTCTCATGTTTTTATCTCGATTCAAAAGGTGACCCACTACACCAGGCTATAACATGAGTTAGCCAATGAGACTAAATCTCTTTCTACTTCGTCCTTCAATGACTATTTAAATGTTAATTTTTCGTTCAATTTGAGATGACGTAGATTAAATAAACATTTTTACCTTGTATTGGTATTTATCAACTGAGCTATCCCGACCATTTCCAACAATATCAAAAGCTTTGGATAAAAGTGTAATTAGGTAGGAGTTAAAAGAAGGGGGTAGTTGGCAAAGGGTAGAATTGTCAATTCACTTAAGGAATATCGAGATCTTTAGCTGGCTTGTTTAGAATCATAAAACACATGCAAAATTACAGGGGAAAAAATCAATATATTTCCATTTTCTGACACATTCACGTGAACTTCAACGACCACCGTCCAATCATACTTCACTTGGAAACGAACGGCCAAGATGATACAAACGGGAAGGCATGATAATCACGACAGAAAATTAGAATTGTTGTGAGAAATATTTTGATTTTAAAGAAATTAAATTCCAGAAATATTGCGCCACGTGTTCAAATATTACGAATACGATTCAACCTAACACAACTATCTATTTTCAAATAAACTTTTTAATTATTTAAAAAATATTTTATACCCTAACACATATTACATTAATAATTAAAATTTAATAAAATTAAAATATCAAACATTCACAAAGTTATAGCACATCACGAATATCATACCATTGTGGAGAGTCGTGTTCGTCTAACATGGTATCAGAGCCATGCCCTAAACTTAGCCGTGCCAATAGATTGGCAAATCCTTAAATGTCGAACAAAGGACTCCAAAAGGAGTCAAGCCTCCTCGAAGGTACGAAGGCAGTCAAAAATGACTAAGACTCCTGTGAATGTTTGATTAATCCACCACACCCAAATGGTGGTGAGAGTTCTCTTATTTATAATCATTTACAGAATACAGAAATAAGGTAAATTACAAATAATAAGGAAATAGCGATAAAAGGAAAGAATAATAAATGAATACAATATATTTGCATTTAGTAAAAGAGAAAATATGGTAACCCGTAATGTAAGGCAAATATCTAGATATTTGCCTTAATGAACGGTCAACTATCCTTAACACCCCCCCGCAAGCTGAGCGTCGGATTTGAACGAACATGAAGCTTGGATCTGAAAAATTCAAAGAGAGGTCGAGAAATACTCTTTGTGAAGATGTCAGCAACTTGGAGATGAGAGGGTACATATTGTGTACGAAGTTTGCCAGCGATAACAAGTTCTCGAAGGAAATGATAATCTAGTTCAACATGCTTGGCCCGCTTGTGAGAAACAGGATTAGAGCTCAAAAAAATAGCACTTTTGTTGTCACATAAGAGTAAGGGCTGCTGTGAAATAGGGACCTTGAGGTCATGCAAAAGATGCGTAACCCAAAGAAGTTCAGCAGCAGTTGTGGCAAGAGCACGATACTCAGATTCACAGCTGGAGCGTGATACAGTAGGTTGCTTTTTGGCACTCCAAGAAATGAGATTGTTACCAAGATAAATAGAATAGCCGGATGTAGAACGACGAGTATCGGGACAACCAGCCCAGTCAGCATCTGAATAAGCGACTAGCGTACTAGGAACAGTGGATGGACGAAAGATAAGACCAAAGTGGAGTGTTCCTTTGACATAGCGAAGAATACGTTTGACAGCAAGAAAGTGATCTGCAGTAGGGGCATGCAAGAATTGACTGACAGAATTGACAGCATAGGCAATATCTGGACGCGTGATAGTCAAGTACTGAAGGGCGCCAACAAGAGATCTGTAGAGAGTAGGATCAGAGAAAGGAGAACCATCAGCAGTCAGGTGTTGAGAAACAACCATGGGAGTGTGAACTGGTTTGCTATCGAGCAACTGAGCACGAGTAAGAATATCTCGAGCATATTTTAACTGACTGATAAAGAGACCATCAGGAGTGGGTGAAGCTTCAAGACCAAGAAAGTAACTGAGAGAACCCAAATCTTTGGTAGCAAACTCAGAATGAAGCTTGCGAGTAAAGCTGTTAATAAGAGATGAGTTGTTGCCGGTAACAATAATGTCATCAACATAAAGAAGCAAATAGATAAGGTTAGATTGCTGATGAAAGACAAAAAGGGACGTGTCAGCGCGACTACAAGAAAACCCAAGTGTGAGAAGAAATGAGCTAAAACGCTGAAACCAAGCACGAGGAGCTTGCTTTAAGCCATAGAGAGCTTTCTTTAATAGACAAACATGCTTTGGAAATCGAGGATCAACATACCCAGGAGGTTGTTCCATATGAACACGTTCAATAAGCGTTCCATTGAGAAAAGCATTCTTGACATCAAGTTGTCGAAGAGGCCATTTATTTGTGACTGCAATAGAAAGCACAACACGGACAGTGGTAGCTTTGACAACTGGACTGAAAGTGTCAGTGTAGTCAAGACCAGGAACCTGAGTATAACCTTTGGCAACGAGACGAGCCTTGAAACGCTC
The DNA here is from genome assembly GCF_002738345.1 of Cucurbita maxima. NCBI lineage: Eukaryota > Viridiplantae > Streptophyta > Magnoliopsida > Cucurbitales > Cucurbitaceae > Cucurbita > Cucurbita maxima. Next base: position 1,345,742 of record NW_019272048.1, on the reverse strand, counting down.
GACGGATCCATCGGGCAAATATTTAATACGAAACACCCATTTAGAGCCCACGATGTTGGTGTTGGCAGGGCGAGGAACCAAAGTCCAAGTATCATTTTGTTGTAACGCTCGAATTTCTTCATCCATGGCAGCCACCCAAGCAGGATTCTTAGCCGCAGATTTGAATCCTTTTGGCTCAGTGGATGCAAGAAGAGCAGAGAGAAGTTCAGATGAGCCCAACATACCAAGATTTGCTGGATGACGAGTCTTGAATATACCAGCTTTGGCGCGTGTGATCATAGGATGAGTGCCCAAAGAAGAGAAATCAACAGGAGGTTCAATAGAGGTTGAATTAGAAGTCGAGGGTGACAAAGTGGAACCTGCAAGAGAAGTATCAACCTGCACAGACTCATCTACAAGGTCAGAACAAATATCACACGGGGATGAACTGGATTGAGGAATGTGCGGTGATGAAGTGGTAGGGGGGGATGAATCAATATGATGAAGATGTGGTTCCAAGAAATTTGAAATAGGAATAGTGGAAAGAGGTTGGGCTTGGGAGCTAGGGATAGCAGGAAAGTGAGTTTCATCAAATTGAGCATGGCAGGTGATATATAGCTTAGTGGTGGCGGGATCAAGACAGCGGAACCCTTTATGAACAGGACTATAACCCAAAAAAATACAAGGAATGCTGCGGGGAGAAAGCTTGTTAGGCATATAATCACGCAAATAAGGATAAACACGACAACCAAAGGGATGAAAATTGTCATAATGTGGAGTGTAGCCATAAAGGAGTTCAAAGGGTGACTTACCTCCAAGAAGTGGAGTAGGCAACCGGTTGATAATATAAGCTGCAGTGCTGAAGGCGTCAACCCAAAAACGAGGAGAAAGATGAGAGTGAAAGAGAAGGGCCAAGCCAGTCTCAGTCACATGACGATGTTTTCTCTCAACACGACCATTTTGAGCAGGTGTATATGGACAAGAGAGTTGATGGTGGATGCCAGAATTACGTAAATGAGTTTTGAAACAAGTACTAGTAAATTCGGTACTAGTAAATTCGGTACCACCATCGCTTTGAAATACCTTGATACGAGAAGAATATTGATTTTCCACAAATTTTTGAAATTGAAGAAAAATATCAAAAAAATCAGATTTAAATTTTAAAGGGTAAAACCAAGTGAATCGAGAATAATCATCAATAAAAATAGCATAATAAAGAAAACCCGAATTTGATTTGACGGGAGAAGGACCCCAAAGATCACAATGAATAAGATCTAACACATGAGACGACCTACGTTCATTGCGGGAATAAGGCAATCGATGGCTTTTCGCAAGCTGACAACTATTACATAATGATGGAGAAGGCAATAAAGACGTAAGAGAAAGATGACCTTTTTTATTTAAAAAAGAAATAACAGAATGATTCACATGACCCAGACGAGCATGCCATAAATCATATGAAGCACGTAAAGATTTGTTTTTAAGGGCTGAAATAAAAGCAGAGTTGCCGCGCTCCAGCACATATAGCCCTCCATCTCTTTTACCGGTTGCCACCACCCTTCCTGTTTGATGATTCTGGATAGTAATAAGATTATTAGTAAATGTAACGGAGAGAGGAAAATCAGACGTTAATTTACTTATGGAAAGAAGATTTTTAGTGAGGTGAGGGACAACCAAGACATCTAATAAGTGAATATTTGGAACAGGAGAAAGAGTACCGATGTGGGTAATGGGTAGGGATGCACCGTTTCCTACAATCACAGAGTCCTTACCCGTGTAATTTTTAGACTGATCCAGAATTGATGGGTCGGCAGTCATATGGGCCGAAGCTCCAGTGTCCAAAAACCAATCAGCAGCATCGGGTCCAGCAATAGAACATGACGTGTTAAAGGCTTCAGCAAGGTGAGCATGAGAAGAATCAGGTCGAACATACCGTTGGTTGCAGCGGTCAGCATAATGGCCCTCTTTGCGGCATATTTGGCAATGAGGTGGTCGACGACCCTGACTTGAGTGGGTTCGTCCTCGATTAGAAGAGTTGTTTTTGTGAGAATAAGAACGACCTCGCTGGTTGGTAAAGGAAGCAGGGTGACTTTCATGGGTGCGGCCACGATTAGTGGCTATGAATGCTGTAGGAGTGGAGTCAGAGGACTCAAGGGAGCGCTGGAACAACTCAAAACTTTCAGTTTTAGAGACTAGATCTGCAAAACAGGGGATAGGGGTGAGAGCCATCTGAGCAGTAGAAAAAGCTGAAAATTCGGTGCCGAGTCCACGAAGGAACCAATGCACTTTATCAATGTCCTCGACGGGTCTGCCAATGGCATGAAGTTGGTCACAAATTTTTTTGAAGGCACGGGCATACTCAGCAACAGGTTTTGTGCCACGTTTCATCAACTGCAAGTCATCCTTGAGTCTCAGTTCACGAGCTTTTGACTGATGGCTGTACGTAGTTTCCAACGCAAGCCAAACATCACGTGCAGTAGAGAGACCAACGACAACAGCCATGGCTTCCTCAGTGAGAGAGGAGAGCAGGAGACAGAGAAGTCGTTGATCGGCTGCTCTCCATGCCAAATATTTGGGGTTGAATGTTGAGGAGGTTTCTGGTTCAAAGCGAGGTGGTGGAACCATAGTTCCATCGACATAGCCCAGCATGTCTTGACTCTCAAGAAGAGGGAGAAGTTGGCTTTTCCAAAGAAGATAATTGGAGGAAGAAAGTTTGATGGTGATCATATGGATTAGAGTATTGAAAGGAAGAAGATGATAACAAGATTCGGAAGCCATAGAGAAGAAAGGATCAGGGTTGTTAAACCGAAAGGGCTCTGATACCATGTGAATGTTTGATTAATCCACCACACCCAAATGGTGGTGAGAGTTCTCTTATTTATAATCATTTACAGAATACAGAAATAAGGTAAATTACAAATAATAAGGAAATAGCGATAAAAGGAAAGAATAATAAATGAATACAATATATTTGCATTTAGTAAAAGAGAAAATATGGTAACCCGTAATGTAAGGCAAATATCTAGATATTTGCCTTAATGAACGGTCAACTATCCTTAACAACTCCAAAGGAGTCGAGCCTCGATTAAGGGGAGGCGTGCTTTGTTCGAGGGGAGGTGTTGGATGATGAAAGTCGGTTTATAAGTGAGGAATACTAACTCCATTGGCATGAGGCCTTTTGGGGAAGCTCAAAGCAAAGCCATGAGAGCTTGTGCTCAAAGTGGACAATATCATACCATTGTGGAGAGTCGTGTTCGTCTAACAATGAACATTCATTACAAACATTTTCAGGTTGTTCGGGTTGATAAAAAAAAAAAATATATACAAAAGGGAACGTGCAAACCAACACGAATTATTGGTTTTCAAAAATTCGACCCAACCCAAATCGAAAATTAGATCACTCGAGTTGATCTAGTTTTTGGATTATGTGAACATCCTTACGGTTAAGGGAGTGCATCGAAGATATACACAAAATAATTAATTTTACGTGAATTATGAAAAAAATTATAAGTTTATTGGTCGTTTATATTTATTTGATTATTAAACTTCTAAAAATATATTAATAAATTTTTAGAAATTAATCAATTTATTTATTAAATTTAAATTTAAATTTTGTGTAATATTTAAATATGGACAAAAATAATAATTTAATATTTATTGTTGCAATAAGGTTCCAAAAAAGACGTACTTCTTTGCATCGATTTTCATTTAGTTGTGGGCCAACATATACGAGAACCACCTACCACCGGTGGTGGCCCCAGCACGTGCAAATCACACTTTATAGCACGTGCGAAGAATCTTTTGTCTTCCAAATTTTATTTTATATTATTTGTTTTGTGGAATCTACCCACTAATTTTCAAAATAATATTTAGGTAACTATATTCCAATAAATTTTATTTTATTAATTATAAACTTCAATTATTAGAAATTCAAAATTATAATATTTTGGTTATGATAGGGTGTCTTTAATTACTGACCGTGTTAATTTTTTTTATTAAATTTAATAATTTAATAAAAATCGGCTTCTGTATAACCTTCTCGATATGTAATAACTACAAACAAAAGACTTTCTAGTTCTATTAGCTTTTGAAATATTTTGAACTTTTTAAAATATTTTTTATTTTTTTTAAGGGTATTATTTAGAATTTTTTTAAATTAAAAATTATTTTTTTATTAATTTAACTCATTTTAATCTCTAGGTAAAAAAGTGGAATTACCCAACAAGAGGAGAGGGGGGATAAAAGCAAGTCAAAAGAAGGGGTAGTTGGGTAGGGGTAGAATTGTCAATTCAACTAATGAAAAATCTAGCTCAATAGCCGGCTGGTTTAGAATCATGCTAATGCATAATGCTCATTAATCGCTATAAAAAATATTTAAAAATGTTGGGAGCTTTATAAAATAAAAATATATTAATTTATCAAATTATAAATGAAAATAAAATATTATTTCTAAAATATTGAGTTTGCTTTTTATTCTAATTTTTATTTTTTATTTTCATAGTCTCAATTAAATCAGGGTAGTATTTTAGTCTTCTAATTTAATTTATAATTAACATATAATAATAAATAATAATAATAATAATAATAATAATAATTTCCATTAAAGAAAAATACACGCAATACATATATTTTCATTATAGAGCGTATTTTGTTATATTCTCCAACCAATGTGGGACTGTCACCAAACCCACCCCTTTAGGTCCCAACGTCCTTACTATTAGCACACCGCTTCGTGTCTATCCTCCTTCAGAAAACAACGAGAAGGTTGGTACATTTTTGGTGTTTGGCTCTGATACCATTGTAACGATCTAGGCCCACTGCTAGCAGATATTATTCTTTGGTCTTTTCCTCAAGACTTTAAAACGCGTCTATTAGAGGAAGATTTCCACCTCAAGACTTTAAAACACGTCTAGTAGACTTTGATACCATTTACAACAGTCAAAGCTCGTCACTAGTATATATTGTCTGCTTTGGTCTGTTACGTATTTCTATCAGTCTCACGATTTTAAAATGTATTTACTATAGAGAGGTTTCCATACTCTTATAAGAAGGGTTTCGTTCTCCTCTTTAACCGATGTGAAATCTCACACTATTAAATACAAAATTTAAATTTATATCAGAACTTTTCATAAGCATATTAGATTAGAGACATTATTAAAAGTTTAAGGACTAAATAGACACAAACAAAAAAGAAAAAGGAGGGATGAGCAAGAGCACACCGGTGTTTTAAATCGATGGTAGGTAGCTAAAAGAACTCGAGTCTGTGACCACAAATTCTGAACAGTTCCTTACACCAACGAGATTCCGGTCCCTACAAAATGCAACAATGTCAAAAGAATAATGGTTAGAAGGTGTATACGTACTTTCAAAATTAGTTGGGGTAAAACCCGCCAAGACACCTACATACGTATCTTAAAGAATTGTATACGAATTAACGGTCGGCGATGAGGAAGGAGAAGACAAAAACATGCATTCCTTAGTGGTTTAGCTAATTGGAAAACTTCCTCCAAAGATCGACTTGGATATGACCTATCATTCAATGTTATAGATGATTGAGTTTGATTTATAAAATGTGTCGGGATTGAAAACATGTTGAACATTGAATGATAAATTGTTTAGTTATGTAGTTTACTATACCTTGCCTATTATTATGATTATATTCCCGCTTCCGTAGTAGATAAGACAACCAAATTTACCAAAAAATTGACAAGTTCTCTCAGTACTTCTACAATCAAGTAAATTTCCAGCAAAATCCGCATCAAAACATCCTACCAATTTAAAAACAACATTTATAGGAAAATATTGGGTCTATTAGCGGTTAAAGAAAGTAAAGATTCAATCATATCTCGAAAAGATTTAATATCCACACATTTACCTTTTTTATCATTGTCATGCTTAGTGGACGTGCTCGTGAGAGTTTTTGCAATCTTATTTTCACTGAACTTGAATCTTTTGAGTAAATCCGTAATTTATTTCTCTTGATTTATGAAGATATCATCTTTGAGTTGTTTGAAGTCAGTAAGAAACTAAGCTCTCCAATCATACTCATCTCAAACTCATTAGATATACATTTAGAAAATTTAAAAAAGGATTAGATATGATATTAACTCCCTATAACCGAGCTTGTTTTAAGCTATAATTATGGCATGATGTAGAAGCAAAATTATTAAATAAATTAATAAAAGAACGAGTTTTCACGCCTTGTTCGATACTACCAATAATCGAGTCCTTAAGATGAGATAAGACATACCTCGAGAAGAATCCTTCAATTACTATTTGAGATGGCATCGTCGCCACCGATCGGAGCTTGGCGCACCACGTGAGAATCGTCGTCGTCGACGCCGTCGTCCTTTAATGGCGAAAGGGAACTTTTCAGAGAGAGAAAGAAAACTACGCTTGGCGAATTGGTGTTGGCACCTTTCCACACTTTTTCACGAATTTGGGCCGAATTTGTAGCTGAGGCCCAATTACAATTGGGCCGCTCTACCCATAGTCGCGGTTCCTTCGTTAAATTAAATAATATTTAAATTAGATGAGATATTTATTACCATTACATTTAAATAATATTTATTAAAAAAAAATGATAACACAACTCGATTTTATATAACTTCGAAATGAAATTTAATTTAGATGAGATATCGATCCTAGCCAAGTTTGAACTTAAAGGGACTGAGCTACTAGACTCGAAACATAATTTTCATGGTCGTTCGTCTAACATGGTATCAGAGTCATACCTTAAAATTAGTCATGTCAATAGAATTCTTAAATGTCGAACAAAAGACTTCAAAAGAAAAAGAAGTCAAATACTTCAAAAGAAATAGAGTCGAGTCTCAACTAAGCGGAGACATACTTTATTCGAGGGGAGGTGTTGGATGAAAGTCCCACTGCTAATTTAAGGGATGTTTATGCGTTTATAATCAATGAATACTCTCTTTATTGGTATGAGGCATTTTGGGAAACCCTAGAGTAGAGTGATGAAAGCTTATGCTCAAAGTAGACAACATCATATCATTATTGTGAAGAGTCGTGTTCTCGCGGGACTAGCCCGCAGTCTCGGCCGAAAAATCAGGCTGACCGAAGAAATGATTAAAGGACATCTTTCCGTTTGGGCAGTACGGGCACCTTTTGTTTACAAAATTGAAAAATGAATTTACTTTTGCATCATACCCATGCGCCACGTGACTCCAGGAATATTCCTTTAACCGCGTACGCCGGTCGAATAACCCACGCTGGCATCCACGTGGCATGTGGAAACTACTCTCTACATTGCTTCCATAGTGAGCCTGTCTCTCCCTCGTGAAGTTCGCATTCTCCTCCGTCCAATTTAAGATGAAGATGAATCGGACGGCTAGTAGCCGTCGAGAGCATTGTTAAGAAAAGAGAATCGGCGCTTTGTATATTCTAATTTTCTATTTGGATTTAGTGATACCTTCATATTCGTCGCCGTCCTTCGCTCCATTTGCTTCCTCTCTCCCCCGCCATTGATGATTTCCTGCACTGTCTTTGTTTCTGATTGAAATCGAGTGTGTTTTGTCGTGTTGAATTCTTCTTCTTCGGCTATGTGATTCGGTGAACATCTTTGAGTTGAAGTGTACTTTGTATGGATTAATGCAAGTATTTTGTGTTTGGGAAGAGGATCGAGGGGTATAATCAGTGAACAAAGCCTCGAGGTCATTGATGTTTAATGCGTGATTGGATTGGAGATTCCTGTTTGTAGATCGAGGAGTCATTTGTCAGCCTTCTGGTGATTGATTTTGGATTTGTTTCCGATTGAAGTCGAGTGGTGTTTTTGTATTAAATTCGTCGGCCTTTAATTTGAAGTGTGATTGGATTGAATGTATCTGTGTTGGGATGAAGAACGAGGATTATTAATCAGGAAGAAGAAGAATGATGAATTTTCGATGAATGGAATTTTCTACTCGGTCGAGAATGGAGCGGAACTATCCGTATGAGAATGGAGTGATGATGACGAGAGACACGAAGCCAAGACTGAGATGGACAGCTGATCTTCACGACCGTTTTGTAGACGCGGTCACCAAGCTTGGTGGCCCTGAAAGTAAGCTCATGTTCATCATTCTTACAGTTTCGTTAATGTATTTGCAGCATTTCTTGTATCCTTTTGAATGATGATTTTGAACGTTAATAGCATCGTGTTTTTTTAGTCAAATATTTGTTGAACTTGTTCTTTAATCTTCTATTGCTGAGACTTAGATATAATCGATTTTCTAGGCGAGTCCTTCCAACAGTATCGGATATAAATATCTGATTATCGTTATGGGAAATGAAGTAGTGATTAGATTATGTTGATGGGTAATTTAAATTCATTTAGTCATTTTCTTCTTGATTGAGCTCCTGCGATGAATTATATAATTAATTTTTAGATCAGTATTCTCATTTAGATGCTGTCAATAGCAATGTTGCGGTCTAACTGCTAGTCGGTAGTTCCTTTTCCTTTTGTCCCTTCTCCAGTTCCCAACTGGGAATGAAGTTCGTGCTAGGAACCACGAATCTCCACAATGGTATGATATTGTGCATTTTAACCATAAGTTCTCATGGCTTTGCTTTTGATTTTCTCAAAAGGCCTCATGTATTCCTTGCATATAAACCTATGATAATCTCCTTAATTATCCAATGTGCCAATGTGGCACTCCCCCCAACAATCCTCCCCTCAAACAAAGTACAACATAGAGTCTATCGAGAGGCATATGTAGCCCTCGAACAGCCTACCCATAATTGAGGCTTGACTCATTTCTTTGGAGCCCTCGAACAAAGTACACCGTTTGTTCGACACTTGAGTCACTTTTTGACTACACCCTCGAGGCTAGCAATTTTTTTTGTTCGACACTTGAGGATTCTATTGACATGGCTAAGTTAAAGGCATGACTTTGATACCATGTTAGGAACCACGAATCTCCCCAGTGGTATGACGTTGTCCACTTTCACCATAAGCTCTCATGGCTTTGCTTTTGGTTTTCCCAAAATGCCTCATGCCGATGGAGATGTATTCCTTATAAATCCTTGATCATCTCCTTAATTAGCTAATGTGGGACTCCCTTCCAACAATCCTCAACCGTTCAAAGGGAAAAGCTGTGACCGATTCCCTAAGTACTTTTCTATACACTCACATCTATTCATGAGACGTGAGAAATTGATAGTTGATTTTAGCTGTCGAATTAAGAAATATAACCTTACGTAAATTGCAGGCTTCAAACTTGTAATATCTATAGCTAGCCTATATATCTGAGCTTTCTTTTTCCCTCCAATCAATGAATTATAATAATTTAAGCTACTTGAGGGGGACTGTCTTTTTCAGAAGCAACTCCCAAGTCTGTGTTAAGATTGATGGGTTTAAAGGGCTTGACTTTGTACCACTTGAAGAGTCATTTACAGGTAAATGTCGAAATCATTGCTTCATGATATTTCATTTGTCTTGTCACTGATTGGATAGGAATGAAGTATTAACACAACTTTCTGAACCTCAGAAGTATAGACTTGGACTGCAAACTCGAAAGCAAAATGTGGCTGAGCAAAGGAATCAAAGTAGTGGTAAGTCTATCTAGACATAGGACAATATGTAGGATCATAAGAACCTCTCATTGGTTGCATTTGCCAATTTCCCTAAGGATGGTGTGAATTTCTCGAGTTTATTTTATTAGTATTCGTGTACTTGTTTTTTTAGGTAGGCCAAACAACTCGACTAGTATTTTTTTATTTTGATATTCTTTAAGGATCCAAAGTTACTTATCAATTAGTTTGTTATTCTTCTGAGCGTTCATACTTTACTATTCACCATCTGATTTTAATTCGTATATTCCTCTTGTTTGCATATCGGTGTTCAACTCTAGGAAGCTCATTTATACGTCTCAATATTAACTTTTTCAGGGACTCTGAGCAACTTCATTGGAGTTGAGGACGATGAGAGGTTTGTCTTTTTGTATCTCATCAAAATAAAATGCTCTTCTTTATGTTCAAACCTTCTCTGTTTTACTGTCATTCCAATGTCTTCAATGGTATTTTGCAAACATATAAATTAGCATAATAATGATTTTCTGATTCTCTCATGATTGACACTAAACTTAAATCGGTAAGAAAATCTAAGCTTCTTGTTAAGTAAGGGTTTTTTAGCCGTTTCAAGTGTTGAAGATTGTTGGGAGGGAGTCCCAGATTGGCAAATTAAGGAGATGATCATGAGTTTATAAGTAAAAAATACATCTCCAATGGTATGAGGCGTTTTGGGGAAGCCAAAAGCAAAGTCAAAGAGCTTATGCTCAAAGTAGATAATATTATATCACTGTGGAGGTCCATGGTTCCTAACGTGAAGTTCTCCAACTAGGTAGAATTAAGATAAAAAGAACAAAAGGAGTCAAACATCCTTGACAGTGTGATTATCTATTGCATTATAGTATCCCATTTTATATTTAACTTTTCAATGCACCTTAATATTAGCTATTGGTCTAACTTAAACAGAGGGATGAAAATTGCTGAGGCACTAAAATCACATGTTGATGTGCAGAAAATAATACTAGAACAACTTGAGGTACATCTTGCTTAATTCTTCTAACTACAACAAATTCAGTCCCAAGTTTATGATCGCTTTTTATTTTGTTGGCTATTGGAAAGACAGGTACAAAATAAACTACAAATGAGAATAGAAGCTCAAGGAAAATACTTGCAAGATATCTTAGAGAAAGCACAAAAGAGTCTGGCACTTGCCATTAACAGTGACCTTGGTAGTCTTGAAAGCACAGGAATGCAGCTATTAGGCTTTGACGTGGCTCTGTCAGATCAAATGGAAAAAAGTAAGAAACAAGAAATGAGAGGAAGCATGACGACTGTAAACGATACTTGTAAGAAGACGGGCGACTCACCCATCCAGATGTGCAAAGTGGAAGCTGGAGAAGAAGCCACAAACGAGTTTAATGTTGAAAGGAATATGATCAACTTTGATTTGAATTCAAAAGGTGGCTATGATTACAGTTCGAATGGGGCTGAAGTACTTGAGGCCAATGTGCTTCCTTGCTCGAGGTAATACTCATGCCATAAAATACATACTTCATTACCTGTAATCGTAGATTATTTTTGGGCGGGAGCAAGAACTTCCATTTTTTCTCATTCAATATATTCATGCCCCATGTCCTGAAATTCCGAGTTTTTTTTTCTGTCACAAATATGTTAGTTCTCCTATTCTGTTTTAAACTTTCTTATAGTAACAGTTTAGAATGAGGTAAATGATAAAAGATGCTATGGTTGTTGCAATTTAGTTGAAATTACTTTGTGCATTTGTGCCTATTAGACTTGATCCATCTTACAATATCATCACTAGTCCAATAGGATCAAACCCAATAATGGTATGAACTCATTGTATATTCAATTTTAGAAAAATGATTTAGGTATCTTGACCATACTAGACTAGTGATGATATTTTAACATTCCATATCAAAACGGCTAATTATTCATTATATAGGGGATAACGTAATCAATCTTTCTTTAGAATTGATTAGCATGAAGAGATGAATCAAATACTAGTATCCTAGACATGCTTTAGGGATTAGGGCCTATTTGGAATGAAACCTTTTTTTTGTCATTAAAAATCATTCCACACATGACATTAATCTTTCCCAATGGAATAATATCTCATTAAGAAAGTCGATGGAAAGGAAACCGAAACCGAAGTTAGAATGGAAAGGAACTAAATTTGACATTGTAAAGTTTTAGTACAAATACTGGGAATCAAACTGAACAAAACAGGTAAAGAAATTAACATCTGTGTTGGTTTGCTTTGTATTGCATGTATTCTGATTATGCTAACTTGGTAGATAACTTCACAACCTTTTCTTTGCTGTCCTCATGAAAACATCTTCAGGTAATCAACCATGCCAGTGTCGATCATTTCAGGATACAGCTTTTGAAGCTTCTTATCCTCCACCTATTTCGAAGTTTGTCGAGCAACATTCAAAGAATCTATGGTAAGTTCATACCCTCTTCTTCTGCATATGCCACTTCCCTTCGTTCATATGAAGGAAGAGTTTATATCGACATATTTGGTTTGGTAATGATCCTTGTTTTAAGGCCGAGTTTTTTTTTATTAAGCTCACTCGACGAATTCGAAATTTGAACTAGAGACTGGTTGTAACGGCCTAACCCACTGCTAGCCGATATTATCATATTTGGGTTTTCCCTTTCTGACTTCCCCTCAAGGATTTTAAAACGTGTCGGCTAAGGAGAGATTTTCACACCCTTTTCTTCTCCTCCTCCATCAACGTGGAATCTCACATTGTAGTAGGCCTTAGCTAAAGGTATTGTTCCTTGGGAACTCATGTCCGTTATTGAACTTGCCTACTAACTGATCGGTACAGTAGGTAAATATATTATCCATCGATAAGTAAGTCATGAAGTAATGGATTGAATCCAAATCCAAATATTTTTTCTTAATAAGTTCACTCGACGAATTCGAAATTTCAACTAGAGACTATATGTAATGGTTCAAGCATATCACTAGTAGATATTGTCGTCTTGGGACTTTCCCTTTTGGATTTTTCTTCAAGGATTCTAAATCGCACAAGGAAGAATGTTTCGTTTTTCTCCCAAACCGATAGTGGAATCTCACTGAGCCATAGTTAAAGGAATTGCTCTTTAGAAACACGTTAGACTAACATAGTAGGTAGTATATCATCCATAGAGAAGTAAGTCATGAAGTAACGGATTAAATCCAAATCCAAATATTTTTGGCACGACATTTAGTAAGAAAAAAAAAGAAAAAAAAAGAAATTAACAGTATTTTCATTTTGCATATAAAGTTGATAATTATTAAAGTGCTCATAAGAAAATCTTGAGATAGTCATCCATGCGAGTGTAGTTCACTTCTGGATAAAGCCTTGAAGCTTCTTCTTCTCCTTCTCCTATTTCAAAATTTGTCAAACAACCTTCAAAGAATAAGTGATAGAAATGTCCCACTCCAGCCTGCTGTGCTATGTCCAGATCTGCATCAATATTATACTTTTATTTTTTATTTTTTTTGAATACAGGCCACCCGTTGAGACTTTCCTTCAAGGTTTTTAAAACATTTCTACTAGGGAGAGGTTTCCACACTCTTATAAAAGGTGTTTTGCTCTCCTTCCCAACTGATGTGGGACATCACAATCCACTCGGGGCCCAGCATCCTTACTAGGAGAGGTTTCCACACCCTTATAAAAGGTGTTTTGGGACATCACAATCCACCCCCTTCGGGGCCCAGCATCCTTACTAGGAGAGGTTTTCACACCCTTATAAAGGGTGTTTTGGGACATCACAATCCACCCCTTCGAGGCTCAGCATCCTTACTAGGAGAGGTTTCCACACCCTTATAAAGGGTGTTTCGGGACATCACAATCCACCCCTTTCGGGGCCCAGCATCCTTACTAGGAGAGGTTTCCACCCCCTTATAAAGGGTGTTTCGCTCTCCTCCCCAACCGATGTGGGACATCACAATCTGGAGCCCAACATCCTTACTGGGAGAGGTTTCCACACCCTTATAAAGGATGTTTCGCTCTCCTCCCCAAACAATGTGGGACATCACAATCCACCCCCTTCGGGTCCAACATCCTTACAGACACACCGCCTCGTGTCTATCCCCTTCAGGGAACAGCCTCCTCGCTGGCAATCATTTGGTGTCTGGCTCTGATACCATTTGTAACAGCTCAGGCCCACCCCTAACAGATATGGTCCTGTTTAGGCTTTCTCTCAAGGTTTTTTAAAATGCCTATGTTAGTGAAAGATTTCCACATCCCTTACAAAGGGTGTTTCGTTCTCCTTTCCAATCGAAGTGGACATCACATTTTCATTATATATAAAATTTGAGTGTTATATATATATATATAAAACTTTACCTTTCATCCTTGCAAGAAAATCTTGAGCAGAAACACGGTTCTTTTCTAATACTTTTCCAGAAAGTGCTTCCCATTTCTGAATCAGTTCTCTTTGGGAGAGAATGTTGTCTGGAGGCCTAATATACACTGTTTTGTTCATAGTTCGAGGATCTGTTGCTGCCTTCACGATGTACGTTGCAATATCATCTTCGTCCACGTATACCACTGTAAATTTTGCCATAATATTATTTATATTTCAATTAAGATGTCTACAAAATGGAGTGGGGACGAGATCAATCCTCGTTCTTATAAAATTTCTCACCCTCGTTCTTATAAAATTTCTCACTTATTTTCATGGAGACTGAAATCGAGATTCTCCCCTTGGAATTTGTAAGGATTGGGGTAGGTAGGGTGGGAATGGCGACATGAAATAACAGTTTAGCTAATAGAGAGAAATCTCTCTCCGGTCTCTCTCCGGTCTCTCTCTCTCATTCTTCATCATATATAGAATGGAACTCTTGAATTAAATGAATATCTCTGTATTTAAACAACATTATTCTTTAACCATATATCATTGACCAAAACGTTAAAAGTTTGACCACCAACCTCACTAACAACTAGTATTGAAAAATAAATAGAGTAGCTTTGAGTTCGAGTTCGAGTTTGTATTAAGAATAATTGGTGGTGGGTTACCTTTAACGTTGCCATCTCCATAAAGGGTAACTTGATGAGTGGGAGGAACAAGACTTTGCATCTGAGACAGGCTACCGGCAAAGTAACCGGCAAAGCAGTTGGCTGAGACGTAGGTGAAAGGAATGTTGGCTTCCTCTATTGCTTTTCTTATTGTCATTTTTTGATCAAATGTTTCTCTTCCCGGTTCGAGTGCATCTCTCATTCTTGCTGGGTCTATTCCGTACTCTGATGGTAAGAATCTCTGTATCGAGAATTTCGATAATTTAGTCGGTTCGTTTATGTTAAATTACTAATCAACCTAAAAGATAAAGCAGATTGAGTCTCGAGAAATTTTATTGTAGGTTAAGATTAGCTTATGAAATATAAAGTTTGTGGTAAAAAATGTGTTTAATACTTGATATATTTTTTTTAATTTGAATTAAAAAATAGGGTGACTAGTGTTCAGTTAGAAATACTCTTTTTTTGGACAAAGCTAAAATTTCAGGTTTGTTGGATTGGTGTCCGTATCAATCCAAATATAGTAGGATCAAAGTTGGATTGAGTTGTAACTCTAACAACCCAAGCCTTTGTTCCGTTGTATCATTGTTAGTTTTACGATTTTAAAACAAGTCGTTTACTAGGTTGAGGTTTCCACACCCTTATAAGAAATGTTTCGTTCTCCTTTCCAACCGATGTAGGATCTCACAATCCACCCCTTTAGATCCCAGCATCCTTACTGGTACTCTGCCTAGTGTCAACTCTGATTCCATTTATAACAGCCAAAGTCAGCTGCTAGTAGATATTGTCCGGTTTTGCCCGTTACATATCGTCATCAACCTCACGGTTTTATAACGCGTCTAGGTCTACTAGGTTGAGGTTTTCACACCCTTATAAGGAATGTTTCGTTCTCCTCTTTAACTGACGTGGGATTTCATAATCCACCCCTTGGGGGTCCCAGCATCCTCGCTGGTACTCCTAGTGTCTAGCTCTGATACCATTTGTAACAGCCAAAGTCAACCGCTAGTAGATATTATCCAGTTTGGCCCCATACGTATCGTCATCAACCTCATGGTTTTAAACCGTATGTAGGTCTACTAGACAGAAGTTTCCACACCCTTATAAAGACTGTTTCGTTCCCCTCTCCAAATAATGCGGGATCTCACAATCCACTCCCTAGAGGGCCAACGTTCTCGCTGATACACCACTCAGTGTCTTGACTTTTATACCATTTGTAACAGCCAAAGCCAAAATCCTACACGTAAATTCCCATCCTATGAATATGAACAGCAAAGTGGAAGAAGGTAAGAAAGAAAACCTTGACATTGCCAGCAACTTGAATGGCTTCAACAAGCTTGAGTTGGAGGAGAAGGTTATGTGACCTGAAATGGACGCCGGACATGGCCGATATCACGACGTCGACTCGCTTCACCGCGTCGACAAGGCTCTGAAAGTCCGAGAAAGAGGCAGGCACAAGAACCGCCCCCTGTCTCTTAAAGGAGAGCAGGAGCTGAAGCTTCTCAATGTCGAGCCCAATCTCAGGCCGTTGAACCACATACGTCTGGTGCCCCTCCAAAAGGCTGGCCTTGACGATCCTCTTCCCCAAATAACCAGTCCCACCAACCACAAGAACCTTCATCTTTCCTTTACGTCTTCCAATTAAACCCACCTTCTCCCTTTATAGCCTTCAAACTCTCTCTTGCTTCGCTTGCAATTCAAAATTGGAGCTTTTTTCCAACCACTCTCATTCTTTTAAGAGTAATGTTAGGTCTACAAAGCTCTTTATATGGGTGTGAAAACCTCTTCTTAACATATCGTTTTAAAAATCTTGAGAGAAAGCTCGGAACGGAAAACCCAAATGGTATCAGAGCTAGACATCAGGTAATGTGCCAGCAAGGAGGCTGAGCCCTGAAAGGGGTGAACACGAGATGATGTGCCAATAAGGACGTTAGGCCTTGAAGGAGAGTAGATTGTAGAGTCTCACATCGGTTGTAGAAGAAAACGAAACATTGTTTATAAGGGATGGAGCTAGAGAAATTTTTCTCTATTAGCTAAATGGGACAATGAATAAATATTATATCCGTCTTCAACCTTATCTAAATTCCTAAGCTACCCCTAAAAATGGAAATTATTCATTAAATTTCTAATAAATATATTTTAAAAAATATATAAAAATTAAAAAATTTATCTACCAAGATTGAAATAGATGTTAGTATATAAAATTTTAAAAAATAAAAAAAAAATTAGAAAAAAAAAATAAATATATAAAAAGGAATAGGTAAATTAATTACCTAATCTTATTATATTTGAATAATTAATTTTAGAAACCTTTTCAAATACCAAATTTCTTTGACCAGAAACAAATAGCATAACTAATAATGAAATTAATCCTTATTTATTTAGTTATTAAATTTTAATTTAGTTTGGTCACCTAACATTCTCTACAAATAACAACTATTGAAAATAATAATAATAATAATAAATAAATAAATAAATAAATAAATATATATATATTTTAATACATTAATTTTGGGAATGGAATATTGAGATGGCTTGCACTTGAGTTTTGCTTATTTCTTTATTTATCCCAACAACTACACAAACATTTATTTATTTATTTATTTATTTTTCTTCTATTTTCACTCTTTTTAAAATATTCTTCAAATAAAACAAATTAATTAAATTTTTCTTAAATTTTTTTGAGCGAAAATCTTATTTAAATCATTATCGATTAATTATAAATTAATTAAGCGAATTTAAATATAACTTTAGTTAAAATGTCACATATATAAAAACAAATGTGAGAACAATATCAACACTGACATTTTAACTTAATTAGTGTGAGTCCTGTGATTTGTTTCGTACGTCCTTATCATTATTTAAAAAACAAAATTATTAGGGTTAAATATGTCATTTTTTATTTATTAATTTCATCTCAAATATATTAAAAAAATAAGGTAGGTAGGTGAATTAAAGTCTATATCTTAACAACCTTACTAATTTTTCAATATATTTGACTTTGCAATCATTTTTTTTTTTTTTTGTCCACTAAAAAAGTATCCAATCATTTAAAAGCAAAGTGTTCGATAAAATAAATAAATAAATAAAAAGGGTAATTTTTAAAACAAAAATTAATAATATTTATTATTTAAAACTAAATTTAAACGTATTTTTATAACCATTTTAAAAGTTTACCTTTTTTTTTTTATTTGAAAGTTTGATATTATTAATCTTTTTTAGCACATTTTTATTAATTTAGCCAATATTTTAAAACCTAATTTTTTTTATTAATTTTAACTATTAATAAAAAGTTAATATAATTTTTTTTATTGTTGGTTGATATTTACAGTATTTTAAAATATTTTAAGATTACAATCAAAACAACCTGAAATGGTTATTTTTGATATTTTACAATTATTCTTTTTTTCGTTTTAAAATATTTTAATTAGATTTCTATTACAATCAAATAATTATATTTTTTTTTTGATATTTTACTATTATCTTTTTACGTTTTAAAATGTTTTATTAAAATATTTTAATCACTATTACAACCAAATAACCATAAAATATTTTTTTTTTGATATTTTATTATTATCTTTTTACATTTTAAAATATTTTAATTAGATTTCTATTACCATCAAATAACCATAAAATATTCTTTTTAATATTTTACAATTATCTTTTTTACGTTTTAACCTTGATCCACACATTACTCCATAACCTTGATCCCCACGTGTCTCAACTCGGTTATGATCCTCGTGTCTGCTCTGCATACTTGACCCAGTTGCTAATGTAACCTGCACCTTTCTCCTAACTTCAAAACGACTTTGATTGACATGGCTTTGACCCGCGCCTTTCCCCTAACTTCGGCTTTGCTCGACGGCTCCAATTCGGCTTAGTCGACATATTTGGCTCGGTTGGATTTATTTAATGTTTTTGGTCTTGTTCCTAACATTTTGAACCATTTTGAAATTGTGTTTGACGGTTTTGGGATCGATTGAAGTCATTATGACCTCGTATTTGTGAACTTAGGTTACATTTTGGCTAAAAGTTGAACTAGTTGAGATCGTTTCGAACAAGGTTTCGAACAAGGTTTAGGATTACTAAGTGATTTTGGTTCAGACCAACAAAGTAATTGGCTCTACGGTTGGCTTGTTTGGATAAATTTTATTATGTATAATGATGCGTGCCCTATGACCCCAACACTTGTCGTGATTGTTATGCTCTTTTGTATTATGCTATGTCATGTTATGTCATGCTATGCTAAGTTGTCCTATCCCATGTTATGTCATGTAGTACTATGCTATTCCATGTCACATCATGTTATGCTATATTATGCCATATTATGCCAATATGTTATGATTATGATAATTTATGATGCGTAAACCTCCATAAAACATGTCATGTAAGCTATGAGACTTGACATAAATTATGTATGCATAATTCGCAGACTCATTATCCTACATATGAATGGAGGTTTGACTTGCATCATCAGTTTATTTCAATGATTTTAAGCTATGAGTACTTTCATTCTTTTGTCATATGCATTCAGATACTTTCCTGTTATGATTACTACGGACGCATAACATATGATTTAAGACATTTATGTTCGTCATGATGTTATGCGAGTAATTTCCCTCCATGGTATTCGGCAGCCTATCAACAGGTGCTAGCCCGACGAGCCAGACCTAGGGGGTAGCAAGCCCACCTGGTGGGCCCATGTTGGCATGCGTGAGCCATGTGTAAAGAAGTACTACACATTCAATCTTGTCCGAATCGGAAAACTACTTAAGACCATGACATGTCATGATGTCTTTAAAATGATAGGTCTCACCATATTGCATATGCTTGCATTTCCTACCCCGACGATAGAGTTACGAGTATAGTAAAATGGATATTCTTCATACGCATTAATCCCGTCATGCATACAATAATATAAAGTTGATCGTTAAAGTGCTTATAAATAAATCTTGAGATAATCATCCATACGAGTATAGTTCACTTCGGGATAAAGCTTCGAAGCTTCTTCGTCTTCTCGTACTTCAAAATTCGTCATACAACCATCGAAGAATATGTGATAAAAATGTCCCAATCCAGCCCGCTGCCCCAAGTCCAAATCTGCATCAATATTATTCTCTTAATAAATTATATATTTTTTATTTTTTTTTTTAAATAAAAAATAAATAAATCTTTACCTTTCATCCTTGCAAGAAAGTCTTGAGGAGAAACACTCTTCTTTTCTAATACCTTTCCAGAAAGTGCTTCCCATTTCTCAACCATTTCTCTTTGGGAGAGAATGTTGTGTGGAGGCCTAATATACACTGTTTTATTCATAGTTCGAGGGTCGGTTGCTGCCTTCACGACGTACGTTGCAATGTCATCTTCATCCACGTATACCGCTGTAAGTTTTGTCATGAAATTATTTAGATTTAAATAAAGATGTCCACAGAGTGGATTGGGGACGGGATCAATCTCCGTTCTTATATTTCCCACTTATTTTCACGGAGATCGAAACCCTAATTCTCCCCGTAGAAGTTGCAGGGATCAAGGTAGACAGGGCAGGAATGGAAACGGGAAATACCCATTTAGCTAATAGCAAGAAATCTTTTTCTCGTCTCTCTAATTCTCGATTTGCACCGAGATTTTTCACTTCATATATGATGGACCCCGTGAGTTAAATGAACGTCTCTATATTTTAAAAAAAAAACATTACTTATTTTTACGTAAATCGAAATCGAGTTTCTCTCGTGGAATTTCTGGAGATTAGGGTGGGAATAGAGACAAGAAATACGGGTTTAGTTAATGGAGAAAAATCTCTCTCCACTCCCTTCCCATTCTCTGTTTAAACAGAGATTTTCCGCTCCATATATGATGGACCCTGTGAGTTAAATGAACGTCTCTATATTTATACGACGTTAATTTTTAAAAATACGTCATTGACTAAAAGGTTAGAAGTTTGACTACCGACCTCACCGACACCTAATGTTGAAAAATAAAAAGAGTAACGTTCGTTCGAGTTACGATAAGTGAGGTATTGGTTGACAATGATTGATTTAGTATTAAATATAATTGGTAGTGGGTTACCTTTAACGTTGCCATCTCCATAAAGGGTAACTTGATGAGTTGGAGGAACAAGAGTGTGCATCTCAGACAGGCTACCGGCAAAGTAACCGGCAAAGCAGTTGGCTGAGACGTAGGTGAAAGGAATGTTGGCTTCTTCTATTGCTTTTCTTACTATCATTTTTTGATCAAATGTTTCTCTTCCGGGTTCGAGTGCATCTTTCATTCTTGCTGGGTCTATCCCGTACTCTGATGGTAAGAATCTCTGTATAATTTCGAATATAACTTGTTAGTATCAAGAGTTCCGATAAACTAGTCAGTTCGTTTCAGTTAAATTACCGATCATCTTAAAGATAATGCAGTGGAGTCTTGGAAAATTTTATTGGTGTCTCGATCAATCTAAATACAGTTCACAACCCAACTTGTTGAATTGGGTTCACTTGTCGGGTTATTATTATTTTTAATTATTTATGATATATGTTATACCAGAATCTCAAAAAATCAAAACTCATTATTAAAATCTAGAACAAACTTGGATCGAGTTGTAACTTTAACAATCCAAACTTCCGCTAGCAGATATTGTCTGCTTTGGCCCATTACATATCACCATCAACCTCACGATTTTAGAACATGTCGTCTACTAGATTGAGGTTTCCACACCCTTATAAGGAATGTTTCATTCTCCTCTCTATTCTCTTCTCTAACCCACGTGGGATCTCACAATCTACCCTTGGAGCCAGCGACCTCCCTAATACACTACTCAGTGGCTCTAAACAATTTTTAACAGCCCAAATTCATCGCTAGCAAGATATTGTCTGTTTTGGCCCATTACATATCGTCGTCAGCCTCACGATTTTAAAACGCGTCTAGCTGGTATACTAGAGAGATGTTTCAACACCATTCTAAGAAATGTTCGGATCTCAACGTAACCCTATTTTTAGGTTGGCGGAGTTGATCCAACCAAAAAATGTATACCCAAATTAAATAAAAAATTTTATTTTCCAAAAATCCAAAAAAAAAAAAATCTAATTCAATCTAATTCAACCAATCATTTATAGTTTGAGTCGAGTAGTCCAGATTAGTCAGGTTATGAGTCAAAAAGCAGAGGAGAGTAAGAAAGAAAACCTTGATATTGCCAGCAACTTGAATGGCCTCAACGAGCTTGAGTTGGAGGAGAAGGTTATGTGACCTAAAATGGACGCCAGACATGGCCGATATCACGACGTCGACTCGCTTCACCGCGTCGACAAGGCTCTGAAAGTCCGAGAAAGAGGCCGGCACGAGCACAGCCCCCTGTCTCTTAAAGGAAAGCAGGAGCTGAAGCTTCTCAATGTCGAGCCCAATCTCAGGCCGTTGAACCACATACGTCTGGTGCCCCTCCAAAAGGCTAGCCTTTACAATCCTCTTCCCCAAATAGCCACTCCCACCCACCACAAGAACCTTCATCCTTCCTTTACCTCTTCCAATTAAACCCACTTTCTCCCCTTTATACCCTTCATCTCTCTCTCTCTTCGCTTGCAATTAAAAATTGCTTCCACTGTTTAAGTCAAGTTAGGAGGCTGTTATGTCTACCCACTTTTCCGACAATATCTTTATCGATCGAGTTATATATTCAAAAGAGGATTCAATAAGTGGTTGAAATTCAACCTCGAAATTAATTAAATTATTAAATAAAATCATGATTTGAATAAAAATTATAATTGATATTCAATTAGAAGTAGAGATGTCCATTTAATCGGAGGGAAAGAGACCTATCAAAGACCTTACCCGAACTAGATGAAATTTTTTTATTTAAACGAGAAGAAGGGAGCAGGTAGAGATTTTTGTCATTAGATAAACTGGGTCAGGGACATAGATAATATTCCCGTCTCCGACCTTACCCAAATCCTCAAATTACCAACCACCACTATGTATATTGAAATTTAAATTTTTATAATATTATATTTTTTCTTATGATATATTTTATATTTTTAATTACATTCAAAAATGTAAATTACCCATTAATTTTTTAAATAAAATATAAAATTTTAAAAAATGGATAAAAATTAGAAAAAAATAAATATATAAAAAGGAATAGGTAAATTTATTACTTGGAAATTAATTTTATTATGTTTGAATAATTAATTTTAAAAACCTTTCTAAATACCAACTTTCTTTGACTAAAAACAAATATCACAATTAATAATGCAATTAATCTTTATTTATTTATTTATTAGTTTTAATTTAATTTGGTCACCTAACATTCTCTAGAAACAACGACAATTGAAAAAAAGATAATAATAATAATGGATATATATATATATATATATATATATATATATATATATTAATACATTAATTGTGGGAATGGAATATTGGGATGGCTTGCACTTTGAGTTTTGCTTATTTCTTTATTCATCCCAACAACCACACAAACATTTATTTATTTATTTTCTTTTTTTTTTTCCTTCTATTTTCACTCCCTTTAAAATATTCTTGAAATAAAACAAATTAATTAAAATTTTCTAAAAAAAAAAAAATGAGCGAGAATCTTATTTAGGTCGTTACCGAACATAAAACAAGTTATTACTGTCAAAATATGTCATTTTTATATTATCAGTCTCAACCATTAACTCGTTTTATTGAGTTGTGCCAATTACCTGACAGTGCATTAGCGGGAATCTTAAAAAACGTTACTCCAACGGATGAAAATTTCCACTCCGTCAAATACTATTGAGCTTGTAATAATGGCTCGTGATAATGGATGAAGTTCCAAAATGTTTTTTCAAAATAACATAATGAATGTGGAAAATATGGAAAAACATCTCGTAATATATTTAACTAGAAAATTCTCTCGATTTGGTGGAGCTACAAGTTGCAGTGACCACCATACGGAGCTATTACTTATCCCTAAGACGATATGGCTCACACATATATCAAAATTATGCATTAAAAAATTCATTTTAAAAAGTTTCACATTTTTTTCTATATTAAAATACAAAATAACCTTGGAAGAAAACATAATTTAAAAAAATATTATTAAAGTAAAATATATGACAACATTTTTAAAGGGTATTTTTAAATAAGAATTCAAATATTATATATATATATATATATATATATATATATATATCTATTTATTTATTTATTTATTAATTTATTAATTTTTTTTTAAAGTTAACAGGTATTTTTAAAATTAATATCCTTAAATTTTTAAAAATATATTTTAAAAGTGTTTTAAAAATACCTTTAAATTCTAATTTAAAATTTAAAGGTATTTTTTTTATTAATTTCTTCAATATCGGGACTATAAGATTCATGGCCTCCCATATTTCAAAGGTGCAGTCAGTCTTGGAGTCTGACCTTTATGGAGAAATTGAGCCATGGGAAATCTGGCTACGGTTTGGAGACATCGACGATCAAGATCTCTATTTCTTCACCAAACTCAAGAGGTCCACCAATAACTCTGGACGTTTGTCACGCATATCAACCGCAAGGTTGGCTTGGCCAACGATACATGGAGTGGCGAGAACTCAGCCAGTCCAATTTTTGCTGCCAAAACCGATAAAAAAAAAAATAATCAGCTATCGCAAGCGCTTTAGGTTTGTTATGTCATTTTTGTTTCAATTTTTCATTACTTTTCTAAGTTTAGGAAATTACATTTTATATATTAAATATAATAATAATAAAAAAAAAAAAATATATATATATATATATATATATATCACATTATTTGTGAAGTCAATCCATGATCTAATGTCACAGTCATGCTTGTTCAAGACGTGTTGCCCATGACCACATACTCGTTACATGTTAAAACTCTTGCCTTGTATCACTGTATCGCTTTCCTTTTACTGCTTTCATGATGTATAATTTTCTTCTTGTATTTTCCAAGTGTGACATTTTGGCAAAATTCTGTCTATGCCTGGTAAACATGAAATGCCCCAGAATGTACTACAGGAAGTCCGATCAGTCGTTAACTCCCACCTAATTTTTGTATGACCGTTCAACGAATCACATCTCAGCCTGTCAAACCTGAATCACCACAAAATGTATTATAGGGGGATACGACTAGTTGTCAAATTCTCTCTACCTAGAGAGTTATATGTTATTTAAGTCGTTGTGTTTCCTTTTGCTTGCAGCCATATAACCTTGTTTCCAACCTTTCCTTCAAATTCTCTTTCAAAAATCTCTCTACCTTGTTTTCTAAAACCTTCTTCTTAAAACAAGGCCAAAAGCTTGAGCATACGTTACCCGACCGTAAGTAACACAAACCCAAATTGGCTTGACTCCTTAATATTGGGAATGAGAGCCGCACAACCGCAAAAGTCCACTGCCAAAAAAAGTGCGATTGTGGCACCTAGCACCTAAGGTCGTTGGGAATTAGCTAGTAGTGAGCATAAGAGGTTGGACCAATGACCTCATCCCATCTAAGAGCCTATAAATAACTTGTTATGAATAAAACTTAAATTTTGTGAGAATCTCACATTCATTGTGGACATAATCCCACATTGGTTGGGGAACAAAACACTCTTTATAATAGTGTGAAAACCTTTCACTACGAGACGCGTAATGGGGAAGTCCGGAAGGGAAAGCCCAAAAAGGACAGAATCTGAATGAGCACCGATTCCACTATGTAACTATGAAAGACAGCGTTTTCAAGCCATAAAGGGAAGCCCAAAAAGATTAGCTCAAAGAAGACAACATCAAACAAATCAAGATTTCGAGTTCTGAAGCTTACTAAACACAAAATCGTAAACACAAAACTAAAGTTTAAGGCTCCTAATCTAACTAAACAAGGATCAAAACAAAGATTAGAATGAAAACAAGTAGTCTTCTCTTCACTTCAAAGATAAAAGCAAAAAGATGTTGTAGGTGAGGTTCATTTGTCAAGAGCTCCAAAAATATTTCAAAACAAAAATCATTTCATCCCCACATTCTCTCTATATCTTTCCCTCTTCCCACCACCTTCATTCTCATAGAGAGAGAGAGAGAGAGAGATGGGGAAGAACAAAGTGTTGATAATTGGAGGAACAGGGTACTTGGGGAAGAGATTGGTGAGGGCAAGTTTAAGGTCAGGGTATCAAACTTACGTGTTACAAAGGCAAGAAATGGGAGTTGATATAGAGAAAGTGGAGCTTCTTTTGTCATTCAAGAGAGAAGGAGCCCATTTGGTTTGTGCTTCTTTCAATGATCATAACAGCCTTGTTGAGGCTGTCAAGCTTGTGGATGTTGTCATTTCTGCTATCTCTGGTGTTCATATCAGATCTCATCATATTCTTCTTCAACTAAAGCTTGTTCATGCCATCAAGGAGGCTCCAAATGTTAAGGTAACACGCCTTTTATAGGACGATAATCTCTACGTTCTTTGTCGTACATATTGATCTAAGCTTTTCGTTTTAGTGGTGGTTTGTATTTTGCCAATTTGATATTAGTTACTAGTTCATATTTATCTACAAAATTGATATGTTGGTATATTCCGATTCACTCGGAGTGTTTATAGGACCAGATATTCCGACCAACCGAGCCTATCTAACTCAAATCATAAATGTTGGGTTGAATTTTTTTTTTTTCTCTCGTTTTGAGTTGGGTTAAATTTGTAGAAAATCGAAAATGTTAAGTTAGTTACTATTAGATTTAAAAAAAAACTCATAAACATTCAAAAGTTAATAATAATTTTTTTAAAATTTTTATTTTACAAGATTACTTTCAAAATTTTATGGATATTTTTTTAAACGTAAGATTAACGAGAGAAGGTGTTTTTTAACTATTTAAAATTTTTAAAAGATATTAACAAAAAAAATTTAAAAGTTCAAAAATAATTTTAAAATACTATTAATATTAAAAATATAAGAGTATTTTTGAAATAAATGTCAACAACTTTATACATTTTTTTAGATAAATTAAAATAAACATGGGTATTTTTTTGTGATTAATTTAGCTCATCATTCATTAAATATTCAGTTTAATTTAACTATTATTATAAATTTTGTATATTAAATAAGTTTTTTTTTTCATCAAAATTGAATTTACCTTTATATATTAAAAATAATAAAAAAATTATTATTTGTAATAATTATGTTTGGCGACTTTAGGAATTATTATTTATTTATTTACTTATATTTTTTAAATTTAAATTTGCATTATTTTTTAGTTGTATCTTGAAAATAAAAATTAATATACCAACCAATAATAATAATTGAATTAAAAATTAAAGTTCTATCCTATTCACCAAACTTTTAGATTTAGTATTATTTGAGCATTAATAAAATAATCATTTTATGTAAATTATTCGATATTTTTTGTTTGAATTTTATTAAAATATACGAGTTTAATGACTAAAATGAAATTTAATTTTTTTTTTTTTTGTAGAGATTTTTACCATCGGAGTTCGGGACCGACCCGGCGAGAATGAAGAACGCGATGGAGCCAGGGAGGGTGACGTTTGATGATAAAATGGTGGTGAGGAAAGCCATAGAAGAAGCTAAAATCCCTTTCACTTACATCTCTGCAAACTGTTTTGCTGGTTACTTTCTTGGTGGTTTATGTCAACCTGGCTTCATCCTTCCTTCCAAACATCATGTTTCTCTCCTTGGAGATGGCAATAAAAAAGGTTCTATACTCATCGCTTTACGTATACGTACATATATATATATATATATACTTTAAACGTTAAATGATATTAGTCTAATTTGGGGGATAGAAAACGCTATTTCAAAATATTTAGTAGGAGATACGTGTCAAGATATTGATTGACACGTGGGATTCATGCAAGTCTTGCGGCAGCTTTTGAATCGTTCCAGTATGAAAGATGGTTGTATGAAACTTATTTTAGATCTCCATTTTATTAGGTGAGATTTATTAGATGAGATGTACGTAGGGTCTCATATTCGAGACTAATTGAAACCTACCTCAAACTTTGAAAATCTAAATATAAATTTAGATTATATAATTCTCTCTACTATCTATATAGGTTTAATATACCTTGATGCCACTCGAGTCGGGTGCAAAACCAGGACAAAAACATTTATCAAGATTCTCTCTATCATCTATATAGGTCTAATATGCCTTGATACCACCACTTGGGTCAGGGTACAAGACAAGAACCTAACATTATTAAGATTCTCTCTACCTTATATGTAGGTCTAATATGTCTCGACCCTGCTCGGATCGGGGTGCAAAACAAGGACCTAGGCATTATTAAGATTCTCTATACCGTCTATATAGGTCTAATACGCCTCGACCCCACTTGGGTTGGGGTACAAGACAAGTACCTAGACATTTATTAAGATTCTCTCTACTCTACTGTTTATATAACTATATGTCTCGATCCCATTCGGGTCAAGGTGTAAGATAAGGACCTAGACATTTATTAAGATTCTCTCTATTGTCTATATCGGTCTAATATGTCTCGATCCCAGTTAGGTCAGTGTGCAACAACCTAGACATTTATTAAGATTTTGCCATTTTTGACACGATGGACTCAATCCTTTTGCAATTCCTACATAGTTTGTCTTATACGAACACTTTTTCTTTTTTGTGGTAAATGGTGACAGCAATATACGTGGATGAAGACGACATTGCAATGTACACCATGAACACGATTGACGACCCTCGAACTCTAAACAAAACGGTGTACATAAGGCCACCGAAGAACATATTATCACAAAGAGAAGTTGTTGAGATTTGGGAGAAATTGATAGGAAAAGAGCTTGCAAAGAGCTCCATTTCTGATCAAGAGTTTCTAGCTAATATGAAAGGTCAAGGCTATGCAGAGCAAGTGGGGCTAACTCACTATTATCATGTATGCTTTGAGGGCTGTCTTGCCAACTTTGAAATAGGGGATGGTGCTGAAGAAGCTTGCAGGCTCTATCCAGAAGTTAGCTATACAAGTGTGGAGGAATACATGAAACGCTACGTTTAAGACCCGATATGCAAACACTAAAAATAAGCTGTTTGTGTTCCAAATCTCGAATTTATGATCGACAAATAATAAAACTCGTATTTATTTAATTTATGTACTTTTAAAAACTTAATTTGGATTCATATAATATGAATGTGTTAGAATTGCAATGAAGCGTCAATTATTCTTAGGTCGTTATAAACTTTGGGTGTGAATGATAATCGACAATAATGTAAGATTATATTTACCCGCGGGTCAATTATAATCATAAAATATGAAGGTTACCACTCTTGAAATGTCTCGTAAAAATAACATTTTTATCTTATTTTAACATTTTTATCTTCCCTTAACCAAGAGCTCACTTTTCTTATTCTATGTAATTTCGATTGCAAATCTAAAATCATTCAAGCTTGACATAGAGTTATTTCAGTCTCAAACAAGTATCTTTATCTTAAGATATTGGATCAACAAAGTAATTTGAATCTTACTCCTCTCGTAGTGATTCCATATCAAAAGCTACATATCAAGAAATTCAGTAAATTGAAAATGAAAAGACCAAAATGGTCAAGGGGGACGTTTTGATGAACTAAAATGAATGTTGTAAAAGTGAAGTATAGACCAAAATAGTCGAGTATGTCGATTTTTCAAACATTTTCAGTTTGGAAAGGACTAAGAAGTAAATGTGATGATGCTCAGATCAATGTGTGCAAGCAAATGTTGGACGGTGGCAATGGGAACAAGAGAAATTATGCTCAAAGCTTTGAATATATAAATACATAAATAAAATTTTACCACTCCAAACAGTTACCCATATTGAAACTTTGGCCACCTGAAATGCAACAATCTCCTGTGAGAAAAAGGAGAGACACATTAAACTTCATTCCCTTAGAATCAAGAAGCTGGTTTCTTTAATCAGCTTGATCCATGGGAAGAGCAGGAGAATCCACAACCTTGAAAGATTCAAATACAAAAACATGTACACAGAACAAAACAGACACCACAGCCAAACATGCAGAAAGCAATTGATTATTTAATTAGTTGTCCCTTGAAATAGGATCTTTGTTCAGTATGGAACAATGATGGATTCAATCAGCTCCTGAAGTGGAGCCAGCTCCCTTTTGTCGATCAAACCAAATTCCTGGACAAATCACACGGTATGTGTTAAAACCAATAATCATAATTGCAATAGGAGAATTTAGAAAGAGATGGATGTATATAAATTCTATTGGCAGAGCTTCTTAATCACCGAGTCAATATGTTCAAGAACCGATCCTATTCATAAATTCCCGCCTAGACTCTATAATTCCAAGACACAATTATGTAATAGATTAATAGACATGTATCAATTGTCTAAACTCACCGCTAGCAGATATTGTCCTCTTTAAGCTATCCCTTTCAAGTTTTTCTTCAAGGTTTTTAAAAGCGTATGCTAGGGAGAGACTTCCTTCCACACCCTTATAAAAAAATGTTTCATTCTCCTCCCCAACCAATGTGGGATCTCACAATCCACCCCCCTTCGAGGCCTAGCGTCATCCCCTCGAAATTTTTTTTTGGGGGGGTTGGCACTCGTTCTCTTCTCCAATCGATGTGGGACTCTCCAAATCACCCCCCCTTGGGGCCCAGCGTCCTTGTTGGCACACCACCTCGGGTTGACCTCCCTTCAGGGCTCAGCCTCTTTGCTAGCACATTGCCCAGTGTCTAGCTCTGATACCATTTGTAACGGCCCAAGCCCACCGCTAGAAAATATTGTCTTCTATGGGCTTTCCCTTTTTTGGCTTCCAACTTAAGGTTTTTAAAACGTGTTTGCTACATAAAGATTTTCACACCCTTATAAAGAATACTTTGTTTTCCTCTCCAACCAATTTGAGATCTCACATTAAAAAAAACCAACCCACAACACTACAAATAACAGTATAAACTCCATATGTCCAAAGACAACCAAAATAATAAAGAAAAAAACCTAGTTTAACTTCAAGGAAACAAACTGCCAGTAAAATGTTTGAAGAGAGCTAATACAGTAGTAGTCTTCTTGATTTGTAAACTTATATTATACCGTGAAAGAGATAGAAAGAATGTTTTATAAAAAATGAAACTACGAGTAGCAATAATAAATTATAAAAATAAGCTGATTTGAACGAGTGACTTACATGTGTAAAAAGTATAAAATGCTTGAAGCACGTATTTAAATGTGCCTCCTCCTTAAGACTCACAATTTTCTGAAAGTGAGAGTGATAAATGTGGGCATATACACGGAATAACCTTTTGAATATCGTCTTCACAACCTCCTTGAAGTTGGCAGGAAATGGTGTACCTAAAAAAGAGGACATTGAACAATAAATAAGAACAAGACTGGAAACGGGAAGTTTTTTAGTAAACAAGACCGTTGATTACCAAGCTTCTGAGGGAATATTGATTCTTCATCAAGCTGAGATTCAATCCAATCCATTAAATATTCCACATATTTTGGAGCAGAGACCTCAATAGGCTTTTTTATTTGTACACCATCAGCCCACCTATACTCATACCTGTAAAATTTTAATTCAAGTTATTTCAGAAGAGGGAAAGACGCAAAAAGAAAACAGAAAAACTTCAAATACAAACTAACTTAATGCTTATAAGGAAATTGGATAACGAAGCCCCACATTCATACATCAAAATAGGCATAATTTCTTGATATGGACAAGGTTTTGAATGATCTAGGTAAAAACTGAAACCATATTTAGCTGTTCAAATAAAACATGTCAAACAAAGAGAATGTCATTCAAATGCAAGGATATCATATTACCATGTGCGGATACAAACCCTACCTCATACTCAAAAGTTTAACGTCTAAATTTATTGCAACTACTAGTAGTAGAATCAGCAAACGAGAGAATGACCCTCAAAATATGCAATTTTTCCTTTTCTAAATCAACAATCATAAAACAGCAAACAATATTCCAAATTGAGATAAACCTACATTTAGAAAGCATGATACGTTACTCTAGATAACTGCAGTCACACAAACAAGTAAAAAAATAAAAAAAGAAGTTAGAAACAATAAATAGTTGGCCTCGTACAGAGGAAATTCTAAAATCGAAGCTAAACTAATTTGTGTTAAACATCAGATAAAACTTGACTATTTCTCCAGTTTCCCTTACTTTGGTCCTGCAGTCATTGTAGGACAATTCTCTGGACTACAGAACTCTGTGAGGGTACCATATAGCAAATTCACCTGGTTGAAGAAATCCACAGCTGAAATAAAATGTAAACAGCATGTTAGATATTGATTTCACATAAGATCCTGGCTGAAGCACATGGAAATGGTAAATAAATCTTTTAACATGTTCTGTGTAAACTAGATAAAGAATGTAACATTATTTATTAAGCACATGGAGAGAAGAAAGCGTTTATGAGAGAAATAATAAGCAGAAGGGATGATGATACATGAGAACTGTAGAAAAAATTACCAAAATTTGAAAACCATTGAACAATTCATAGAAAGAGATTTATTCCCGAAAAGAAAAAAGAGTTAGAGAAGAACAAAATAAAGAAGGCAGAATCTACAACTTACTGTTCACAGCCAGCCATTCATTCAAATCCTCCCCAGTAGGGAGTCTCACTGCTTCCCTCAAATTTCCACTACCAAGTGTGGCATCAATATGCTTTTTGAGTTGAGCCCCCTGCAATAAGACAAAACATCAATGAAACACTCATCAAGAGAAGCTATCATAAAAGAGAACTTTCACATAAGATAAAAAAAAGAAACACATTTTAGTGACCCACATTTAGAACAAGAAGATATATCATAGCTCAACCTAGAACTTCGAAAACGCCAGACTGATCAAAATTAGATCAAATAAAACACAACCTATGGTTGAATTTTTCTGTCAGATAAGCCTTGAGAACTGTGTAGGATAATGAAATAACTAACTCTGCCAACTTTTTTTTCTTTTTTTTTTTTATAGGAAACAACTACATTGATTAAATGAAATGATATACAATGAGAACCCATCCAAAGAGATTACAAAATATTTCTCCAATTGGATAAACGGGAATTTAAACTGTAATACTTAAAAAGATTCATATTTTTACACCAATTGAGAGCGTTAAAAACTATAATGTCAAAGACTTTAGTTGAGATCTTTCTTTGCCTTGAAAAGTTCTTGAGTTTCTTACGTGCCAAAACTTAAAAATAACTGCCCACACTATGTTCAAAAAAAAAAAAAAAAAAAAAAAA